>NC_052499.1:9190195-9553806 GCF_016617805.1 Bactrocera tryoni
GAACAATCAAAACCAAGTTCTGTAAAGTGTGCAACAATTTTTGTTTGAGAAGTTATCTTCAAGAAATTTGGCATAGATTATTTGCCAAGGCAGCACTACAACCTCCGAACTTATTTTTCAGATGGGACACTTATTACATTTACTTGCCAAAAAAACTGAACAATCAAAAACATATCCTTATGTGGACAACTTTCTTATTTGATGACGTATCTTCACGAAATATTGCACGACTTATCGCCTAAGCAACAGAACAATCCCCGTAAAAATTGGTGAAATAGTGAGCCCATCTACATATAGCATACAGCTGTCAGACTAACTGAACTTACAAAACCTACTTCTTCTATGGAATCTTATGTATTTATTTATGAAGAGCATTTTAGCTTCGGTGCAACCAGAGGCTTGACCTCAATAAAAAATGTATTGCACCTCTGTATATGAGCAGCGAATTTCTTCCAGTTTTCAAGCATGCCTTCAAAGAACTTACCTTTTCATTAATACAAGTATTCAAAAGAGAAAAATAATAATAAAAATAAAATTTATTGCTTGCCTACGGTTTAAACCAATATTTGTCTCTGCTTTATGACATGAAATGATAAAGGTATCCGTTATTTGCTTACATTGTTGATTTAATAGCTGAAATATTTGTTCTGCACCTAATTATCGATTGACACCAAATCGCTTGCTGTAGCTTGTGGCTTCCTAGTACACCTGCTTGTTGGTTTTGTATTCCAAGTATTTGCACACACCTTAAATACGTCAGTCGAACTAAAGTATAACGTATCACTTTCCGAACATGCAATTTTGGATCTCACCACTTTATTCAAACTGATTACTTGTTAAGTAACTTTCCAAATCGAATTCTCATTTTCTGTGAATCACTCTTGTTTTCATAATTCATCTTCCACATGATAGGCTGCACAACCACACTGTTAGCACCATATACATTTGCACTTATGTATATATGTAAATACTTTGAACCACTTCACAGCACATGTACGAATAACTTCAGATGCAACTTATTTTGCAACTACCGTTATATATTCATGCATTAATACATACATACATACATATATGTTGTATAATCCAACGGATCGTCAAGAATTGAGTACACCAAACGGCTGTTGCCAGAATGGACACTTGCTAGATAGCCGCCACTTTCATCGATTGCTCGATTTAACTTAGCTTTACCTAAAACGATTTTTGTGATTTTATTTTCTTTCGCTTTTCACTAGTTTTACTTTTCAAAAGCAATATTTTTTATTATTCGGCAAAGGTGAGCACATATTTAATAATTTAATTAAACCTTTAGAAACATTAAAGGTACATATTTTCGCTTGCAAATAGTTGCAACATCACTAATACACATACATTTCCTTCAAACCTTAATATCTGTAGTTTTGTTTTTTTCTGTTTTTTTTTTATTATAACGAATATTTGTTTATATATATTATAACTGAAGTGTTTCATGCACACACTTTTGCATATGCTGCTTATTTGTTTTCACAATGCATTATTAACACAATATTTGTTGTATATACCGTTAGCTGTAACGAACGCGCCTTTAATATTTTAACATCCTCTCGGAAGGATTTTCGTGCTGAAACTGTTTCAAGAAATGTCGCATGCCAGGCTGTTTGCATACCCTCGTCACAGCGTGACCGAAAAGCGCGGCATACATTTCATCTATTCGCCGTCATTAAGTTCATGGATACGAGCGCAAACGAAGAGCGGTGAGAGTGTCTAGTGGCGAACAGCACAATAGCTATATCAACATACCAAAATATAGCCACGTGTCTTGGTAGTGTCAAGTATGCTGGAGTGAATGGCAAAGCTTTCAGAGAGGAGCTAGCGCGAGCAAGAAATGACCTGTAGCCAATTCGTTAGAGCGCGTGTGGCTCTCAAAGGTACTCAGTGCAAATTTGGTATATCCATAAAACACTTTAATTATGCAATTGTATTTAATTTACTTAACTATTACGTACATTAAGGCACTCTTCTTAGCTGCTCTTTAGTACTCTTTTGGTAGCAGCATACACTCTTTGGTTGATTATTGTTTCTCTTTACACTTTGGCGCTATGCAAGGCATAATTTTTGGCGCTTAACAACGAATATGAGTAAGTCTTGAACTAATATTAGTTAATAATTTCATTTTGAGCCATTTTGAGTTTTGTCGCAACACTGTTTTTGTTCAATTAAAGTTTATCTCGCCATTTTTTGAACGCAATTGTTAAAAAAAATTCATTGAAATATTTTTTTTAGGCTAATAATGCTGTTTTAAACTCCTGCAGTACATCACTAGTCTATCCACAGCCTCTGGGTGTGCTGTAGATTCCTCCCCTGGAAAATAGGCTGATTCCAGGAGAAGGTCTGTACCTTCAAATTCCCTGGCTTGCACCACCACCAGATCCTGCGTCAGGAACTCTGAAATGCAGCAGAAGTCAATATTGTTCCTGACTACTACACAAGTTCTAGGTCTCTCGCTAGAGAGATCTCAGACTACCTTATTGGAATCTCTCCTTTGTAGACCCAAGGCTCTTGGATCAGCAGGAAGCTAGCCTTAAAGTCGGGGTCGCGGCAAGACGCGGTTTGCCACGCTCCTTTGCGGGGGATTCACCACTACCCCTGGCTCTGCTCCTGGCTAGAACCTCCGCCACCTCAGTAGTCTTCCCCTCACGGAGATGCCGCAGGCACCACTTCAGGCTGGCTCCACTCATGCCCTTCCTGTGAGGTTCATCGTGCCCAGCCGCTGAAAGAGGGGGAATGTGCTCGCAACTTCATCAGCGGCCGCAGTCGATTTTGCCTGCAGAGCGCCGCTGTATGAGGGCATGGCGTCGTCGTCCTCTCTAGCATGCTTCTCAAATAGCGCCCGCTCCTCTAAACTTCCGCTTAGCTCCTTGCCCTCCCTTACCTGCAGCTGCGCTGATTCTGTTGTCCTTCTCGTTGACCATGCTCGTTGTCCTTGTTTGTTGCCTTGTTGTGTCTGTAGTTGGTTTTTGTTTTTGTTTAGCATTATCACACGTCAATTCCTTACGACCCTTGGCTCAACTCGGTAAGCTGTCGGGTCCAATTTTCTTAAGAAAACCCCTTGACGTGGTATGGTCGCAGTTACTTCTCAATATTTTATATATTATATTTGTTTGTTTTTTGGACTTGAGACAGTTTTAAGCAAAAAAAAAATTCTTAATGCCAGATACCGTTTCAAGAGGCCATTCTGTGGAACATCTATGAGATGAAGCGAATCTAAAATTTTGCAAAACGAATCACATTTTTTTATCTGCTATCGGAAATTTATTAGAGTGCTTATAAATACATATATAGTATGTGTCTATAGGCAAATAACGAGTCGAAAACACATTTTTATATCTTTTATAACGTTACATGCTTCTGCTCGCTATTGCACTTGATTTAATTCCACCTAATGGCTCCGATTATTCTAAAATGCGTATAAATCTAAAGGTACAAAATTATCAAAGTACAAGTGTCTTTGAATATTCATTATTAAATTCCGTTTACATTTTGCATATTTTTGCACGAAAAACTTTAGTATGCAGCCCGACTTTCATCTCAATTTATTCGAAGCATTTAAGTAACGGCACGCAATAAAGCGAAGAGTAAAGCAAACATCAATAAATACCATCAAAATAAAACTGAGCGTGATTTTGCTATAACTTCGATTGCCTGGGATAGTTGTATGGTTCACTATTGCCGCACGTGTGCCGAAAAGGCTTCAAGTTTAGATGTGTTTGTATTTGTTTGTGCAAGGCACATATATTTCTATATTATACTAGTTGATTTTCCCTTTGTGATAACAATATTTATGGCAAAGAGATCAGCTTATGTGTTAAATATATATGCATACGTGTAGTATAGGTGTAAGCCATTGTTTATTTTCCACATTATGAGCCTAAAATGATATAAGATCAGATGGTCTTCAGTCATACTGCACAGGATTGTAGAATCAATACTCATCTGTGTGAACTTACGAAAACACTGCGATGCTAAATATAAGATCCATCAAAGCTTAAAATTGTTCTCTGAATAGATTTTTGGTGGTTTTTTTGTTGTTGGTTCTTTATTTTTTTTTTTTAATTATGTTCGTAGAAAATAGCGTCTCCTTTTCGTTCAACATGTGCTTTTGTTTCAAAAGCAAATCGTAGGTCGCTTGATATATGAATTGCAACATAGCTTTTATTATTTATCATTTCGATGCTGTCCGTTTTTACAGTTTCTCCTTGTCGATCCAAAAATTCAAATTAATCCAACATATAAAGATTTTCAGGTTACATCATAAGAACACCAATCCAAGTTAGAGTCCTCGTATAACTGCTCAAAAGTTCTTAGTTTTCCTGACCAAAGTTCAGATATCACCGAACTGAAAACGAATGCGCATGACGAATATTTTCACAATACTAGAGCATGAGCATTCTCTAATATTATGAGATAAACTTTAGGATTTTCAAGGCCCTTGTACATCGTTCTTATAAAACATTCTACCTTTTTGTCTAAGGTTGAGGTCGATACAAAGCGAAGCAAAAGCGATACAAAGACTGGAGCGATAATATAATAGTTCAAGCGTAGATCGATGCTCTAAAATGGTAGAGTGAAAGTGGCAATTGTACATGGCTTTTTGAGATGAAGAGATTTATATTCTTAAAGTTATGGTTAACATGACCGGGAATACATTCAACTAATGAACGAAGGAATGTAAACCGTGAATTTAACATGTTATCGTTAAAACTGCACCAATATTCAGCAAAATTTTATAACTACGCAAATATAGACATTCCACCAGGTAGGTTAGGTTAAGTTAAAATGACTATCCAAGAAAGTTCTCATCTGGACAGCTAACTCCAGTCCGCTGTGGTACCTGTTGACTCCAAAGAGCTGGATCATAAAATTCTTACAGATCAACAAAGCGCTTTGAACCTATCACAAATTTGTTAGGCCTACAAATACAGTTTCTATGCTATGTCTTTTGGTTCGCCACAGCTAAGATTACCGACATGTTTCAGCCTCAGTCTTGCAAAGGCTAGACTACGGAGCAGAAAGTCTTGCATTTAGCTACATCCTCAATAAAATTGCACCCCATTCCCCTCAAAATAATTGGACAATTTTAATTAAGTACGCTATTTCACCGTATGATAAATTAATAATAACAAAGAAAATTGCAAAACGTTAAAGAATAAAGCAACAAAGACTAAAAATAGCAAGAAGAGTTCAAACGAGAAATCAATGCATAACCTGCTTTGTGGCTTTGACCTGAAATTCGCTTTGGTGTTCGCTCTCACTCTGACAACTTTGAGCGATTCATCGCTTTTCACTTCCACTCTGACATCAGCATGAAGCCATGAGTATGTAGTAAACAACAACATTGCATAAATTTTAAAAAATTTCGCTAAAAGTGATCCCAAGAAAGCTATGTGACCATGAAGAAATACGGCTGCTTTCGCTGCAACCTTATACTCTTATTGTTGAAAAAAGCATTTCATCGGCTGCTTTGGTAAATATGTGTGGTTGTGAGCACTTGTGCTTCATTGCTCAGCAAAATCAATATACGTACATACATATATGCGTATCTTGTATATATGTATGTATGTATCTTGTATATATGTACTACATATACATATATGTTGTAGCAAAAACGCCAATCTATATGAAGCAAATCTGTTCAAGCACATATACGGTTGCATTGGATCAAATAAGTTTCGAGGCTTCGATACCATTCACTATTGATTTTCTGCGCCAGCAGAGGGCGAACTGCGAACCCACTTCTACAGGATGTACATATGTATGTACTCTCGTTTTTTACTTCTCGGTTATAAAATTTCCAGGTGTCGCATGGGTAATTTCTAGCATAAGCATATTGCTTAGACATAGTTTTGGAATTTTAGATATTTACTATCAGAATACAGTATATAGTATAAGCTTCACTCGTCTTACTCAAAATAAGCGTATATATGTGATGAAAAATTGCAAATCGAGTGGAATAAAATTGCTTTAAAGCTTTGTCTTCGGTCAGACTAAAAATATCTGAATAATAATCTGAAATGGCATAAAGTCTAGATAGCAAAAAGTTTCGAACTCCAAGCTTCTTCAATAATATGAAAAAATCAAGTCTAAAAATGGGAACTAATCTTGGCGAGAAGTGCGTGAAAACCTTAAATGACAAATGTTCTGCTCCGTTTTGGTTTTTCATAAAAATAAAATATTTTTAAAACTGTTGCGCGCTCAAATTGCGTGTAGCTCATTCAAATAAACTTGATTTTGTTGGCAATAATTATAGGATGTGATTTCTACTTTGGCTAGCTGTTGGTACAGTTGTTGCGTATCTTCATTGAAATTTTCCCTTCTGTCTGTTTTGAATTATTCTTACACACCGACGCATGTTCTTAGTTACATGGTTGTGTTTGTAAATATTTGCGGTGTCAATAGCTATTGTGGTGTTGCCTTTGTCATTGGCAATTTCACACATGTTGCTCATTGCACGTTGTGACGCGCAAACAGTCTGTCGTGAATCCGAATGTGTTTGTCTGTTTTTGAATTACATTCCAAGTCACTCACAGTTCTCGCTTAATAGCACTTGTTCTGGCTGTTTTCAAAGCTTTTCAACTTTCTTTTTGTTATAGTTGTCTCCCTGCTACTCTTATCGCAACTGAGTCAAATAATGTCAAACTTTTACTTTCGTTTCAACGCATAAGTCAAAGTTTTGTATTTAATTGAAATTTATAACATCAGTTTTGTTAGGGCATGCAAGAAATATACTCAAGTGAAGATAACTTCCGAGTTTTTGTCATTTTGAAATCCACTTAAAACCCCTAAAAGTTAACACCTGCGAAAGTTGTGCAGCCACGTAAGATGCACCCTCTGATCAATATTGACTCGGATTGACATTTATTCGTATATTTACATATTTTAATACAAATAATCACCATAGAAGCATGTGTCGTCGCATAAAAGGTATCATCTGTTCAAATTTCACGCGAACTTCCACCACAAAATACAAATGTATATCAAAATAGGCTTCTGAATCAGTATTTTACTTGTTATAAATCTCGATTGCGATGACTTCACTGCCTTCAGCAAAATTTTGATTTTTTCGGTTTCATTTTTGGAACGCTATTTTTTGGATTGTTGAATTGTTTCGACGTCATAATCACAAATGAAGCCTTGAATTTTGAACCTCTGCAATAGATTTTTTGGAGCAAGTTTAGCACTGACACACTTGATACCCAAAAAGTAACAAAAAAAATAACCAAAAGAATAATTAAAAACAAAAAATTAACAGAAAAAGCGACAAAGGAACTGAACGAAAGTTAAGTTTTCAGAAGCTGTATCGCAAAAGAAGCGTTCGTTGTTTGAAGAGCATGACTGAGACAACAACGATAACATGCCACCATGCTGGATGTACCTACTGCGACCGGAAAAGACAGCGAAATTCGCACGGAAGCTCTCCACAGTTGGCTCAGCTGATCGACGCGAAGGAAGAAGACGAACCGGGTACGTGGATTGCCACCTGCGTTTTAAAGTCCAATCAAACTCCCAAGTGACATACTTCGGCTACTTGTCGAATAGAAAACTGTTTTTTGTTTTTTTTATCACTTCTGTTTCCGTGCACAGTTTTTCCGGATCAGTCGAGTGGACGGGGTCAAATATGATCTGATGGTGCACACTAGTATTTAGTAGCGAGCGAACCTAAACTTCACATGGAAATACCTGCAAATATTCAGCTTCGCAACATTAATTAACAGACTTAAATCCAGCCCGCGTTATTAATCAACAGCAAATATCTGAAATTAATTCGAATTAAAGACTTATTTTTGTCTTTGCTCCAACGCATGGCGCTTACAAGGTCGCAGCACTTTCAATTCTTTATAATACTTTCTTTGCCGACTACACTGCTCTTTTAGTGGGTTAAAAGGGGTTGCATTTCGCGAGCGGTTAAAGCCCAACAAATAGTTGCCTAATGATCAGCCACGCTTTGTTGCAAAGCTGCTACGCCTGCTGATTGCGTCGCATGTATCTTTTTTCGCATTGATAATGAGAGTGCGTCGGTGTGGCAGCTGCTGTAGACGCGCTCCTCGCTTAACATACTTAAAGTCTTTCCAAACTTGATCGGGCAGCAATATTGCAGACCAGGCGTAACAAACGCCTTCAATACAGTTATACGAACTTGTACTTATTTTTATTGCTTGTTGTAGCGGTTTCTTCTTTTATGTTGTTTGTACTTATTTCTTGCTGTTTTCCTTCAGTATTTGAATTCCAGTCCACTGTTGCTTCCCCACATTTCCTCAACACCAAACATTGAGTTCATAAGCAAGACAGAATAAGCAATGTGGAAGGCAGGGTGCGACTGCGCGCATGAAATTTCACTATTTATAAATCATAAATTTAATTTTATATGCATTTGTTCTGTGAGTTGCGAAAGTCTGGCAGAAAAAAGTAATTCTAAGGAGTTTAGCAACTTAAATTTTTTGAATTTCCACATGGCTAAATATGCCTCTTTCTCTCACCATTTTTGCTGTGTAGAAATTTGATAATAAATACCGAAAGTTTTGCGCAATTACACTTATCAGTTCGAGAAAGTGCTGCTGTCGTTTCTTAAAATCGCATAAGACCCACAGCCCAGCCACCTATGTACACTTGGCTAACAAAAGTAATCATATATCAGCGTTCGCTCCACTCCACTTGGCTCTGGCGGCGCTTCCTCTCTTGGCACTGACACACCTCAGCAGGTATAAATGAGTGGCGAAAAGAAAAACTTTCTGCATTCCTCTGCAGCGCGAGTGCGAAAGAAAGTAAGCGAAAAACTCGCTCATGATTTATTGCAGAAAGTTTTTTGACTTTGCACAGTTCGTGCCCTCCCACGCTTCTTTATCGCATACTTTTTAGCTGCAGCGCCGCTGTCGCTTTGTTTTTGCCATTTCTCCTTCACCATTGCTTACGTCTACTTTTACATTTGCGTTCCACGATTGTACTACAATAGATGTATGACTGCTTTGTACCTCAGCCTGCGAAGTTGGAAGGACACTCGCACACACGTACGTACGCGCACAAACACTTGTTCAAATAATTTGATGCACTTGCTGTGAACGCAATTTGCAGCGTTTCAATTGAGCAGAAATCGCACGTGAACCCAATCGATTTGATGGCAAGATTCGACACTTTCAATGAGTCCTTAAAGCGAAATTACAAAAGCAAAAATCAATTTAGTTTCAATGTGGGAATTTAGTCACGAAGTCGCGTAAAATGATGAAATGCCCCAAATATTTTGTAGACTTTCAATTAAATGCGTTTCAAACGACCACCTGTTTATGATAAGTGCGAAGCGAAGACTTGATTGCATCGATGACTTCATCCAAAGCTTCGGATATATGTTTTATAAAAAAAGCGTTTTAATCTAAAACTATGCAGCCGATGAAAAAAAGCTCAGAAAATACACTCTTTTATATTATTATTATGTTGAAAAACTAGGTTTTCACTTGATGGCTAGCGCCAGGCATATTCCAAATTAAAGAGAAGTCTTCAGAAAAAACAGCAAAAAACATTAACTTACTTAATACTCTTCATAGTTGGATTTCTCATAGCATAAAGGGGTATAGATAAGTGCTTCATCTTGATTACCTCGTCAAAAAAGTGTTTCACACAAAAACTTGTTTTTGAACGGTCAGTTTGTATGGCAGCTATATGCAGTAATGATCCAATCTGAATAATAGGTTCGAAGCTTGTAGCGCTGTCTTGGAAATTAATCTATACAAAATATCCGGGAGACATCTCGTCAAACAAAATGTGTTTCACACAAGAACTTGATTTTAAACGGTGAATTTGTATGGCACTCATATTCTTTAGTGGTTCGATAAGGCGATTCCGCCATAAGAGCAGTTTTTAATGAAAAAAGAGTATGTGCAAAATTTCAGATCGATAATTCCAAATTTTAGGCGATAGATTAGGCATATAGAGACAAACACTATTAAAGGTATAAAAACTGACTGAAAAATCGTTTTGGCGATATTTAATCGAATGAACTTCTGGTTGAGACATAGTACATATCAATTATCCTGGTATCTAAATACCTGACTAAACTGAAGCATACATAATTGTCCATTAAATCCATTGATCCTACTGAAATAACAAAACCGGCAAACACCAATTGTTATCATAAAATCGAGCTCAGGCCAATTTGAAAACTTCTGTGAATTATGCGTTGTATCCTCTTCATTAGTAAATAAAGTCACTTTGGAATTTGCAACATTAAATCACACCTGATAAATCTGCTGTGCTTTCACTTGTGCGTGCAACGCACAAAACATAAATAAGCCAACATCGACAACAAGCAAAACATTTATTCGCATTAGCGCGTAAAACAGCAATGCCGAATGCGCACATACACGCGTGAGCGTACTCGCAAATGGTCGTGTGTGGAGAATAGGCTTAAAAGACTTATGTATGAAATGCTTAAGCATTAAAACTTGCCACAGTACGTGGCATACATGACTTTGCGATCTACACAAACAAACAAAGCATACACACACACACACGAAGAGGAAACTTTTGTTAAGGAACACTTGCAAAATGAGCAAGGGAATCGGTGCACACGAGGCTTCGCATAAATTTTACACCTACAATTGTATGTACACATTTATGCGTGCCGGGCAGAGAGTTGTTTCCGAGTTGACACGAGTGCACCTTCGTGGTGGCTAGCAATAATTATGGTATGATTTACTGTTGTGCCAAGTTGTTCAAGTTGTTTAGAGGCGTAATTCCAGATAATTTGCTGATTAGCTATACTGCATATAATCGAAGGATAATAGTTTAGTTCCCCTTTATTTTACAACTGGGCTGTTTCTTCAGATCATGATCTGATTACGTTTCGGAAAAAAATGGAATTTGCCAAAAAACAAAATCAAGAAAAATCGTTAACTTCGGCTGCTTCGGAGGTGTTTTTCTTATAAGATAAAAGGCTATACAAATATTTTTTTTGATTTTGATCGGTCTGTTTGTAGGCCATCTATATAGTGGTTCGACTTGAGCAATTTTTTCGGATATCGTGTCATTTTCCTGGATTATAGCACATACATAATTTCCTAAAGATATCTTCTGAAATAAAGAAGTTTTCCATACAATGACTATGTTGTGGTAGATCAGTTTGCATGGCAGCTATATGCCATAGTGGTCCGATCCAATCAAAATCTTTGGAGATTGTGCTGTTGTCTTAGATAAAAATCCACATTGAATTTCCAGAATAAAGAAATAAGTTTTCATACAAAGACTGATTTTCGGTCTGAAAAGATGTGCATAGAAATCTCGAATAAGATCAAATGCTCAAAAAAAATTGTTTTGAATGTCCTTAAGCATATGCAGAATTTTAAAACCATTTTCAATATTGTACGGAAAGAAAAAACCCGAAAGACTTCAACAGAAATATACCGCAGAACTTCTACTGTCTCCCGAGGAGACCTAAAAAAGAGTTCCACTGACATTCAACGTAAAATTCTAGAGGAATCCAAATATCCAAGAGAAACATTGCCCGGCTTTTGGTCGAATCTGGACTTCGCGGCAGGGTATCACGCAGAACCCCACTTCTGACTAAAATTCGTAGAAACGACGCGTAGACTTTGCCAACTCTTATTGGTCTAAGACAACAAATCAACGGAGGTATGTCGCTTGGAACGATGTAAAAAAAATTAATCGCATAGGACCTGATGATCGAACATATGTTAACACAAAAGTTTTTTAATAAAAATAAAATTCTATCAATGTTTTGTAGTGGGAATCGTCCACCACAGACTTAAACCTTATAGCACATCTCTGGGTGATGTCAAAAAAACTGTAGGTACCAAAAATATGCCAAATATAAATGTTTCTTGTGATGAAACTATAATGGCATGGCTACCTACACCATTTTTGCGCTGTCAGAATCTTATAACGTAAATTCGGAATCGATGTGAGGCAATATCAAAGTAAAAGAGATAACCAAAAAAATACTAACTGAAAGTAAGCAAATTTTTGTGGTATCACTATTTTTTGTTGATAAAATATTTTCGTTTCAAATTAGTGTCGCGCTCAAATCGCTGATTCCACATATTTTTGTTAAAATCTTCAAAACAAAAACGAATTTTAACAAAATTTTTACTATTAAAATTTGAATTTACTTCAAAACAGGTGTCGTTTCTAATTAGCTGTCAACAGCTGCATATGAAGTAGTGGTCAAATCATTAAAATACATACTTTATTGTAGGGATTCCGACGTGTTGATCTGTTCAGAGTATAAAAATCTCAACCACAACCTTTTATATCCCCATATCTATATGCTTTTACATGTCGATTAGAATATAAACAACAAATACAAAATGATCCTGCTCAAGTAGGACCACCGTATCAGCTTTAAGAAAATACTTATTATAACAGAGTTGGACGGCATTAACAACGCATACAACGAGTTCGAATAATTTCGAACAAAAAGCTACCACGGTTAAGAGAAATCAGTAGACGGCATGTCTTTAAGTATTGAGTGTCTTATGTGCTTTTGCCTCACCTGAATTTACGCCAGGTCTTCTACCAATACACGTACCTATGAAGGTAATGAGTGCTTGTTTAATGGATATATGTGAAATAAATTCCTTTATTGCTTGCAGCTTGCGCATACACGCTCATTATCTACAATTAGAATCAGATAGACATGAGCACCGTTAGCGTTTCCACTGGCATCTAACTGAATCAATTTGTTACATATTACATGCTCACCAAGAAGCACGAATACGCTAGTCCAATAGTATTGCGCCTGACTGTAGGCCACGATTTATGGTATGCAATTAATACGTTAGAATTGTGTTTCTCCAATTGTCTGTTTCTAACGAAGTGCAGCACTAAGCTTGTGTATTGCCTTCATGTGTGTCTACGCTAGAAATTGGCTGCTCGATGCGCAGATATAATTAGTAAGAGGGTAAGCAAGCCGTACAAACTAAATCTAACAACATTTTAGACCGATTTCGCTGGTGCAGGTATGTGTTTGTGCGTGTGTTTGGCTTAGCGCAGCAACGCTTAATAAATTTAAATTGAATGCAAATAGATTTTTAGCACATTTCCACCCTTTTACAGTTATCTTGAACATACGGTTTTTCTTCAAGTTTATTTCTTTCCTCAATTCAACACGCTGAAAGTGGAGCAAGCGCATTTCCGGTGTTCCAACCCCAGATCTTTATCGCATTAGTGAGCGATGAGCGCGTTGAATGCTACTTCTGACAGACTACCTGCCTGACTAACTGATGGATTGGGGCGTATACGAAGATAGTAATTCATTGAATGGCCTCCGCTTTACTCCTACGTGGACTGACTTCGAACTGCTGAATGCTGAAATGCGAGGAGACGTCAACATGGCTGCGCATGTAATTCAAGAAATTTTTTTGCCTTAGCCCTCATATATCCTTTTGAAAGCTTGTATCTTCCCTTCTATCACTGTGTGTTTTTTGCATGCATGTTTGAGACTACGTTTGAGAATTTACTGATCCACTAGTTGGCTAATTTAATTTTCCGATTTCGCATTTCTTCTGCAGATTGGCGCTTGCAACATGCAATGCACACTACGGCCGTAACATTATGTACGTATGTGACCCTGTACCGCACGATCACTGATTAGCTGGTTTAGTGTGTTGGCATAACTCTGATATGGCGATATTTTCACGAACCAAAGGCGCCAAAATTTGTATTTTTTATTTTTTTTAACTTTAAAAAAATCATGCAAAAGAGTGTTAGAACTCTCTTTTCACTTTAGGTTATATTAGATTAGTTTTGGTCCTTTGCGATAAAAGATGGGGTTCAGTTGCGAGGTCAATAAGGAGTAGTCATTATTTCGGAAGCCTGCACTTGACGCGAATTTCAATAGACTCTGCGGCCTCACCATCGATAGTTCCTCCAATTTCTCATATACTGGGGCTCCCAGACACACAAGAGATGCTCTATTGTTTGCCTGGTGCCTTGCTCTTGACATTATCTGTAGTTTTCTTGATCTATTAGTTCGATTTTGATGATGTGCTCCGCCATCAGTCAGTTACCAGTGAGTATTCATTTTCGGGTGCCAACCGTACACCACTCTAGGCAATCTCGTCCAATATCTCATTGCCATTGTGAGCTGATACCCAGTATACCCTTCTAGGTTTTGGTGACACTTTCCACTGCTGCCTTGCTTCCCAAGATACTTCAGGCAAATATGCGATATGATTGCTGCTTGGCTGTCCACGTAGATACTAACTCTGGAGTTGCCTGGTGGTGCATTAGAGGCTTGCTCCACTGCTTTCGCAAAAGCACAGACCTCTGCTTGAAAATATACTGATGAACAGTATGTCTAGGCACAAAATCTATCCTTCATTTTCGACCCATTGTTTGGTATGTCGCGAGCAGCCAACCATCTTTTTCAATGTTTACTTTGAACCTTCTTTCCCAGTTAAAAAGTGGGATCATGTAATCGGTACTTGCCAAAGCACCATTACCCGCCAAGCTATGCCCAAAGGTTCTATATGAAAATCTTACGTTTGTTTCGCACTCTTTCTTCCACACTGTGCTCCCACAGCAGTTTGCTGTCCAATACTACCCCAATGTTCTTGTTATATTCCTTGAGAGAGAGTTATATCCGCTTTAGCAAAGGAACATTCATGGTGGGATTTTGTATTTTCTTGACAACACAAGCAGATTCGTATTCTGCGGATTCAACCGCAGACCCGCTGGTGATGTCCAATTCTGGACTGTTTGGTTTTCACTTTAATATAATAATTATTAGGTATAATTTTATAAATCCCCTACCAATTCAGTTTTTTCTTCGAAATTTGCTACTTTCTTTACTCATCGATGTATGGATTATGCCTAAGGCTTATTCCTCGTCCTTTCGTGCATTTAGTATTCTTTAACGGTGCTAATGTGAAACGGATTAGGCAAATCACCAACTTTTATATAATTTTGCATAAGTTTCGGCAAGAATAAGGATTAGTTGCATTCGTGGCAAATGAAGCAAGATTAGTGAGGGCGAAATATTTTACCAGAAGCAGTCAACAGTTTTGTGTTTGCTAATATTTTAGTAATCCTGTGATTATGCAACTTTAACTTTCTACATTCGCGACAATTCTTGCTGCTCGATAGCACATGACAAGGGAATGCTCATTAGCGCAGCGCCCACCCAAGTAGCACCACGGCATGAGTAGTGAGTGGTGGTAATGGTGAGCTAAAATCATCGCTGCATCAGTGTTAGCATTTATTTTTATTTTTTAATATTTTGTCACATGTTGTATAGGCGATCATTAAACAAGTAAAATTCACACAAAACACTGTGTTGCCTCTGTTTTTGCGTCTGCTCAAAATTTCAATGTGTCATTTTGTTGTAAACACGTGAAATTGAGCACATAGAAAATGTGTGATGCAGCACATTGTCAAAGCGGAACCAGAGTACTTTGTAGAATCCAGAGCTGAGACCGCAAAATGGAAACACAGCAGCTACCTAGCTTTTTTTTTACAAAGAAATGGTGCATTAACACGTGTAGCGATGACAAAATGGCATAAAAGACAGCTGACGCAGCAATCACACGCACTGGCTGCCACAAAAAACGGACAACGTAATGGTAATGAGGAAAGTAATTTAACCGTGTTGCGCTAATGGAACACCGTAAAGCCCGTCATTTCTCCGAATGGTGTGAGCGCCTGTGCCATCTCCTCTTAATGTGAGGTCTAAACTTCATAACAACACTCAACATAACACACTTGTGGAAACGTGCGTCAATAGTTGTTGCTGTATGGCAGACGACGTGAGACAATTACCTTTCGGCAAAACATAAAATATGTATCACTTCGGTGTCTAAAACCGAAGGTTGATATGTCGTTTATTCAATATTTGTTCAACTATGCTAAATTCAACGACGATTAAGGGGGTATTCTGGTTTAGAAGCCCGAATTTTAGGTATTTTTTTTGACTTGTTAAAAAAAAATCAAAAACTATATTGACTATCCATTTTCTTACATGGTTTTTATTGATATTTTAGGAATACAAAACTTAAATAATATAAAAAAAAATTAAATTTAAGAAACTGCAGGTCGGCGAAGTAGAGACTGATGAAACAATGGCTTGTCCTGGTGTGCTGGATATAAATCCTTTCCGTGAACTAAAATGAAAATTTATGCGAAATCCGTGAAGAGTGAAAGTGTAGTTATCGCACTACGAAACGCTTAAAAAAAATTTTACAAAATGGTGGAGGTATGAAAAAAAAGTTTCGTATTTTCCTTGTTTTTTTGTGGTTCGGAATTTTTTAAAAATAAAAAACAAGATTCTTTCGAAAGCTTCGTAGTGCGATACTATAATGTATAAGACAGCTCTGTGTAAAATTTCATGTGAATCGGTTGAGTAGAACTTGAGATATCATGCACACCGTTTCTAGAAAATTAGTTATGAGAAAAAAGAGCTTAAAGTTTGAGAAAGGCTGTGAAAAAATCGACTTTTTCGAATTTCTAAACCAGAATACCCCCTTAATGCCATAAACAGAGGAGTTATCAAAGCCATGCTCTTTTCTCATTCCTAGATTTGGTTATTGTGAAACAATTTCAAATGATTAAGCTGCCGTGGGGCTTTCGCTGCACAAAAATTTGAAATATGTGGCTTACTACCTTCTATTTGCTTTTAGGTTGCCAAAAAATTATGAAGAGCAAATAAACACAATGAGACGTAAAACTACTGAGTATGTGATAAAGAATGTGCCCTGATCGCTCTCTTCCGCTTTGTGTGTCTATTTTATTTAAATAAAGTGGATAAACTCTTCAAAGTTGAGGAAGATTTTCAAATCCAGGCTTTGTCTTCAATTTGGAAACTATTGTGCCATAACGCACAACGCATTCAACCTATGTTGAAAGGAAATAGCATGCTAAATTATCATACAGAAATTGCCCCTTGGCAGCAGGTGATTATATTTCTACTTAAGCGGCAACGATAAAACAGCCTGCTAAAATTAGCATTTGACTGGATTGTGATTTTCAGATGTTCTATTGTGTTATGACAAGTGACGAAGTGCCAACAGCAGCATTACAACAGCATTAAGCCATATATTATTATAGAATTTTTGTATTTTGTCAATAGATGTCGTCGCAGTCGTATATTTCCAGTGCTAACAATCACATAGTCTCATACCATATAGTGTTGGAAAGGTGAGATTTTAAGCTTCATTCAACAAAAATTGTATTCGGGGAAATTGAAAAAAGCTACAGCTGTTCAAAAATAAGTGAAAATAATGAAGAAATTCGCTATATTTTGAAATTTTTGTGAAGGTTACGAAAACTGATGCTATATTAGTTCTTGTAGCACAACAATGGTTAACTCGGTTCCGTTCTGGAAATTTCGATTTTAATGATGCAACTCGCTCTGGTAGACCTATCGTTGGAAAAGTCCAAGAAATTATGGAAAAGATTGACCCAGACCGTCACATAAGCAGGCATGACATCACTAAGGAACTTAAAATTCATTATCTAACGAGTTTGAACTATTTAAAAACGCCTGACTTTAAAAAGAAGCTCGGTGATTGGGTACCACATGAATTGTCTGTGAAAAATTTCGCGACGAAAAGTGCATCAAAAACGATAACAATGTGCGAAAAAGGTCATGGTCCAAGCGGGGTGAAGCTCAACAAATGGTCGCAAAGCCAGTATTGACACCTCGAAAGGTTATGCTGAGTGTTTGGTGGGATTGGAAAAGAATTAATCACTATGGACTGTTCCAGCCTGGTCGAACGTTTGATTCTACATTTTGCTTTCCACAAATGATGAGACTGAAGCAAGCAATCGAAAAAAGCGGCCAAAACTGATCAACAGATCGTCTTCCACGAGGACAAGGCTCGACCACACAATCTTTGATGACTCGGCACAAATTGGGAGAGCTTGACTGGGAAGTTTTGATGCATTCACCATATAACTCTGACCTTGCACCGTTGGACTACCTGTGAAAAATACTTGTCGCAGTTTTTCGACGAGAAACCAGAAAACTTTTACACTGATTGAATAATGACTCTAGAGGAAAAATGCCAAAATGGGGTCGTGCAAAATGGTATAGTGCACATATTCACACATCCAGAATTTGCTAGCTAACTTTGCTTAGATGCAGAGGAGTATTCGAACAACAACGACGACTTGCGACCATGAATGAATCAAGCCAAGCTTTTTGATTCTCTTTTGTGATGTAAACCATTTTCCATTAAAAGCATTCTGCATCGACTGCAGCAAATGATAATTGAAAGTGCTGTAAGGCGTTTGGGACAAAATTTATCACGCGCTGTTTTTCCAAACGCATGAACTGAAGCCGCTTGACCACCAAAATCGTCGAATATTTGTAAATTGGACTGCGCAACAACTTGAAAAAGATCCGAGTTTTCATCAAATAAGCAACTGGTTGAAAAGCTTTGTCAATAAGTAAAATATGCATTATTGGTCAGGCAGCAATTCACACGTACTCCATGAGTCACCATTGCATCCAAAAAAAATTACGGTTTTATGCGGTTTATGGGCCGCGGGCACCATTGAGCTGGACTTCTTCCATGATGATCAAGTTCGCAACCATTTTTGTTTTATTTAAAAAAAACTTTTGATGCACTATTGAAAAATACGTTATACTTAGCATAAATTGTCTCCAAATTACAATGACTTTCTTCTAAGATTTTATTCATATTAAAAAATTAAGAAGCAAAACACTTTTTCAGCCACAAAACTTTACAGATTTCGTCAAAAAATGTATATGTAATTACGCTTCAAGTGAACGACATATACATATCTAAATAAGGACAACGGCAATAGCTTTCTAACATATGTTCGAAATATTGAAACAATGACATAATAATCAAGTTACGCCATCTCTTGGCACACCACACGAATATAGTGAGAGACTAAATAATATAAACAATGTTTGTGGTAGCAGGAATATAAGCAGACTTCATGGAAGTCAAATGTGACAAGAACACATAAACTGTTTTTCATTTGCTGAACAAACTGAGCGAGAAATTTCTCACAACAATATTGCTTTTAGTATTCAGGAAAATGAAAGCAAGAGGCCTCACTCACTAAGCTTTATTCTTTCAATTAATAAGTATAAATAATTAGCTCATAACTCTTAAATATATAGTGCGGCTTTTCGAATATGTATGTATATATGTAAGTATGTACATACATATGCATCATGTCATGTCCTGTGCTGACTGTCATAACTTATGTTACGGTATTTTATTGTTTTGCATGCCTGACATATTTCACTTACAACAATACAACGAAACTTTTTTACCTCCAATTGAGCACTACATACATCCGTAACAGAATACTATGTATACGCGGTATGTACTGTAAATGCCACATTTTAATTTCGAATCAATAAATAAAAAGCATTATTACAGCACAGCAATTATTTTGCTTATTTGTTAGCGTTATTGCTGCTGATGACGTTAACTATGCCGTTTTTGTATTCTCATTTCAAATGTATGTTAAACATTGCTCGGCAGAGTTACTGTGTATGTGAGTATGCGTGTGTGTTGTGCGGCAGTTTTTACCTGCCACCGTACAATCCTCACACATATAGCTCATAAATTATCGCCGCCGCATTGTTGTAAGTCAAAAGGCTTAACAATAATAACTGCAACAACAACAACGACAGCACGGGAGATATAAGAAATCAGCGTGAAGCAGAAAACTGCAGCCAGAGAGCGCACAAATTACAAATATGAATGAATATTTATTGCTATCAAGCCATGAGCGTAATTCCATGTATGTGCGTTGGCGTATGTGCAGAACAGTTGGGGCGGGGAGGTTATACTTATGTGAACGGCGGAGTATGCTATAGGAGAGAACGAGAAGTGTGCTTATGTGAAGTGCTTGTAGGTTATTATGTAATTGTGCGAGAGAACAGCAATAAATTACAGTAAGCTTTATAAATATGAGTGCTTTGCGTCAGCACTATAAGAAATTTTGCATGTAATCAGTCTTTAAAGCTAATTCAAGCTAATTCAAGCTTAGTATTGCGAGTTTTTTTCATGTTGGCAATTTATTTATTTAAACAGGGTTAGGTAGATAGGTAGATGACTGGAGTGGCTGTCTAACTGCGCATCTAGGTAATACCACCGGGACTATAATTTCCTCATTATACAGTCTCCACTCAGAACCATCGCGCGCTCGTGATAAAGTTTTTCAGTTCGAAAACGAAACGTCATCAAGAAAACCCCGACAAGTGATTGTAATTTGTTTCCTGTATAGCGTCTTACAGTCTTCTCTACCTCTATAATAGTTGTTATATGACGATCCTAGTCTACTGGAATACCTGCTTATTTGACAGTGTTAAGAGGTGTCATATAAGTTTTCTCTTTTTTGTAGTTTAGCGCCTGTTCTGATTAGTTCATCTGTTTCACAGTTTTCACAGAAATCTCAATATCCTGGAACCCATTGCGGTTTTGTCGTGAAACAGGGGCTTAGATCCACTAAGAGAACAAGGCATTTCTGCTCATTTGTCGATCAAACTCTTGGATTTTTAGATGATATCTTCACAAATTTCTAATTTGGCATGGATTTATACTCGAACAAATTGTTCAGCTCACTATAGCATATACATACATACCTGCGATATAAAGTGATTGATCAAATACAACTTCTTGTATGGATACGTTTTTGTTTTGTTTCTTATTTTTTGAACCTATAAGACATATCAAGAAGATTAAATTTAATGAGCTTACAATGCTTGTGGAATTTCCTACCAGGAAGGTCTTGTACACATACATACGTATATGCGGTTGTTTATGTAGGCACATATACATATAAGTGTCGGTGTAATAATTGCAAAAATTATTTTATTGCGTCAAATGGTTTCTATGATATTTAAATAGTCAGAATACTCCCGAGTTAGTAGTGGATCAGTAATCTGAATGCAACACATTCGTCTGCTTTCCTGAAGATCGTCATCACTGCTCGACGTCGAATCTACTGTTCCTTAGGGAGTTTAGCAAAGTGAAGCTATTTGTTTGTCAATTTGACCGAAGCTGGCTCATTTAAACTACGCGCGCAGACCGAATCGTTACAAAATACTTTAGATTTTTGGGTGCAGCCGTTGTAATTCATTCGCCTCTTATCAATTAGCGCCTGTTTCTTTAAGACGTGAAATTTTCGTCTAGCTTTTGCTTGAAGTTTTGACTTTTTACGAACACATGTAATTGAGTGGCACAAAACTTTCAGTGAAGATGGTGAAGTTGATGATTCAAAGTAATCTTTGGATATGTTCAAGCGTAATAAGACCGAGTGACAATAGATGGAAAATGGATTCATAATTTCACTTCGAACTCCAACTGACAGTCAACCGAGTGGACTGAATACGATGGACCCGCTCCAAAACGTGCAAAAAACAGGCGGCTGGCAAAGATTATGGCGTCTTTAGTTTGCGATACGCATGGAATAATATTTATTGGCTATCTCGAAAAAGGAAGGACCATCGACAGCGTCTTTTACATAACGTTACTATGACTATTACATATCGGTTGAAGTACGAAATCATCGAAAAATGGCCGCATTCGAAGAAGCAGAATGTGCTGTTTCACCAAGACTGTGCACCATGTGACAGATCAGTGAAAACGATTGCAAAAATCCATGAATTCGTTTTCACATTGCTTCCGCATCCAGCGTATTTTCCAAATCCTGCTCCCAGCGACTATTTTCTGTTTTCAGATCTCAAAAGAACGTTCGCTAGGAATAAATTTTTTATGAATTAAGAGCTGATCGCCAAAGCTGAGGCCTATTTTGAAGCAAATTACGAATCGTACTACCAGGAAGGTATCGAAAAGTTGGCGGGTTGCTTTAATCAGTGTATCACCCTTGAAGAGAACAATGTTGAATAGGAAAGAAACGAATTTGCCAGAAAATGTCCTTCACTATGCTAGGCCGGAGACTTCTCAATTGACCAGTTACAACTATTTGTTTGTCATTTATCTGTAGTGTTAAGATCTTAATGGAGAATAAGTTGAAAAACAATATAGTAATCTTCCAAGTATATTATTTGTTTTTGTTTTCCAATCTCTAAATATAAAAGGCAACCCCGTTACTTTGTATGTGTATCAATTTGATTGCGTTTTTATGATTCACAAATTTACTATATTTTCCATAATGACAACCAGCATTTAAAAATAATTTGTTTCGAAAAAAATTCCCCTTAATTAACCCCACACATGAATATAAAATAACATTATAAGAAAATTATGTATTTAGTTTTATATTACAATGTGTTTTTTCAATGCTTAATTAAAATTTAGTTATAAATCTACAATATTGTTAATTATCTATAATTAAGATATGTAATTATAAGACATTATAATGTCTCTCAAATTATTTATAAAATCAATAATTGCGAAGATAATTGCATGTTACACTGATGTGGAAATTATTACGTTGAACTGAAGGGTTATTAATTAAAAAATCCCATAACTCTGTAAGCTTTCATAGTAGAAGCTCTCACGCACATATGAGATAGCAACGAGTTTCAGAAAATACTTAGTAATTGATTAGTTTGCTCGACGCTTCCCTAATGTCTAGTCACATTATCTGGATTGTCCACTCTTATTGTGCTGTAAAGAAGAGACGTCGCAAATGCCACTTGAAATTCTATTATCTTTACGCCAATTGTAAACTATAATTTTGCCCGTTGTTAAAGGCGGTTTTTAAAATCAACAACACTTTAGAATTTCGTGAAAACGTTAGCATTTATTTTACAACGTTATCAGATAAGTATACAAAAAAAAACTTTATCAAATTAACTACAAACGTGTTACAAAGTCTACAGTCGTCTGTATGCCCTGTAGATGTTATACTAAGTTTTTCAATAAGTTGTAATACATAGAAGAAAATAAAGGAGAATCTAAATACAAAATATATTGCGTAGTCGAAAAAGTCTCAGCTCGTCAAGCTGATTATTTACTTATATTGGGTAGTCGAAAAAGTCTTTTCGTATTTTGTCAATAGATGTCGTTGCTGTCGTACATCTCCAGTGCTACCAATCACATTGAGTCATACTATATATAGTATTGGAAAGGTGAGATCTTAAGCTTCATTTAAGCATTCATAAAAAATAATTCGGAGAAGTTAAAAAAAGAGAAAATTTTCAAAGGTGCGTGAAAAAATGAAGAAATTCGCTATATTTTGAAATTTTTGTATAAAAATGGGAAGAATGTCACGCAAGCCACCAATGAAATTTGAGAAGTCTACGGAGACGATGTTGTATCAGTTCGGGTAACACAACAATGGTTTGCTCGCTTCCGTTCTGGAAATTTCGATTTACACTGATAGAATACAGCCCTATTCTCATACCCTCACAAAAGTCACCAACCTCACTACAGTGATGTTTCTCACTATAGTGAGGGTTACCTTATTCTGGCGAAAATTCAAAAGCTCAAATGCTCACTATTATCACAAATATCTGTGACGTGTGAAAGCAGCCATCATAATACAAAACATCTGGGTTTGTTTTGTTTTACATCAATATTTGACATTTTTTAAAAAATATTTGAGTGTTATGGATGTTATGTTATAGCATGGAGGAACTGTTCTTTGTGTATGCGACAATTGTTGAGGAGGGGGAATCGGCCGGTAGGAGGAAAATTTTCAAGGGTTTACGAGACAAAAGCGATCCTTTTACTATGCAAGACACAACAATTATAAATACATTTCGATTCCCAAAATCGCTATGTAAAGTACTTATAGGTGAATTAGTTCCGCATGATGTGCAGAAGTCGAATATATCTTTTGATCTGCGTTTCCTGGCGTGTTTGTATTTTTACGGGCATGGCTCTTACCAAAAATTCGTTGGTAATAGTTATATGCTCTCTATGAGCCAGTCCTCTGCGTCTGGAGCTCTGCACTTTATTTCGAAATTAATTATGGATGTTAAGGGCAGTGAAATTTATTTCCCTTCAAGCGCGCAGGATGTTTCAGATACAAAGAAGGGGCAAGATAAATAAATATAAATAAATAAATAAATTTTCTCTTAAAGATTTTGCATGAAATTTGGGATCAAGGGCACAATCGGCGCAATCGATTGTACCCATATTGGGATTGTTTCACCCTCAAGCACAGACGCATACATATCTTTATTATCCACTTGTGTTTTTGTTTGTTTATTTTTATTAAAACAGCTGTTTGACTGCAAAAAGCTTTTTACCTCACGTGGTGACTTTTTTAAGCTTTTTTCTTATGAGGTTTGAGCAAGAATAGCCACACAAAATATGCCTCACAAGAAATCTCTCAAATTTTTCCTCTCAGTTGAGAGTTTTTTTCAGAATAGGGCTGATAATGTCTCTAGCGGAAAAATGACAAAAATTGGTTGACCAAAATGGCACACATTTTTTTTATTTATTTATTATTATTTATATTAAAAAAAGTTGAAATTTGATTAGAAATACGAAAAGACTTTTTCGACTATCCAGTATTTAATTGACATTCAGAGAAAGTCCTTCCCTGATAGTAGTTTGTATGTGTGGCACAAATGCGTTAAATCGGCTCAATATTCGCCCCCATATACCTAAAGGTAATATAAAGATTTTCGAACTTCCGGGTGAATTTATAATGCATACAGGTACATCGGCCAATACGTGAGTTATCTTAATACAATTTAGAGAGTTTATTTTTCTAATAACGAGGCACACTTGTGCTTAGAAGGAATACAATTTGGTGAAAACTTGCCCTAGAATACACATAACTAACAAACATTAGGCAGCTGAAGGTACTTCTCTCGCTTTGCTCGCTCGCTATAAAAAGTTCGGTTATACCCGAGCTTTGCTCTTCCTTACTTGTGCTTGTTAATTTTTATATTGCCCACTGATTCAATATTTTAGTAATGTTGTGAAACTAATGTTCGCATTCAGTCAGTGTATTCTATTAGTTAAATAGTTTGCCATATCGCTTATCAATGCATGCTCAGCTGCTTAAGTAATTTGAAATTTACGTTCAGTTAGAATTGTGATTTCATTGAATTTACATTGAATTCGCAAAATAAACGGAAGCGTGTGTAAATAAGAATGACCGGAAATACCGACGATTACAATGCCGATGAACTGGAGGCGCCCGAATGGTTGGACAATGATTTCTTCTTGAAGGTGTTGAAGAACTGTGAGCAGAAAACAAGCAAAATAGAAATTGTGAATGTGAACATTTCACCAGCTTCCATGAAGGGTGATCACTATGCAAGCGTAATGTTTCGGGCGCAGTTGGAATATCGAGTGAATGGTGTGCACAAAACTAAATCTGTGATCTTGAAAACTATGCCAGAAAGCGATGGACATAAAAAAGAGATGCTAGGCGAGATGGATATTTTTGAAAAGGAAATAAGCATGTATACTAAGATTCTACCGCGCTTCGAAAAGATCCTACGCGACATTGGCGATAATACAGTGCTGAAAGTACAGTTAGTATTTCATAAACAACAATGTTTCGCGATTTCACAGTACAATTAAATGAACGCATAATTGCAGGTGTTTATACAGCGCTTTAAGCCCTAAGCAAGTGATTGTCTTTGAAGACCTGGTGGCCGCCGGTTATGAGGTGGTGCGTGATCGAGCTCTTACCGTGAACGAAGTGAAAGCGGCCTATTCTACGTTAGCCAAGTGGCATGCCATCAGTTATAAAATCAATCTAGAGGTTCTTACTACACTTGAAAATATGAAAATATTTGGTTGAACCGGATATCCGACTTTATTTAAATACATTCTTCCATGCATTTTCAGGAACCGCAGTATTTTGACGACTTTCAGAAGGGCTTTTTCAACATGCCGAACATAGAAAAGCAGTCATTTATGACATCCGGCATAGTCAATTTCGTAGATCTACTAAGAAAAACACCTTCTTTACAGGCTTATTTGCCATATTTTGAGAAATTGAAACCCACACTGTTTGAAAGTTGTCGCCAAACTTATGCAGAGTACCATGAAGCGCCGAAAGAGGGCGCTTGTTATGTTCTTTGTCATGGAGATTTTCATACTAAAAATATGATGTTTAAACATCACAAGGAAAGTGATGACATGGTCAATGTAATGCTGTTAGACTTCCAAGTTTGTTATGTGGGTCCGAGTGTGAATGATTTGATATATTCCATCTACTGCCTGCTGGATGAGAAGTTACGTTTAGACTTTCCAGCACTGCTTTACTATTACTACACCGTTTTCAAAGACACTTTAGTCAATATCGGTTTTAAGGGTACTTCACCAACACTTTTGCAGATAAGACAAGAACATATGCGTCATAAAAACTTGGGCAAGTATTGAGCACTTAATTACTTTTACAAATTGTTCACAAATAACGGTGTAGAATAATTATATAACGAATATAATACTTCTAACCAATATACAATGGAATACCTTTCTCTATTTTCATTAGAACTGTTTATCTTGGTGACATTTTTGCCCATGTGGTACGCGCTCAATGAAAAGGAGACTAAAGTGGAACTTATCATGACATCCGACGAATATCGCCGCTCTTTCTACGATTCGGTGGAATATATCAAATATTTGGAGCACGTTTTACCTAAATACTTGCATCTAGGCTATTTGGAGGATTAAATTGTATATTAACAATAAAAAAAAAATTATTTTTTAAAGTTGAAATTAATAACTTATTTTTAATTATATTGAATTTAATTAAGTAAGGAACACGTCACATGCATGTGCAGCTTATTTCCAGTATTTGAAAGTGTTTTGTTTAAGTTATAGCTTTTATAAGTGTAGCCGTCAATAGTCAATGGGTAAAGAATAAGAACGAAAAAAAATAATGTCGATTCGTTCGTCCATCTGTACGAGCAAACAATAACCTGAGTAAACATTTAGATATCTTGATGAAACTTGGTCTCATGTTACTTGCTATCTAAGGAGAGTTGGTACTGGAATCGGACCATTACCCCGCCCACCAAAGTCCATTAATCACAAACTTTTAAAATGTCTTAAGTAAGCTCCACAATAAGATATAAGGCTGTTACAACGAATTGCATTAAAGAGCGGCATCTTTGGTTGAAACACTTTTTTAAAGCGGGCTTGGTTTCGCTCCCTAATAATTTTAATTTATTGTATCATACATATCTTCCACATCAATTAAGCTACAACTACCAAGTTCGCTGAGAGCATTTTTTTTTAAATTGTATGAATTCCGGTTATAACTCGCCCACTTCTCAAATAACGATTTTGTTAAAAACTAAGAAAAGTGGGATAAGTCAATAAATAAATATGCCATATACATTAAATTCTTCGATATGATATTAGGAGTGTTATAGGAGCCGAAAACAAAAATGTACAATGGGCATGACGCCGTCTACATTTAGGTGAAAATTCATATCTCGGGACCTACTCGATCGATTTCAACTTAATTCGGTAGATAGTATTATCATGCCATTGTTTCGCGTAAATTCGCGTATTGCATAAATAGGAAAATGCGCTCGGCTCAGAAAAGTATGGATGGTTCAAACAGATTAAGGCATAAAATATTTTTAAACCCTTGGTAGGCTAAATAGCGAAATTAATCAAACAGTATTTGTTTCTTATTCTTTTTATTTCTGAAATGATTATGATCATCTGTTAAAATGGTTATTGGTCTTTACTTTCCGCGAATTATGCAAACAAAACTAAAAAGCTCTAAAATTGTATGTTCCCCACGGCTAGCGTAATTCATTTGGTGAATTACATCAGACCTTTTTTATTTCACAACGGAATGAAGGAACGCATTTGCCAAAAGGTAAGAAACAAATAGATAAAAATGTCGACAATTTATGAAAAAACCATTGTAAAATTAA
This sequence comes from Bactrocera tryoni, assembly GCF_016617805.1. Lineage (NCBI taxonomy): Eukaryota > Metazoa > Arthropoda > Insecta > Diptera > Tephritidae > Bactrocera > Bactrocera tryoni. The sequence goes on from NC_052499.1 coordinate 9,217,995, forward strand.
ACAGATAAAAGTATTGACTCAAACTTAAGCACTTACTATAGTACTTGATATCATTATTTATATATTTGTAACTCAATATCAATGCAGGTGTGATGATAAGAAAAAAGTCATTATTAATCATAAGTACCTAAGAATTAAAGAAATAATAATAATGTGGTGCGGAGTGCTTAATGAACGAATAACCGGAAGGTGGTGAAGTGTTCTCATGTGCCAAATCTTTTTTAATAAGAAAGTAAAGCAGAGCAAAGTTCGGATGTAACGAGTATTTTATATTCGTGAACTTTGTTCCACTCAACTTTTTTTAAGATGACCACAAATTCGGCCAAAATATCCTCATCAGTACAATTTTCAACTTCGTGAGCGCTCTATATGTACATACATAAGTACCGTTATACAGGTATGTACCGTAATGGAGAATGAAATTGTAATATATGAAAAGTAGGCATGACCGCAGTTTGATTTCGCCCATCATCCCAATACTAAGACCCAGAAACCACTTTACGCAACAAATTTGCTTGAATAAAACAATTTTTTAAATCAATAAAACTATCTGAGAAAACTATTACTCTGTGCAACATGTTGCATGAGTATAAAAAAAAATATTTATATAACGGTTAAAGCATTTGACTGGTGGTACTTATGAACTATCAGCAAGCTTTTAATTGCTTTTAAGTAGTTTTCGAACTAAACAGTAAATTACTTGACTCAACTTTACTCAAACTTACTCGTTAATAATAGAGAACACTTGCCACAAGCTTTCAAACATTATTAATTAATTTTTAGTGCACTGACACATTATACATACATAGATATATATATAGATATATTTAATTTTATTTAATTAGAACAAATATCACTACTGGTTTTTTTTCAAGTTGCACTTCGCATGTAGAACGAATTTGATTTTCTTTTTCTTTTCCTACGGATTCTCTATTTCATTTGCCTCTCCCATACGTTACTTCAGCTGATGGACGGCTGGAGAGGAAATATAGCATAGTGAAAACTATCTATCTTATCTTTGGATACTATCTTCATTCGCGTATTTCTCTATTTATTTTTTATTCATATCAGCAGTAAAAATGCATAGATATATTTTTTATTTAAATATTGAAATACATCACGAAATGTATTAAACGTCGCCAGAAAACGTTAATAATTATATAATGGTTCGCATATTGACATGCGCGATGTTTTCTCATTGTTGTATGGACAATGCCCCAACTATAAAGTGAAGCTGCAGGTGTGAGGTAAGCAAGAGTGCTATAAAATGCCGATCTCTGACCCAAAGCCACTTAATATATATGTCATGATATACACAAGTCGTTATGTCATATAAGTATACCATACACCTATAAAGGGAAATATGTTTAGTTTAAAAAATAATGTGTGAAAAGTGAGCAGTTCTTGATGAAGTGGCTCACAAAGAGACCCTATATGTAAATGGAATTCAAATAAACGATCATCATCGAAACTTTTATTATACTTATACCCCGAACAGGATATATTAAGTTTACTATCACGTTTAACACACAGCAGCAAACATGGGAGACTCTATAAAATTTATATATGTACTTGTATATAAAGCATGATGAGCTGAGTCGACTTAGTCATGTTCTTCTGTGTATATCAATCTGAATTTGCACACGATCTTTCCTCTCAGAGAAGCTGCTTATGTGCCAGAGCCATCAATATTGGACCACAGTAGCATATAGCTGCCATCAAAATAGAACGATCAAAATCAGTATTCAAACCTTTAATGATATTCTGACAACGAAACCATAATCTTAAAAGCTTGCGCCATATTCTGAGGTGCTCAACAAGGATCTTCGACCAAAACTTTGAACGCCGTTATTGGGAATACTAAGTGCGTTGCAAAAATATTGATTAAATGGGCAATTAGTACTTGTTATGCAAATAGTGTTGACAGTACATATTTGATAACAGGTATAAGCTTATATATACGAGTATATATTTTAACTCACGATTAGGCAGCATATTTTTTCAGTGTGCTTTTTTACACAATCTTAACTGTTTTTGAATTGTTTACCGCAATTTTTTTTTGCTAATCGTGCTCATTTGCTCTCTGCTAACGTCATATGCTACTGTTTAGGTACAAAGCATATAATTAGAAGCACGCTTGCCGCTCCATCGCTTTATTGCAAAGTCATCTTGTCATATATGAATTAATTAAAGATTATATCATTAGTATATACATACATACATATATATATATATATATTGTTAGAATAGTCTATCTCTTGCATAGAGAAACAAAGGTAAAATTCTCATAACTCATTTGCTTGCGGACCGAAGAGAAAATTCGTTAACCAAATACTTGCATCTGCGCGGATATTCATATTGCCGAAAACTCAACCTGTTTAGTGGTATACTTAGCCAATAGTGCATGCTGACTACTATTACTAAGACGTCTTAAATAATTTCTGCTTTAATGGAAACATGACAGCAACTCGATCACTTTGTGGTCTTAATTATCAAAATTGCCTTACAAATAATATTTCAATGTGCCATTTTTAATTGCTCTTAAGCATTATTTATAATAGTTGAGTACTTATTATCTAACTGAGACCGCCTTATGCCATTTCAACTGTAGTTTTACACCCTAAGTGCTAGTATATTGTTGGGTATATACACTTTTGAGAAAGAGGAAGACCTCCACTAGGTTGAATAGACCAGGTGTAAAAGACCTGGCTTCACTTGGAGTCTCCAATTGGCGCCACATTCCGAAAAGAAGAAACGACGGGCGCGCTGTTGTTAACTCGGCTATAGCCGCGTTAGCGGTGTCTACGCCAGTAAAAATCTTGTTTTTGATTTTGCTCGGTCAGTTTAAATATCAGCTGTATGCTATAGTGATGCAATATCGTTATAGTGATTGCTTCTTGGTAACGAAAAGGCGTTTAAAAAAATTTATCGCTAATATTAATTCTCGGAAAATAAAAATCACTAATATATAATATAGTATTTATTTTATTTGGTTCTTTATTTGTTTGTGTCGAGCAAAGTATTAAACTCTCCGGACATAACAACTTTATTGCTTGAATCGCATCTTCTATAACAACAGCCTTAATAAAACTAACGCTAACTTGCACTTAAATCCTTCACATATTTGTCACCTTATAGAAACTTACTTCAAATTTTGGACTAAACCTCAAGATAACCCAAATGTAAATAATTCGGAATAATCCGGAGCAACTCGTCGAGGTATTCTTTGTCATAAATCTTAAAAGCGTACTCTTTGTCGGTTGTCAGCAAATCTGGTGAGATATCTCCTCTACAAAATTTAGGCCACATCGGCAGAAATATCATCATCATCAGCAATTCTTCCAAATGAAAATAAAATAAAATTAGCAATCTTGGGTCTGCTTATGTATATCTGTGCACTTACCTGTATATCTGTGACGGAACAACTGCTCCCGCAATTTGACCAAACTCGGTAAAGGGCCGTCGTATCCTATTTTCTCAAGAGTTTCCTTGAAAATCGTGAAGTAGTAATGCAGGAATTCAGCTGTACGCGGACGCAACTTATCATCTAACAACATGAATATGGAGTACATCAAATCACTGGTTATTGGACCAACATGGGAAAATTGATAGTCCAAGAGCATAACATCCTCAAATTTTCCGGTATCTGGATTATGCTTGTACATCATATTTTTCGAATGGAAATCACCATGATTGAGCACATAGTAAGCGTCATCAAGCGGCGCAACCCGATATTCGTTATAGGAAGCAACAGCCTCATCGAGCAGATCAACCTTCTCCAAAAGTTTCTCAAAAGTTGGCAAATATTCCTTCAACTCTGGTGTTTTTTGCACAAATTTCATAAAAGTTTTCGTACCGTTCATGAAGAATGGATTTTCCCTAATACTGTCCTGCGAGAAGAAACTGTGGCGATATTGATCGAAGTAGTGTGGTTCCTAGGCGATGTTTGTAAAATAAAATTACTAGATGAAATTCAAAATTAACCTCCTCACATACCTCTTTTATTATCTTGTGACTGATCGCATGCCATTTGGCCAGTTTGGCGTAAGCAGCTTTTACTTCTTGCTCATTCGCAAAACGTCCACGCATTACATTGTAGCCCAGTGGCACGATATCCTCAAATACGATGAGCTTGTGTGGAGATAACGCATGGTAGAGTACACTTCAGCGCAAAAAAAAAATGTATCACTTTTATGTTTTGCTACAATGATTGGTACTTACGGTGCTTTCAGCGTTGTGTTATCACCAATATCGCGCAGTTGCTTTTCGAAGCGTGGCAGTACCTGCGTATACATGCCAATTTCAACCTCGAATATGTCAAATTTCTCCAACATATCTTTTTTGATGCCTTCGACCTCTGGCATTGTTTTAATGATCATCGATTTGCTTTTCTCTACACCACCTAACCGATACTCGGCCAATGCACGAAACATTATGCTGGCATAGTGGTCACCCTTAACAGTGGCGGGAGTGAGTTTGAAGCTTTTCAACACCACATCACTTGCGTTTTGCTCACAATTCTGCAACACTTGCATAAAAAACTCACTATCCAACCATTGTGGCGGCTGCAGCTCATCCTCGTTGTATTCCTCTGCTTTAGGTGCCATATTGTCTCTATATTGTCAGTCACTGTTTATGTGTCGATCGTTGTGCGTATTTTGCGATCTGCGGATAAATGAACGTAGCTTTAAATACTAAAGCGCGAAGCGTTGAGTGCGATTTCTCTCAAATGACCAAGCAACATTTTATAGGTAGATAAGATTATTACTCTGAAATTCTATACAAGTAGCAGAAATAGAGTATTTTAAGGTAGACAGGTATTTTTTTGTTTTGTTTTGGTTTTGGCATTTTGGTGGTGTCATCACAACCATAAATGATATAGTAAGTTGATACTCAAAAATGGGTATAATTTTTAACTTAGCGCAAAATTGCTTGATAAATACTTGTATAAATATTCAGTTCGAGTACCGTTCGAGCAGTTGTCTGATGGTTCTTAGCTGAGCATTGTTAACTCACAAGTGTATATACCCAACAATATACTAGCACTTAGGGTTTAAAACTGCAGGTGAAATGGCATAAGACGGTCTCAGTTAGATAATAAGTACTCAACTATTATAAATAATGCTTAAGAGCAATTAAAAATGGCACATTGAAATATTATTTGTAAGGCAATTTTGATAATTAAGACCACAAAGTGATCGAGTTGCTGTCATGTTTCCATTAAAGCAGAAATTATTTAAGACGTCTTAGTAGTAGTAGTTAGCATGCTCTCTTGGCTAAGTATGCCACTGAGCCGGTTGAATTTGCGGCAATATATATATAGCAAGTATTTGGTTAACGAATTTTCTCTTCAGTCCGCAAGCAAATGAGTTGTGAGCGCTTAACTTTTGTTGCTCTATGTGAGAGACAAATTTACATTAGTAAATATAAGTGTGTTCAGTAAAAAAAAATCGGTATATAATTCAGAAACAGTTAAAGTTGTGTTAAACAGCACGCTTAAAAAATATGCTGCGTAATTGTGAGTTAACATACATTTACATATATGTTTATACTTGTTATCAAATATTTACTGTCCACACTATGTGAATATCAAGTAGTAATTGCACATTTAAGTGTTATTTTTCCAACGCACTTAGACTACAAATGAATTGAGAATACCTGTACCTGTGTAAAACCTGTCTTTATTAATGGAAATATAGTATGTATAAACGTAACGGATTGTTAGGCGAAAGTATGTACATATATTAATCTAATACATAATAGCAATAATTTGGGACTATGTGACTACATGTAAGCCACTTGTTATTCCTATCCTTCTATACGGTACAGAGGCATGCACGATGACAGCATCTGTTGAGTCGACGTTACGCTTTTTTGAGAGTCAAGTACTGCTACTGCGAGTATCGCAGTCGATAGAACGATGAGCTGTACGAGATATTTGTTAAGATATCTTCATAAAATTTGACATGGATTATCTGTCAAAGGTTAGCTTCTAACATATGTTTTAGCTCAGAGCACTATTGTTTATAGCTGCCATATAAACTGACTGATCCAAAGACCGTTAATACCCTATATATTATATATAAACTACTAGTGGATCCGGCCACCCGTTGCTGTGGTATATATTTTACACTATTATTCATATAATAAACTATTCAATAGTGAAAATTTTCTTTACAAATAAAGGCGAAAACGTTTTTCACGGAATAAGAATCCAATGGATTGTACTTCAGATATAATTTTGAATATGTTCATACTAATAAATTTCATTGGATAAAATAAAGAATTTACGGCTGCCTTCTCAATGTTTGCCAGCCTTTCCGTCCACTTAATAGCGTTGTACGTTTAAAATAGTGTCCTTTTAATAGAGGTTTTTTTTATTTATGAATGGTTTTTACTATCCTACATATCTTCTAAGTTGGCTCGAACTGTACGCAGTGTGCTAAATTTTACTAAAGTCGGTTCAGTAGTTTAGGAGTCCATTGCGGACAAACAACGTGACACGTAATTTTATATATAAAGATATGTATAGGGTATCACCTGTGAATAGTATTACAACTTCGGTGCAGACGAAGTTGACGTTTTTTCTTGTTTATTAATTAATTGAAGTATCACTTTAAAACCCATTTGATACCACTTTCTAGTTTAGACCTCAATTAGTTATCCACATTGCTGTACTAAGTAAGCGTAGCGCGCTCGTTACCTGTCATTATTAATAAAGACACAGAAGTAAAATTAGATACGCAACATTAATCATGATTTGGAGCACTTGGGTCTTACCACTGTAGTACTGTCCTGATTAAAATTCTTCACTGCAAACGCCATAACGAAGAACGGTAAGCTGCGCTCAAGCAATATTCTCTTAGCAAGCCATTTGGTTTAGTTAGGAATAAAGACTCCTTAGAAAAGTGAATGCGCTGAATGCTGCGAAATAAACGTACAGTTTGCACTGCTTGTTAAGGCGAGGTGCAACCTTTAACGCCTGTTGCGGCTGAGACAAGCACATCCGATGGACAGGTAATCCTTGCAGAATAATACAAACACGCAGAAAGCAGCGCAAGCCAGCAAGGTAAAGCAATATCTTCAACTTCGTTCTTACCGTTTGCTGCTGAAATTTCTTTTAGTTCTTCATTATATCCTTCTAAGCTAAGCAAGTACAATTGTTTTCAGTCCCATCCCCACCGTGGCTCAGACAGTTGCTACCAGCTATTTTAGTATGCGTGGCATCTTAAGTTTGCCACCGGAAGTGCGACCCGAAAATGTATTTAAAAACTTCTGCAGCAATGCGGCGGTGTATGTGTGTGTGAGCACCTGGGTTGGGGCTTGCGCCGCTGTTGAGTGGCTGTGGCGCTAGATGTAACCATTATAGCAGGCAACAAGATTGATTATGCACCAAAGTTGCTTTCAACATATCAGCCCTTCAGCCGAAGAAAACGTATCTGTAGCTAAAGAGTAGGAGAAACGCATATATGTACTTGTATATGCACTAAAGAGCAGGGCCGGAGTACGCAAAGGAAAATGGAATACATGCAGGTATAAGAAATGTTTTCACACAAGAGAGGACACATGCTTGCTTTAAGAAAAAATACTGAGTAAACGGAAATTAAAAATCGCGTTGGATGTGAAGTAACTCTTTCAGGATGTTGTAGGATAAAGGATAAGTACAAAATAACGGTAAAAAGTATATCTGTAAATAAAATATAAAAAATAGTTCGATCGATTTAGAGTCACTGCGATTCTAAATTTCCACGACAGCTTAAAAGTGATTTGAAGAAATCCAAACTATACTGAATACTGTTATTTAAAGGTCTACGCAAACTCACTTTTCTTTTCTTTTCACCGCAGTAACTGGGAGTTGCATCGCTAGCTCTTGAAAATCAATTTCAAATGCAAACACTTCTTTTTCGGAGGGTCGCTTTGATTACTACTACTCGGTTACGTGGACGCTTGGAGACGACCTTGATTGTTAAATTGCAACAAGCGTAATGCAATTAGAAACATGCTCCGATTGGAATCACTAACAAAGCTTAATCGAAAATCAAAATTAAATGAATTCGCTTGAGTGAGTTGGAAAGCGAGCAGTGCGAATCGCTTGATGGCGTGGTGTCCCTTCCGTGGTTTTACTGCTGCTGGTTTCTTATCTGCCTAACTTGTTGCTATTTGTAATTTATCGAATTAATTTCTGTACGAAAACTGCAAACCCAAGAAAAAAGTGTGGATAAATGCATTGACAAGTAGATCATAGAATGAAGTGAGAATAGACGGAAGTTGTGGTCGAAGGGCAGGTGTGAAAATAAAAGCGGCAAATAGAAATGCAAATATTATAGCATTTCTATTTGCAAAAAAAAGTAGCAAGTTAATTTTTACAGGTAAATTAGAAATCAAATCAATAAACAGCTCCACATAACGGGGTTTTCAATACGAACGCTACAAAAGCGATAAGGACAACAAACGACGCCATATTTTTCTAGGCTCTTTTGACATTTCGCTTCAGTAAGGTTTGCTATTTCATCATGAACAGATGTACGATCTAACAACGAGTCGAAATCATTAAAATTTACCACCGAAATTCGGTGTCAGTGACCTAACCTTTAAGAGCGCAACGTCCAGTGAGACAAGGAAGCGCTCGTAGTGTCGAGAATATTGCTGCCGCTAGCGCATCAATTAAGGAAGACCCAAATCAGTGAGAGGCGAATTTTTTTAAAATACCTTAACCTATATCCTTACAAGATCTAATTAACGTAAGAACTGAAACCGATTGACCAGCAGAATCGTCGCGTGTTCGTGATTTGGCTGAGCAACAACTTGAAAATGATCCGGATTTTTATCGAATAATCATCTTCAGCGACGCGGCTCATTTGTGACTGAACGGCTTCGTCAATAAGCAAAATATGCATTATTGGTCAGGCAGCAATCCACATGTACTTCATGAGTTGGAGTGTTATCTCACGAAATGGCCCAATCCATTGGCCGCCTCGTTCGTGCATTTCGACGCCGTGAATCTATTTCCTGTAGAGCTACGTCAAGTCTGTGGCCTATGCTAACAAGCTAGCGGCGATTGATGAACTTCGTACAAATATCGAAAGTGAAATTGAAGTAGTATCGGTCGATTAATGCTTCAAAGCCGCCGAAAATTGGATTCGGCGTCTGGTCTTCTGCAAACGTGCCCGTGGTGGCCATGCAAAAGAAATCGAGTTCCATACATAATGGCATCGAATGTATTTTCACAGGAATAAGAAATGTGAAATCCCAAACCGTTTTTGTTTTATTGCGCTCTTTTTGAAAAACTCGTTATGAGAACTTTGATCGTTCAGTTTGTATGTAAATTGCACCGCTGCCTTTGATACAACGAATGCCGAATTGGATGAAGATTTCTTTTTAAATGAAAAAGTTTCAGATGCAAGCAAATTAATTCCGATCGTTCCGTTTTTATGGTGGCTATATACTAGAATGGCATAATACCGGCTGTTCTGACAGATGAATAGCTTTGCGGGGAGAAAAAGACGTGTGAAAAATGTTTGATGGATATCTCGAAAATTTCCCAACTAGTGCGCGTACATGTATGTATATACGAGTAGTATAGACAGTAGAAGTAGAATTATACGTTAGTGTCAAAAACGAGCCATATCGGTTCATGAATTACCCGAGCCCCTCTATGCTTTTTGATTTATGATGCTCTGAATAACAATATGCCGGTATATTGTGAATATATATATTACTAAAAAGTTTAATTGATGAAAATAAATAATTTGTATTAATTTTTTTGGTTTATGTCAAAAGTAGATTAGTCCAAACCTTTCCCTATTACTCATATACCCAATAAAACGATTTTTGTCCTTCTGGTTGTCTATCTATTTTTTATTTATTTATTATTTTTTTTTGTTATTTTCTGTATTTTTTTATAAAATTTACATAAGAATGTGTATTCAAACATTAAGGAAGTTGCGTTAATAGTCATGTGTCTATCTGCTTCTCATACACCTGTATACGCGTCTGCCACATCATGCCCCGCAAAAGCAATGACACAAGTGAGTTTGAAATTTTTCACTGTCAAAACTTTGGTAATTGAATTCCTGCCGTTAAATGGTTAGACTCCGCAGAAACTAGCTCAAGCTGTGCGGGTACAGGTGGCCACGCGCCAACATATGAGTGGGTGCGTGGACGCAGAACGCCGGCATGCCGGTGCTAAACTAGCAACTTCGCATTTGTCTGAGCACGAACAAAACTATCAGCAGCATAAAGTTATATTGATGACTCTGTCTGCTGGCAGCAGTGTGATCGTGCAAGGGCGCAAAGCGCTTGGCAACGAGCTGACGCAAATAGTTTCAATTTAAAAGCTCAATCGCGCATTTTACACGCGCAAATGCCACTTCTCATGGTGACAGAAAAAAATTAGTTGCATTTTCTACGGATTTCCAAAGAGTGGCGAAAAATTGTTAAAATTGAAAACGAAATCTCCTAAAAAAAAAGTGAATGGCATTTCGCTGAGTTTTTTTGAATAATTTGTCATTACTTGACCATCTAAAGCAGCGTTTTCATTCATCGGTGTCATTGTTAGCATGTCTCCAATTTTTTTCCCCATTCCAACATATTTTAAAACTCTTCATATTGGCGTCAAATACGCTTTATTGCATTTTTCTTATGCATTTCTACTTTAGTTATATTCTTTGGGGTGTGCAGCTGCTTTTATGAGCGAAGTTCCCTTCCAGCATATTCGATTATAATTTAATATGAATTATTGACAGCGCTGTTACTGAGATTGAAAATGTGTCAAGCACTTTCTGGTCAGCAATTTGCGCATAAAAATTTGTGTGCCTGAAGCTTTTTACGCAAGAAAAATCAGCTGACATAATTGTTACATAAGTTGCAATTGGTGAAGGATAACGAAACGTTATTGTTCTTATATTTTTATTACGACTAAAAAATTTGAATGTTCTGGAGCAGTGGAGAAATAGCAAGCAAAATTATAATTAACGCAATAGCCATGGAATAGGAAGAGTCTGAAATAATAATGTCTTGCATAAAGCTCCCCAAAGCTATCATAGTCTGCATAAATACATAGAAAAGACTTCTTACAAGACTTGATTTTGAAACAACAGTTTTTATGTCAGCTAAATGCTATAGTGTTCCGATCTGAACAATTTCTTCGAGGATTGCACAATTACCTTAGATAACAACCAGTGCCAAATTTCGTGAAGATATCTCGTCAAATGAAAAAGCTTTCTACGCAAGCGCTTGATTCCGAGGATGAGTTTATATGGGAGTTATATGATAGAGTGGTCCAATATCAACGGTTCCGACAAATGACCAACAATTTGGGCAGAAAAGAACGTGTGCTAAGCATAAGATCAATATTTTAAAAACTCAAAAACCAGTTCAGTATATACACACAAACGCGCCATGACTAAATCGACTCAGTTCGTTACATTATTCACTTATATTTTCTTACTCTATAGGATACCTTTTGGGTGGTACTAACATCGAAGCAAACTTTGTACTATAAGTATGGTTTGTTCGTTTGACTACTCTCCTACGCTTGGCCATTATTATTACATTGCTGCTCAATTAAAACAAAAATTTTAGTAACAGAGCTGCAGTATAACCGCGGAATGTTAATGACTATAACAGCATATAACATATTATTAACAGAGCTGCAGTATAATCGAATAATGTTACTGAATACAGAAGTTGGTTATCAAAACTCTAGCAGCGAATGTTAATCTCACCATTTGTCGTAATCTGTTAACAATCTCTTGCGAAAGTTCGTTATCAAGTTTGCTTAAAAAGAAAACCAAAAAAATTAATTGTGTTTATACGTATACCTATGCTGAGCGGTAGTTCACATAAGAGCTTTCGCTCTCAGCACGAGCCACTTGAGAATTACTCATTTCTGCTGTATTCACTCAACGCGCAGCACGACTAATAAAGAGAGAGTGAGAGTCGTACCATCTAATTCGCCGCATATGCATTGCAGTTATTGTTTTGTGGGTAGATACATACATACATACATTTGTTTGACTATTATTTTTGTAACAGCAAACAACTTAAAGAGAGAGCTGTTCATATTTGGTAAACAGGCACACGCACACGGACTAATTAATATTTAAAGAAAATAAAACAAAAGCGTCATGAGCCAGCTTAATATAATACAAACGAAGTGCACTTACCAACCTGTGAGTGAATATATATGTACATATATATTCATATACTATGTATCAGTTGCAGTACAACATTATTGTTATTAATAATGTTGTTGTACAATCACACCGGTGCTATATCCAAACAAAAATCAGTAGTTTAAGGAAGAGAGGAGAGAGTATTATGAGGTCACACATAGAAACTGCTCAAAGATGTAACATATTTTCAATGATTATTCGTGGTCAATGGCATTTACAGAACGATACACTTTTCTTTTATTCGACTGACATTTACATCCTTTGAAATTCTGTAAAATTATTTTTCAAACTTTAAAATTGAAATTCTTAATTAAAGTTTTTCGAAACGCTCAAAGTAAAGGCGCACTGTGATCGAGTACAAAACGCATCCCAACGAGCTTACTTCTTCGTGCGTGTAAACGTTCCTATCCGCTGACTTGTGTGAATCTAGCTACACATAATTGTGCAGAAACTTTCATATACGCATATACGAGTGGGCTCCAAAACATGTACTTAAATTCCGCTCCCCTGTTGCCCAACAGGTGCTCGATGTGTAGTTAAATGCGCGTCGTCTTCGCACACGCAGCAACTTGAGCTGCTGCTGATTCGGGCGCTTTCAACACGAAGCTCAATGCCAAGCGCTTTGAAATTTTGGTATCCCAAATAAAAGAGCACTACAATAGTCTTGAGATGATTCGTCTCGAAAGGAAAGCAAGAACGGCGAGGTATGAGTGTCAGGAAAAAAAATTTACATTCAAATAGGAAAACATATCCAAAAGAAAGTCTCTTTTGTTGTTGGTTATTTTTTTTTTTTTTTGTGTTAAACTTCTTCACTTTGTTTTCGTTTGAAAAACTTTTATAATTAAAATTTCGACGAGTGCGAGTAAGTAATGTGTAGTCGTCAACATCAAGAAGTGCAGCTGAAGGTGCGCGTGAGTTAGAACTCGTTAACATATGAGGTTTCTGAATTCTGAAGGACGAACCGCAGACGCATTGGCATGTATTTACAAAAATATGCAGAAGTAAAGGACTGAGCGCCACGTTTTCTAAGAGTTCGATGTTAGAATACACTCACAGAGCCTTAATTGTTATAATCTTTAATATCAAATGTTAAGCGAAATAAAGTATTTGAATGAAAATAAAAGAAATAGTAAAAACAAACAATATGCTAGAATTAGGTGCAGATATACTGAAGGGGTACTGCTGGAGGGCACTTTTAAACAAAGGGTTTTGCTTTACAGACTACTAAAATGTACTGACTGACCTCAGTTGAATCTGCTAAAACAGCATTTTTCGAATAACGGTTGTTTGTATCACCTCAAAATAATCGACTAAGATATAGGGTTATAAGTGATCGGTATGATGAGATGAGTTGAAGTCCAAAAATTAAAACTGTTCAAACCCCCCGGTGCCGAATGTTTGGACCCCAGTACCTACAGTTGACGTTTTACCAAATATATCGGACAATATGTTCAAATATAATTGAAATTCAGAGAGAATCCGTTCCTGATAGTAACATGTCTGTGTGTGCCAAATGGGTTGAACCAGGTCGATACTTCTCTTAGCTACCATGTACATAAAATAAAGATTTTCGAACTTCGGGGTGACTTTACAGTGATAGGACTGATTTTCTTCCGCCGCGACTCTACTTCAGAGCGTGCGCGTCCGACTGGATTTGGTAGAGACGTTCCTAGCGATCGAGCGGTTGGTCAGTAGTCTCCGTGTATTCGGAGAGTCAGGACAAAAATTTTGGCATGTCATGTTCCTGTGAGTGTGCAAGCCGTAAATACAGCGTCCGTTAGAGCAGAGGTACGCGATGAAATATTATGTGAAACTCGATAAATCGGCGACAGAGACGTTTGATATGATCAATTAGGCTTACCTAGAGGTTGCTTTAGTAAGAAGTGGTGTGTCTCATTGGCACAAGGCCGTTTTGATGGGCCGGGAAGAGGTCGCTGATGAAGACCAGAAGAATGAGAAAATCCAAAATGAAAACGATGCTCATTGTTTTTTTTGACATCAAAGGCATCGTTAACCATGATTTTTTTTCTGCTGGACTAACCATCAACGCCAAGTTTTACGTGAAAGTCATCAAGAGACTCAAACTAAGGGTCAATCGAGTCCGACAAGACATTGCAGCCGATTGAAAGCTGCACCACGACAACGCCCCGGCTCAGACCAGCTTTCTTGTGAACAGCTGCCGCCCTATAACTTACTTGTGGCCCGCCCGGACTTTTTTGTTTTCTTGCCTGAAAATACCGATGAAAGGCAAGCATTGTGACACTACAGAAGGGATTTAAGCAGCATGCACCTCGGCTCTTAAATTTATTTCGGAGAATGCCTTCCGTGACACATTCAATGCTTGAAAATCGCGTTGGCAGGGCTTTACAATCACCGAAACAGTTTTCTAACTCGATATCTGTGACAGCCTTTAGCTCTTTCAGCGTTTTTCAACTGTAAAACGACAGTTCTTTGAGTTTCTCTTGACTTTTGGAAATTGGAAAAAATAATACGGAGCCTTGTCTGGCAAATACGGATGCTCGTTGTAGGCACCGCGCTTACAGTGTTGTTTGTGGCTTAGAATTCACAAACAAACAACGTAGGGACCGCCTTTAACGGTCGCTACAGATAAAGTAAACAATGAATATTGTTGAAAGTTTTATGGTTCATCAGGAAAATGTATGTATATATGTATATCAACATAACAAAAGAACATTCCACTATTGGATTCTTTAAACCTGCGAAATTACCATTAATTTCTGTCTTCCTCATAGATCTTTATACAAAGACCTACCAGTTTTCTGTACTGAATTTTTGCCGATCGAAAAATACAAAAAACTTAGACACTTGCTTCGCTTAAGGAAAATGTAGAGCTTAGTCCGTTTTCTAATAAATATTCGCATAGTGTGTGGGATAGCTCTCTTGGAGTGAATTTGTACTTGTTCGCTGCACACTTAGACATTGCTGAGAGCACATATAAGTGAGTGGTTCCATGTACCATATTATGGCGTGTTTAATTTTTGTACATTCATGTTTTTGTGCTATGTATATACCTATATAGGCATGTGTGAGAAGGTCTATGCACGTTTTCTTCTTTATGCATTTGAGACATCATAAATTATAATATCACACACAGCACACCCCCTACTACACGCACATAGAATAACAAGGCATTAAACAGCATGGAAATTTCTACAACCGGAGGTAAATCGAACCGAACTGGATATTAATTTACAACCACAATTGGCTGACTTACAACGCACTAGTCATAAAACTGACAGAATACGGACATGTTTTTAGAAAGTTTAGGTTGGAAAGGAGCATTTTAATAGAGTAAAAGCGTGAGGACCAAAAAAAAATGTTTTTAATATAAGTAAATTTAGCCAGTAAGTTATTCATCTGTTTTGCGCTAGTATGAAACCTCATTTATGTATACCTGACCACAATCTAGCAATAAGACACCAGCGCGCACCAGTTGTAAAGTCGGACTGGTTAGGCTATCAGGTTCTTACTAGTCGCACATTTGCTTGCAACTAGTTGATTTCACTGCCGTACGAGTGCATACGGTAATTTGTCAAATACACGTACATGTTTGCGTATGTAGATATGTGAACATTATACGTATTACTTGGCAAACGTAGTTTATCATGATTTCGTGTCATAAACGCGCCATGCCCATTCACGCATTCAGAGAGACACTCAACTGCACACTCAATAGATATGTGATATAGCCATGCATATACGCTCATGCATTTTCTACACACTAACTGAGTGTATGTACTCGAATGCATACGCTCCAACGAACATTCTCCACATTCGTGCGCTCAGGCTCAACAACATCTTCCAGCCGCAACTACAGTCGCCGCCGCATTGAGTCGTTATTTATGACAGTTTTGGCAAATATACAATATTAAGATTTATGTTTATCATACTTCAGCAGCGCCACTGACAAACGCGAGTCAACGTGCCTGTGTACACAAGTGCGCATGTGTGTTGTGCTATGAGCAGTTTTATTGCAATATTCTTCTTTGATGAGGCGGCTCTCTGAGGGACTGTTTGTGAAGAGCACCTTAAATTAACATTTTATCATTTCATTAACGTTCATTTAATCGTACCTTCTTAAGGGTCTACATACTTACTTTGTACAGTATTTGCTTTTCTGCGATAATTGAGTTTATACAACAAACAAATAAATAACGTTGAACTTGGAGAGAGGCCTGATAAGAATATATGTATGAGAGACGTCTCATATAAAGGCCGGTAGTTACTGAAAATTGCGTAGTCGTAGAATTGTAGGAAAAATGCTAATATACTTTGGTGCATTCCGGGAAAAATTATTATAAAACAAGAAAGAGCTTTAATTTCGTTCTGAAATGTGGTGAAAACTGGTCCAATCTTAAGAGTGCAAGAATGAAATACGCTTTAAACTCAATGAATTTTATAGAATGTCCTTACTACTATATGAACTTGTACCTCAGCATTCTAACACGTAGAATATTACCTTATAAATTCTATAAAATAAGAGAAAGCTGATTACAAATTCTTGTCAACTTAAGACTTACTACTTTAAACTACTTAAAAGATAGTTTCCTTTTTTGAACTCCACAGGAACAACCTCACTTCGAAGGACTTCGAAAAGGTTTTGTCACTTTTTAGACCGTTTGCTTGACTGCACCGGTTTCTATTAATTTTCCGAACATTTTCGAGATTCCTCGGGTAAATGTTCCTCTTTTTTATTAGCGTAGACACCGCTTTTTCACTGTTTGGCGCCAACTGGAGATCTCAAGTGCAGACAAGTCCAAAGTTATTCCGCGTTGGATTTCGAGACTGACGTTGTTGCTGGTGTTAGTGCTGGTTGCAAGAGAGACGAAATTATCTACGGCTTGGGTGTTATGTCTGTCAACTGTGACATGTGAGCCAAGCCGCGAATGCGACGACTGAATATTTCGTCTTGCCCTTATTCACCACGAGACCCCATTGCTTCGCTTCCGAATCGAGTCTGGAGAAAACAGAAGTAACGGCGCGGTTGTTGAGACTAATGATATCAATATCATCGGCGTACGCCAACAGTTGTACATTCTTATAGGAGATTGTACCTTCCCTATTTAGCTTTTCAGTTCGAAATATTTTCTACAGCAGTAGAGTGAAGAAGTCGCACGAAAGGGAGTTGCCTTGTCTGAAATCTCTTTGGTATCGAACGGCTCGGATAGATCCTTCGCGATCTTGACGGAGCTTTTGTTATCACTCAACGTCAATTTACACAGCCGTGTTCGTTTTGCGGGAATACCAAGTTCAGACATTGCGGCATAAATGCAGCTCCTTTTCGTGCTGCCAAAGGAGCTTTTCAATCAGCAAAGAGGTGGTGTGTGTCGTTCCTTTTTTCACTCGTCTTTTCCAAGACTTGGAGGCTAGTGAATATCTGGTCGATTGTAGATTTTCCAGACCTGAATTCACACTGATCAGGTCCAATCAGTTTGTTGATGGTGGCTTTAATCATTCACACACTACGTGTGATATAATCTTAAATGCGATGTTGAGGAGGCTTATCCCACGATAGTTGACGCAGATTGTGGGATCTCCCTCCTCGGGTATATGCTGATACATATATGCCCATTAAACTATAAACTCAGATTTTCCGCTATGTAATTCATTATTTTCGTATTTTGGCCCCATTTATGGCAGTATGAGTCGTGCGGCAAGAACAATACTTCCTATAAATATTTATTTCACCACGTCCACACTCGCGCTGATTTGGCCGTAAAAGCTGCAATCGCAAAATGGTCACGTGTCTACTGCCAAGTGCTGTGGCGCGTGTGAAGCTGCAAAACAAAATAACGATACAACAACTCACTCAACAACAGTCAAAACGAAATAAATTTTTCAAGTCGCCTTTTCTGCTTTTTGAGTTCACTATAAAAATCAGAAATCAATAAAATGCAAAATGTCAATTGTCCAAAGTAAATACAGAAACGCAAGTGGCAGATATAAATACCTACACATACATACATATGGCGACACATGTGAAGCACTTCGTCCGGATAGCGTATTTCGTTGATAAAATAAGGGGAACATTTGAGCCACAAATCCACAAGCCAAACATGTATTCCACATACGCGTCTCTTTCGTCGAATTTCGGCACGCACCATGATTCGTGCCTCGATATTTGTTGCAAACCACTTGACTTCATCGAAATCACCCACTTAGCGTTGAAAGTCACTGCCAGTGACAGCATGACTCTCCGACTACGTGATCGATAAGAATTGATATTTCTATATAACTTACATATAAAAATGCATACATATATATGTGTATAAATAACAGTAAAGTAAAAGTCTCAATTGGCAGAGCTGTTTGCTTTTTCGAAATTTTGTTTTGCTTTTATTCGGATTGTGAGCGTTTTGCATTTTTTAGTAGCTCAAGGCTGCAATCCTAATAAAACTGCATGAACCGCACACAATGCAGACATACAGTACATATATGTATATATGTATATATATATATGGTGTGTAGATTCGCAAGCTCAAATTGTGTGCACAATCAAAGTATTCATTGGGAAACTGCACAATTATAGCACCGAGTGCGCTGGCACAAGCACATTTTCGCTTTCCATTTCATTTCCTTTTTTTGTCTTCATTGCTCGAGAACATTTTAGCTCCACATGTCTATTGAACTTTCCCCATTTTAGCTGCACACAACGTACTTTTCAAAAACAAACAACGATGTGAGCACATATATGCATAGATACAGATTTGGCCCCTTTTCACAATGTCACTTAGTGGGTTGACAGTTTTATTTCCCTATAGCTTGCTAACAGCGCTAAATATAGACAATATTGGAAATCGAATGAATTTACACATAACGAACGTTATGCATATGTGGAGTATACATACATACATATACTATATAGTATACATATGTGGCTAATACACTCAAACTGGAACGGTTTCTCGAAATTGAAATTGCTTCTGCTTGTGTGCGTTTGCGTGTGAATTGCATAAATCCAAAACAATTAACTCCGTTTTCTATTTGTGTGAATAGACTTAAAAGACAAAAATATGGTAAAATATTATACTTACTACTTGCTATGAGCAAAAAATAGTAAGACTTTGAGCATAATTTTAAAATTTACTCTTCATAGTCGATGTCGTTCCCCTCAAAGTAAACAACCTTGGCCGCAATATACATATGCCAACGGTTTTAACAATCCTCGAAACAGTTGTTAAAGTCAATTTCCGGAAGAGCTTTCAAAGAGCTATTCACGTTTACTGTCTTTATTTGTCTCAAAACAGTTTCCCAGAAGCGGTCGTTTGAGTTTACTGAACAGCCAGCAGTCACACGGAGCTAAATCAGGCAAATACGGTAGTTGCGGCACGACATTGGTTGAGAATTGGCAAAAAACTCACGAAAAATTAATGCACTATGCGACTGCGCATTATGGCAGCGCAAAACCAAGAGTTGTTGGCCCATAATTGCGGCCTCTTTTACGAATCGCTTCAGGCAAACGACGGTTAACAATCAAATGGTGTTCTTTGTTGATAGTGAGTGCACCACACCTCTATAATCGAAGAAAACGTCAACATAACCTTGATTTTTGAGATACTTTGATATCCTTTGCCATGATATTCGGCCATTTGATCGTCTGCTAAAGGATCATAAGCATAGCTGCAAGACTCATCGCCAGTATTAATACATTTTATGGCATCCTGGTAGTCGGAAAATATTGTTTCACAGACGTTTACGGGACGCTGTTTTCCAAAAAAAAAAAACAAAAAAAAAGATTTCGAAAGCAATCATGCTTCCAATTTCCTTAAGCGCAAATGATCTTTTAAAATGGTTGTCATCTTCCGACATTGCAACGATGCCAGTTAGATCTCTGACTGTTAATTATCGATTCTCAAACAACAATTCCTTTATTTTATGTTGATCATCACTTGATGTGGATGGTCATCTTGAACGTGGTTCATCGTCTACGCGTTCGCGGCCATATTTGAAGAATTTGAAAATTGTCACCGAAGGCCTTTCCAACATTCTGAACGTTTCGGTAATAGAAATTTTACCAAATTTAGTGGAAGTTTTTTGTTGAATAATTTTACTCTTTTTAAAAATTGTCGGATGCACTTTAAGTACCTCAGAAAGACAAGCGTATACTAAACACTAATGATTGTTTTGATGTCACTGTCAATGTTGGTATAACCACATGGAAAAAAAAGATTTCGAAAAATTAAAATGTTTCGCGCGAAATTGAATTTAAAAAGTCTTACTATTTTCTGCCCACTGTGGTAGCGAGTACGATCTAACAGAGAGAGAAACCAAAGGCAAATAAGCAATATAAATATAAATCAAAATTATCTTTCAAATTAATTATATTTTTCGCTTAAATTTTTTTCCAAATGGGAGTAATAAGCCGGTTCTTCAATAGCATTATCATAGACACAGATTGGTCCATATTGAGACATATTTTTAAGAAATTGAGATATTCAAGATATTTTGATATACCTGTGCTTTCTCAGCTATCTTCTCGTAGAGCAACTCGCTTTTCTAGGTAAAATTACACCCTTCAACGGCTTTGAGCTGAAATTCATAGCTGCTGTTGCTTTCTGTTTAACTATTTTGTTTTTAATATCCACGTATGTGTAGATATAATTTTTCTATTATGCAAAATATCTCTATTGGAAGTGAGCTTCAGACATCGAAAATTTTATACTCCATTTAGTAGCTTTAAAAGTTTTTTTTTGTACTCTTTCAGTTAGTAGCTCAAAGTTAACATATTTTGGTACTTCCTTCTGTCAATCACAGCAGTGGAGCGCTTTTGTCATTTTCCACGCAGTTTAAAAGAACTATTTGTCTCTCCTGCTTCGACGCAATCTAAAGGTACATACGTACATATGTTTATGTATCTAACATTTAAAAGTTCCTAGTAATTTCCGAAATACAGATTTTCGTACGAAAAATCCTTGAGCTGAATATTGAGAAATATGTACAAAGAAAATATTTTTTATTATACACACACACGAGTAATTTAATCAAAGGCCACTCAAGCAGCTAATCTGTGCTGGGTAGTCCACATGAAAATATTATTCAAAATATATACTTTTCCTGCATATTTGTTCGTATAAATATGTGGTTTCTGATGTTTTCAAATAAAGACCAGAAAATAAGTTAGCTTCCGTTGCTTAGGCGGTGTAATAGCCTTCACGAATGAAAAAGTTGTCCATACAAAAACCTGATTCCGATTGATCAGTCTCTATGACAGCTTTGTATATACATACTACAACGATTCGATCTAAACAACTTAAATCTATTAAAGAGCGAGGACACGCCCACTTTTCCAAACATTTTTATATTCGAATAACTAATAATATGTGTGACTCCAGTGCCTATAGTTGTTAAAAATGCATTGAATCGGGTCAATACTTGATTATATTAATATATTTAGGAAAGCGTGTTTTTATAATAACATTGCCTCTTTGTGCTTAACTTAACCCTTTCTTACTTGTTATATTATTAACTCGTCCAACGATAACTCAGCGGTGTGGGTGTCGGCGCTTCCATTAAAAAGTATTGGTGTTATTCTAGTGGGTTGTTCTGCGGTCGTAAAATAAGCATGCATGTCTCTATAAGTAAATGCCATTGCGCTCTCACACAAGTACCGTTGTAATGTGTGCATAACATTTATAAACTTTTTTTAATTTCTTAGTAACTACCGCGAATTGTACATTGCAATGCGTAATGAAGATGATAGAATGCTTGAGAAACAGTTTTTATTGGGAAAATTTATTAAATAAAGTGGTGAAAAATTAAAGTGAAATACATACCACCGCCATAGTGGTCCAATATCGGTGGTTCAAACAAATAAGCAGCTTTGTTAGTAAAAAGAGACATTTCAGGTCGACAATGCGATCTAAGCTCGCATGGCTGTCAAAAAAGTCTTGCGGTATTTTTATTGCATTTTTTTTTTATTGAAATTGAAATGAATTTTTGATGACTCATGCCCAGCTCTTGACCGATGCTACGGCTGCTACTATGCCGGTCTCTTTCGACCAATTCAGGGATTTTATCGCAATTTTCGACGACAGGCCTTCCGGAGCGTGGCGCATCTTCGACCACCTCTACACCAGAACGAAAACGTTGAAACCATCGTTGTGCGGTGGAAATGGAAACTGTATCGCGTCCATAAACTGCACAAATTTTATTGGCGGCTTGAGATGCATTTTTGCCTTTATCGTAGTAGTACGGCATATTTTAGCCGTATTTTCTCTTTATTTTGCTCCATGTTTAAGACGCTATAACTCACGAACGAAAACACGTGTTAGCGCGTGAAATGAGCTTTCCAAAAAGGTATAGCATGACCCGATGCGACGAATAAAACTAGAACTACGCGCTTTCAGCGTCAACTAGCGAAAATGCCGCAAGACTTTTTTGACAACCTATTATAAAATGGGATTTGTTGATACTTCGCTTTAAGCAAGTAAATCTACAACTTTGAGAAGGTGTTATATTAATACAACCATTTTCGCTCTACACATCAGTTGTGCATTCATGGGAGTGCATTACAAGTTCTGTGTTGCTCATACGGCATGGTGTACGGTGTGAACATAAAGAGCTTGTGTGCGTTGGATGCTTTATTTAGGGAAAAACTGCAATATCAGAGCTGTTTGCACAAATAAAGATACATCAACTTGACATCATAACAAATTTAGTATTTAAGCCTACAATTGACTATTTGAATTTAGTAATAAAACATTAATCGCGATTATTGAGAATTAATTAGTTATAAACATACCCAGGCATACGCTTTAGTAAAAGTCGCGCCTGTTAACTATTGCATGAGTGGTTTAATTGTGAACGAATTGTGAATTTCGCAGATCAATTGACTAACGAATCGTGTTGGTTACATGCTGATATTTAATCTGCGGTTATATATAAAAAATATCAGAAAAAAACAATTTCAACAAATGTTATATTTTGTAATAAATGTTAAGTGGCGGTTAATTAAATTAAAAATTTTATTCCGAAAAGCGTATATTTTTGTTTTTATTTCCTTGTACCGAAACTTTTTTGTCTGTTCTAATATCGGGCAGTACTTATGCTTATTAACCTAAACCCTTTCTTCGAATATGCACATAATGCGTAGGTTGCTGTATATATTTCTGGCCTAATAATGTAAATAGGCATATATATCAACGAAAATGTTTTTTTTTTTTTTTTGTTTTTATTTTTATTTTTTTTATTTATTTTTTTTGTCGATTGCTGTTTTGTTTCGAGCTCATACGCATAGATCCATGATTCGTCACCTGTGACGATCTTATAAACGTCTTTTGAAGCACCGCGATCGTATTTTTCAGCATTTCTATACACCAATCCACACGAACCTTGTTTTGAGCGATTGTCAAATTGTGCGGGATCCAACGAGAACAAACCTTTTTTACGGCCAGGTGTTCATGCAATATCGAATGTATGCTGGTGGGAGAAATGCATAGGCATGCCTTGCATTATCAGTTCACGTACGGCATCGATGTTTTCTGGCACAACGGCTGTTTTTGGACGACCTTCACGGAATTCGTCTTTGAGCGAGCGTCGGCCACGATTGAATTCGTTGTACCAGATTTTCACAGTGCTATAGGATGGTGCTTCATAGCCATACAAAGATTTTAGTTCATCGATGCACTCTTGTTGTGATAATCCACGTTGAAAATTGTGAAAAATGATCGCATGAAAATGTACACGAGTTAATTCCATTTTTTGGCCGAGATGAATTTTTTAATTCCCTGTAAATAAAACAATTCACGATTAAATGACCAAACCTTCTGAGTGATGTTATGCTAAAAAATGTCAAACTTTCCAATGGAAATGTCAGATTGCAACTGGCAACACTTAGTGTTGCCCTACGCCAGAATATAAATAGCAGCCCTCGTATGTAAGTAAGTAAGTTCACCCGAAAGCATGTTGACCTTTATGCCGTTTAGAGAAAGTTTGTTTACTTCTTACTTAGCTGTTACTTTTGGTATCTCTAACCGAATTTCTGTTTACGCGCTTCATACATAACTGTAGACTTTTTTTATGCTTGGTCGCATGTAGACATACACAAATGCAAACAAGGTTTTCCCTGGCAAAAATTATTGGATCATGAGGCTCATATGTGGAATATTAGAGTATTCTGTAAAATGATTTTCTGTGATACAGGAGCTGATCAAAGCACGTCTGCATACCAGCTCATTGCTATCCGATTACTGTTCGTGTTTTAGGGTTCGTAATCGTCACACATTGCAAAATTGACTGGCAAGCAGAATGTGATTATAGAGTAATGATTACGTAGTAATGATGACAGAGTAATGATTACATACTAATGTTTACAAAGTAGTTATTAGGGAGTAATGATTACAGAGTAATGATTACAAATTAATGTTTACAAGTGAAATGATTACAGATTAAGGATTACATATTAGTATTTACATATTAGATGTTAGAGAGTAATGATTACAAAGTTATGATTACATATTAAGGATTACATATTAATATTTACAAATTAGATCGTAGAGAGTAATGATTACGGAGTAAAGATTACAGATTAATGATTACAAAATATTCATAAAAGAGTAATGATTACATTATTATTATTGAAAATAATATCTTTTAATTACTTAAGTACTACGCTGTTTTCGTATTTTGCCTGCTATGTACATACATTTGATTACTTAATCATAATAGCGAGTGGTATTTCAAAGCATTAATGGAGTAGTCGCTCTCTTTACTGGGTTATAACTGAATGGTGTACACATAAATATTCAGAATATCTAAAAGCATTTGCTTAAGTTTAATTAACTTATACTTACGAAATTGTAGCAAAATTTTAATGGAACGATGCATATACTTTCTAATTACAAGTATGCAAAATTCACCCAACACCTTTATAACTATGTGTATCCGCTTACATGCCCGTGAACTGGTACCCCGGGTTTTGCGTTATCGACCTGAAATTTTTCACACGTACTTTGCTCTCCAAGAAATTTCTCATTTGCCGATATCGGGGCAAATAGCTGCCATTCAAAGTAAAAAATGAAAATCATGCCCTTGCTAGGAAAACAGTTTTATTTAGTTGTTTACGTATTAAGTTTGAAATCAAGAAGCACACAATTGAGCATACTTCATTTTAATTATATCAAAAGCTAAGCTTTAATATCTGAATGGCAGTGAAGAGCGTAAGCACATATTTAATACGTCAATTGTGCGGCACGAATATTTGCTTAAGTGCACTTAAATAGAATTAAAACGGTAGAAACAAAATACTCGCAGATTTGTGTGCAATTGAAGCCTAACGCATGTGTGTGTCTGTGATGTCTGCGTGTGTGCGCGCCTCGCATTCACCGTCTGTTTTGTCCGCTTTAGTTAATCCTCTTTTCCGTCTCGCATGCGCATAATCTGTGTATAATAGTAACAAGACATAATTCGGTCTCTCTACTTTTGTTCTTGCACACATTCAAAAGTGATTGTCGGCGCTACGCCAGAAGTACGTACATAGCCATATGTAAGCCTATTCATAATATAATATACATAATATAGGAGATGTAGAAAATACCAATTAAAGGCCAATGTCTTTCGCAGTTCTCAGTTATACTATACCATAGAAGTATTTGGGAATTGATGCAAAAAAATCAAAAACAAAACAGGAATAGCAATGCTGACATAATTTGTTATTTTTCTACGTCCACATGGCGTATACGTAATATTTCCGTGTTCTGCCTACACATTTGCACATGTATTCATTGTGTATGTACAAATGGACAACATTAAGCGGATTAGCTTAACGGCTTAATGCGTTTATTATTTACTGGCTGCACGTACTAAGCTAACATAATTGTTTGGAAATGAAATAATCAACAGAAATGTTGGTGAACTGTCATTCAATTGTTGATGATGGCTATAGTAGTTTTGTTTTTTGTTTATTATTTATAACAACATAGCAATTAAGTAAATCGGGGTGTATAAAGAGCCTGATTAAAATACCGCGTTTAATAGATTTTCTTATTTTGCTCTATCCAACCGTTAACCTGTCCATGCCAAGCTTAAAATTGGTAAAAATGCCAATCTTTCGACAAATTGAACCAAATTTTGTTTAAAATATATTTCCTACAACCACCTCTCACAGTTGTGAAATGGTCTAATTTGGTTCACAAGTACATCTACTTCCATTTCTTTCCGATCCAAAAATCGGTTTAAATATGCCTCGGTCCCCAGTATACCACCTTTTTAAGTCCTCGTCTATCTGGTTGACTTTATAGTACATATGTATATCCATATATCGATATTTATATCTAGAAGTAGATATATAAATATGGGTATGCAATATAAGTAGGTCGTTAGATCCAAATGTTAGGTTATAGTACAGTGGCTAGCTGTTACGCCTTACATAGATCTAGTGGTCCTTAGTAATGCCAGTTGGAGGTTCACTTTATTTCGAGCTAAAGAATTCGCATGGAGGACATCAACACTTTTTTCAAAGTTTAAGAGAGACTTGATATTAGGTTTTAATACTTGATCTTGTCACTTGAACTGTAGGTTAAGTTAGGTTAATCTGATAGGCCAATATGCCGCGAATGGCCCTTTGCGATACCAGATGGAGTTCAGTTTCTTACATGAGAAGTAGTAATCCTTTAAGATGCCTGCGCTTGCCCCGAATTTCAATAGGCAAGAGGCTTCACTGTCGATACCTTCTTACAGCGCAGTCTTGCCTATGCGGGACAACTGCGCAAGAGCACTTGAACTGCAAAACTCAAAGATATCTTGGACGAGTCTTAGTAAGGTCGGACAGAAGTAGAGAAGGTGTTCCAGTGTCTTTCTCATATCTAATTTCCTTAATTTCTGCATGAGTCATAAAAATACTAGAGAACTGTCATGTCGCATGTCTATTTCCCGGCATGATTGTGGCGAATGGACATCCAGCTCACATGTGATGTCAGTAAGTTGTAATCTGTGACTAGGCCAATAACATTTCTGCAGACTTTTCAAGACCGTGTGAGCAAAAAGTATGCGTGTTTTCTTCCAGTGCCCGTGCACATGATCTTGGCACTCCTATGTGTTCTTAAGGCATTCTGTTTCAACCTGATCCGTCTGTCATTATGAGAAACTCCACAATGGACATTCCTTGTACAGTTTCGGTAGCCAGAGAAATGGTACTTTGGGTACTTTCATCCATTATTTCGTTTCCCGTTATATCCTCATTACATGGGAACCCAGTATAAACGCTTTTTTCGAGGCTTGATCACTTTATTTAACTCTTTACTTAACGAGCTAGAGCCGGAGTTGGAGAAGATCCCTCAAATATTATATAACTGTAACTTTATTGAAACCCACATATTCTAAACTATTTTTAAGACCATTTCCCGGTATTAAACCCTAAGAGAGATTAATAGAAGACTTGGCGAAGCATTTAGGTTAAATAATAATGAAAGGGTCAATTGTCGTCATCACTTGAGCTGTGGTGACACTGTCTATACAATTCAAGCAACTATTGCTTGTCCCAGCCAAAGCCCCTACTCAAGTAAATATCAACATTTTTTTTTGTTGCCATTGGCTATATGTGATATTATTTTATAACGTTATACTCAGCCATAGCACGCTGCAATATTAGTGCACTTAATATGTTCTTAAGCTTGCGCACACTCACATGCACATACAGTTACATACGCTCGTCTCGTGGAATAGTTGGTGTTGCCAGTCGCCATTGTTATGTATCAAAGCCAACGACATAGCCGAGGTCAATTGGCTGCAGCCAACCAACTTAGTTGCGGTGCGTCGCACAAGTCACGACCTCACCCTCCTGCTCATATCAAAGTGTCAACTCGTGGTGACACTGGACTGACGTGTATCAGCTAAGTGGCTGCATGTGTATGTGAATATGAAACATTCAATTTCTCAAAATGTAAATTGTCGTTTGGCGGAAAATTACTGCTGTGTCTACGGTTTCAGGCAGCTTGAAGAAAATTAAAAAGGCTGACGTGGCAGCCAAGGCATCAGTGTCAAGGCAGTAAAGAAACAAACTCGTTATATTATATCTGCGATATGTGAACACAAAGCCATTGCCTATACCTTCACTGCAAGTGTTGATTTCTAATCCAAAAGCTTGTCAATCACTTTTCATCCACACAAACAATGTAAATAGTGGATTCGTACTTGGTAAACAGTGGGTCAGCAAATGCACGAGAGCAACTCAGCACATTGTGCTTTGAGTCCTGAGTGGCCACTTAATTAATATTCCTGCAGGCATATAAACTAATTTACAATGTGTTCGATGCAGGTGGACCAAACATCTTTCTCAATCCAAGTTCAGGCAGAGCAACTGGCGTATGTAAAGTGTAACCGTAGACAGCCTGTGCACACCTTTATGCATGAAGCAATAATTTTGAGTTTGAGTTGCACTGGCTTACGAGGATTTGTGAATTTAACATGTCTGCTCATATGCGATCACAGTTTCTATAATTTATTTATCAAATGTAGTCGCAGTAGAGATGCAGCTTGCATTGAATTATTTTTTAGAACGCATTAATTTGAGCGCAAAAACCTTGAGCGTCAATCCAACTCTACTTTTAGTGTTTCTTCCATGTAAACATCTTTATTTGTCGCATTGACACTGACTCAGATCTCGTAAGCTGGAATTGTTGCTGTTGTTCTAGCAGCACATTCGCTGACTCGTTGCAATAAGAGCGCCCCCGTTCGCACAGAAGCAGCGCATGCATGCAACTTAATAATGGGTTGTCAAAAAAGTCTTGCGGTATTTTTAATAATTTTTTTTTTTTTGATTGAATTGAAATGAATTTTTGATGACTCATGCCTAGCTCTTGACCGATGCTACGGCTGCTACTATGTCGGTCTCTTTCGACCAATTCAGCGATTTTATCGCAATTTTCGACGACGGGTCTTCCGGAGCGTGGCGCATCTTCGACCACCTCTACACCAGAACGAAAACGTTGAAACCATCGTTGTGTGGTGGAAATAGAAACTGTATCGGGTTCATAAACTGCACAAATTTTATTGGCGGCTTGAGATGCATTTTTGCCTTTATCGTAGTAGTACTGTAAAATATGCCGTATTTTCTCTTTATTTTGCTCCGTGTTTGTGACGCTATAACTCACGAACGACTTAAAAGAAACGACAATCAATCAAACACGTGTTAGCGGGCGACGAATAAAACTAGAACTACGCGCTTTCAGCGCCAACTAGCGAAAATACCGCAGGACTTTTTTGACAACCTATTATCAAACAGATTAAGTTAATGCCTTTCAGTTGCGAATTTTACTTTAATTTCGCTTCACTTGCGAATTTTTATTTTGCTTTAGTTTTCAATTACGCGTGAATAACGGCAACTATTGTTAAAACTTCGCCGCTTTGAGCGGCGCATTTAGTGTTGCCGTTTGCACGCTAGTCTAAATAATGGAATTCAAAAGCGTCTATAAAAACAAAAGGAATGAATTCTACGCTCTCCATGGTGGAGTGTTTGCGAAAACTTAAGCTGAGCGGATATTCTCCGCTAACTTTATACCTCGAGCAATACTAAATGGAAACGCGACGAATACGAAACTCTAATGCACTTACATTTTGACAAAATATCACCCGGAAATTGTTATCAAATTCCTTTTTTATTTCAATAAAACGTATTTTAATAAGTTGGTAGGACTGTTCTTAATTACTATGTCAAATAGCAGCGCGATCTATTTATTATCTCAGTAGTGCTATGCGATTTGTACAATGGTTAAAAATATCTAACAAAGAGTTTGTCTGAAATTTTGTATTTCTAACAAAATTTAGCGTGCGGAATGACTTACAATGATTCAGTTTTATCAAAAACATAGGCCTAAGAGTAATACAAAGCCTTCAAAGACGGTAGAGAGATCGTTAAAGACATGGCTCGTTCCGGACAACCGAGGATTTCGACCTCTTCAACTGATGAAAATACTAGAGCAGTGATGGAAATGGTGCTTGAAAATCATCAGGCAAGTGTAGGAGAGATGGCAAGAGAGCTCCACATCTCTTTCAAATCCGCTCTAATGATTTTGATGGATATTTTGGATATGAAACGCATTCTTACTCGACCCACCCCGATGAAGCTGAAATTTTTTCAAAAGGAGTACCGTAAACAAGTCTGTTTGGACATGCTTGATCGTGCGAATTCCGATCCCACATTCATGGAGATCATTATAACTGCTGAAAGGACATGGACTTATGAGTGCTCATTGTTTTTTTCGATATTCGTGGTTTGGTGCATCTTGAATTTGTTCCGGAGGGACAGACGGCCAATAAGAAGTTATATTTGGCCGTATTGAGGTGTTTGCATGAGAAAATTCGTCAAAAATGACAGGAATTGTGTAAGAATAGTTAACGGATTTTACACGGCGATAATGCACCATCGCATCGAGCCACGATTTTGACCGAATTTATGGCCAAAAAACGCAATGAATGCCATCGATCAACCACTGTATTCACCAGTTTTGCCTGTGTGTGATTTTTTCTTGTTCCACAAATTTCCATACCGTGGAAAAAGTTTTCAACCAATCTAAGAGATTAAACGAAACTCCCTGAAGGAGCTGAAGACCATCCCAAAAAGTGCATATAAAAAGTGTTTCCAGGACTGGAAAAATCGTTGGCATAAGTGTATTACATCTGGTGGGGATTACTTTGAAGGTGACGTAATAAATATTGATGAATAATTAAATATTTTGCGTTTTTTTACATATTTCTTATATGCTAATTTGTAGAAAGGATGGAAGGTAAATTCTACAAAATACCTATATATACATATATATACATAGTATGAGTAAAAAAAAATTTATTTATAGAAGGAGATAAATCCAAGCACACCATTAAATTTAAATGATCTAAATGGATTGGATTGTTCACTTTGTATGGCAGCTATATGCTATATACATATATTCAATTTGAACAAATAATACGAGTAAGGTTTTGTGACTTTGTATCGCCCACATTTTAATTAAAGCTTTGCTTCAATTTCGTAATTATAAAGTTAATTAAATTTAAAAAAAAATGCTTTGTGTATTCAAGATATGAATTTGTGCATCAAATTGTTATAACCCAGCAAAAAGAGCGGCTATTCTGGTATTGCTTTGTAATACTACTCCCCCTTAACCATAAAGTACATCAAATTTAACCACATATCAGAAAAAATATGGGGACTGCGTTGTAAATAATTTATAGTTATTAGTTTCAATACTCTGTTATCAATAATTTGTAATCATTAATCTCTAATCTTTACACTTTATCAATTACTATCTAAACGTTAGTCTGTAATCACTTTACTTGTAATCATTAATTTATATTCATTACTCTGTAATCATTACTGTCTAATAATTACTTTGTAATCATTAATCTGTAATCATTACTCTGTAATCATTAACCTGTAATCATTATTCTGTAATCATTAATCTGTAATCATTACTCTATCATCACTACCTTATAAACATACACTTTAATCATTGCTCTAAGGTAATTTAAATTCAGTCGACTTTGCAAAGTGTGACGAATACGAAACCTAAAACACGAGCAGTAATCGTATAGCAATGAGTTGGTATGCTGACGTGCTTTGGTCCGCTGCTGTATCACAGCAAATCATTTTACAGGATACTCTAAAATTCCACATATGAGCCTCATGATCCAATAATTTTTGCCAGGGAAAATCCTGTTTGAGTTTGTGTGTGTCTACATGCGACCAAGCATCAAAAAAGTCTACAATTATGTATGAAGCGTGTAAGCACAAATGCGGTTAAAGATACTCAAAGCAAGAGAAGAAGTAAACAAACTTTCTCTAAACAGCATAAAAGTCAACATGCTTTCGAGTGCACTTACTTACTTACATATTAG
This sequence comes from Bactrocera tryoni, assembly GCF_016617805.1. Lineage (NCBI taxonomy): Eukaryota > Metazoa > Arthropoda > Insecta > Diptera > Tephritidae > Bactrocera > Bactrocera tryoni. Next base: position 9,250,019 of record NC_052499.1, read on the forward strand.
GTATGTGCATATTCGAAGAAAGGGTTTATGTTTATAAGCATCAGTACTCCCCGCTATTAGAACAGACAAAAAAGTTTACAGTGCGAAGAAATAAAAACCAAAATAAACGCTTTTCTTGAATAAAATTTTTAATTTATTTAACCGCCACTTAACATTAAACATTTATTACAAAATATAACATTTGTTGAAATTGCTTTTTCTGATATTTTTTATATATATTCGCAGATTAAATGTTAAATCTTAGCATTGCGCAACACGCAAGTCAATTGATCTCTGACATTTACAATTCGTTTGCAATTAAACCACTCATGTAATTCAATACTTAACAGCCGCGATTTTTGCTAAAGCGTATGCCTGGGTTTGTTTATAACTAATTAATTCTCAGTAATCGCGATTAATGTTTTATTACTAAATTCAAATAGTAATTTATCGGCTTAATTACTGAATTTGTTATGAAATAAAAATGATTTATTTTTATTTTTGGCAAGCCGTCTATAATTTCAGCTTTTTTCCCCAATAAAGCATCAAACGCAAACTCTTTATATTCACACAGTACACCATGTCGTATGAGCAACACTGAACTTCAAAGGCACTTCTGTGAATGCACAAAAAATCAATGAGACTGATGTGTAGGGTTTTTAGAGAACTTTCCAAAGTTATACATTTACTGGCTTAAGCGGAATACCAAATATCCCTTATTTATACATATATTCAATATAGGTTAGGTTAGGTTAGATGTCTGATCAAAGATTCAATATAAGAATTTTATTTTCGATTGGCTTTGCACCCTATATAACGGTCATATGCGAATCAACCTAAGAAAATTAAGTGTACTTTAACCACAAATTGGTTGAAACCGATCAATTTTTTTTTCTTAAAAAATACTAAACAATCTGAATGGTATTAATTCAATATAAAATAGGGCTTGGGAAAATAAGTGGAATGAACGTTTATACTTTCTAAATTAACATTAAACGTATTGTGATGTATACATATTAAAACGTATTAATTTCGTAATTCCTGTCCTTAGGTCCCTTATAATAGGTATTAAGCAAATCAATAACGAAACTTAAATCATTTACTTATAGACCTTTAAGCGGAACTCAATCACTCTGATCGTGCATAATTATGTAACGGGTACTTATGTCATAGTGTTGCGGATGCAGATATGGAGGCTAATTACAGAATAAGCACTTACAATGGATAAATATTTTTCGTACAAAAACTACAACAGACGCTTACACACATTGAAAGATTATAACTTAAAACTAAATTTAATAAGAACATTTAGAATGAGTTCCAGGAACTTGGCAACGGTAGCGTTAACGACTATTAAATACTATTTGAAAGCTTTTACACGCCACTCTCCTCGGCTAATATCTTAAGCCAACTTATGCGCTTAATATCGGCCGCTATTCAATGCTTGCAAAAAAATGCATAAAATTAATCAACTTTGCTCAAATTGTTTTTGTTTTTAATATGAAAATTCCCTTAACGGCTGCTTGGGTAATAAATTCTGCGTAAACTTATTAAAATTTCAATTTATGACATGATCAAGAAAGAATTTTGTAATTATTCGCTGCAACTTGACTAAGCGTTAATGTAAGCCGCAAGAAACTGTTAGCGGCAAGGCTTGGCGGCTTCACGCTGATGGGTAAACACAAACAATCGGCAAAGATTAACGGCAGTTGCATAAATTAAAAGCGTAGAAGCAGCATGACTGCGGTGCTTGGAAGGAGTGCGTATGTTTGATGCTGCGTCAACAAAATATTAAAATTTCGCCGCTTGAAAGCAGTTACTTAAATCTAAGCGTGAGTATTTATGTAAGTAAACTTACTGCTAAATTATTTGTCAGAATTTTAATCTATGATAAATTGCCACACAAATTTGTTAGTTAAATTATGTAATCATTCATGGTAAGTTGGTGCAGCGCAGCACACAAAAGATGTCGGCAATCTTGTTTTGCCGCAGTTTCATTAAACAAGTGGGAGTGATAGAACACAATGTCGACAAAATAATGAAGCTGGCGCAAAGAAAAATGTTCGTAGAGATACTTTTTTTCACGCCCACCAAGACTCGCTCTTGCCACTATCCGAAAATCTGTGCTTCTGCACTTGTACTCGCAAGGCATTGGCATTTGCGCTCGAGTCTACATCACTAATCCCTTTGCCACGCAAGTCACTTCGTCTTGCATTGTTACCAATTCATGATAATATTATTGTCTTCTTTAACCTTATACTTTTTGTTAACGCCTGCTCGGCTCGTTTTGGCGTTTTGTTCGCTATTTTTGGCGACAAATTTCTTACGTCAAAGCGGCAAGGCAAGGGAAAAAGTGTGGCACACAACACAATAACGGTTGAGTATGGCGTGAGCTGCAAGCACTTGCGGCCGCTGAGTTATTTATGACTTTAGGCAGGGATTGAAATTTGGTTGCATGCAGCGAAAGGTCAAATCGGAGAAACAGAGAAAATAATTAACGGAAATGAAAAATGTCTTACAAAGCGCAGAAGAAGGTAAACATTTCAAGTTAAAATACGCAGATGATGAGTTCGGATAAAAATGAACGGGGAAATTCGGAAAGATATCATCTGATAGTAAAATGAAATCATAATTTTTATGTCGTCTTCTGAATAACTTTTGAGCGACATCAAATATGTTTTGAAGTAATTTCAATAGTTTGTTAGAACTCAAAAATTAACATGCCAGATTTGATACTATTTTTTTCAAATGTTGGCCGCGGCTATGTCTCAGATGGCTCATCCTTTGAGTCCATTTTTGATGACTCGTTCGATGATTTTGACTGGTAACTGACGAATCACATGCGTGATGTTTTACTTCAAGGCCTGAATCGAAGCGAGATACTTCGTATAGACTTTATACTTTATCTTAATAATTCACCCGACCCACAAACCACATCAAACCGTTGATTTTTCTGAACGAAATAATAGCCTTTGAATCTCTTCAGGTCATTGAGTCAAAAATGCTGTGTCTCAAGTTCGCTTGACCCAATATAGCTCCTAGGTTAATGATTGCAACGGCTGCTCTCGTCGGATTTAACTGTCCGATAGCCTGACTCCTTTTTTTGCGATTTTGAAGCAACTCAGGAGTTTATGCTGTGGGGCTCTATTAGCCCATGAATAGATAGATTATCGATTCGCTGCTCAAAGCAAGTTGGCACGGCTAAGGGTTCTTACAGAGGTCAAACTTATACTTAAGTTTATTGGCCTAACCGATAACGACCAATAATTTCCAGCTTTGAAATTTTAGATTAACCTGCAGAGGCGACATTTTTTAGCTATCGAAAGAGCAAACTCCCGTTAGTCATGGTTTAATTCCTGTCAGTTTCCAAAAGTATCAAACTTCTTTCGATTTCCTTTAAATGAAACCCACCACCTGCAAAACATTTCGAAAGACGGCTTCATTGACAGGTTTTAAGCGAGTCGCATGCACTCACACACGAAGAAATCAGCAAAGGGAGATTCAACATGAGCAAAGCAAATGTGAACATCAAATTCAGATGTAGGTGGAACCGAAAGCAAAGTAAAGCAACAGAACAGTCAACATTTACAACTGTGCCACACAGCAAGTACAGCAACAACAACAACAGCTGCGACAGCAGCCACAGTCAGCAAAATGGACACAATACCAGATCAGTTGATGAATTGCCACGAAAACCAGAAATCCTAATTAATATCCGGCCTCTTGCTTAGTGCGAAATGCAGGCCATCTAGTCGGCAGGCAGCAGCAAGAGCGACCCGTCACGAGGCTCAGCTTATAGAAGATAGAATAGGAGAAATGCGTGATACATGCACCGACGCGAATTTCAATTTGCATGCTCACAGGCGTGTGCGTGTGCTTGGGAGTATGTGGAGTTAGTGGTCGTTATTACGAAACCCAGAATTCTTTGTTAAGCCAAAATTTCATAGTATGCCGTTGACAGGTAGGCAATTAGAAAGCTATGCGCTTTTCACTGATACCAATAAACATGCGAGCAAGAGAATGTAATATGTACATTGCTAATTTGTGTGAAGAAGTATTTCGCTGAAGTCTGCCCCTGTAGATGTCAGTCGAGTAATCGCACATTTGGGAGTCGGCGGTAAAGGAGTAATTTATTTTTTTTTTTTTATTTAAAAAGGAATTCCATTATTAGTTCCTAAAAACTTCAAGATAGATTTATGAAACACCTTTATCGAATTTGATTCCAGTGATCACATGATATTGATGTGTATGTCGGCTGTGGTAGTTATCATAGGTAAACAGGTTTACGTGAGCTTCCATATTCAATCCCTACTTCGGCGACTGCGTCAATTTTGGCGCTCTGAGCTAAGCGGGTTTAGAACTGTATAAGGTTCAGCGGCTGTCTACTAGGAGGTGCAGTTGCAATAGTTTGTCTGCCTTGGAGCAATGTAATGAACGAAACCTTACTTTCAGCTGTTGTGCCGCTGGGCTTGGAACCCGACACGTAAAACTCTAACAGGAAATAAGCATAAAACCCTCAGGTGTTGACCTCCCAAAACAATGACGACTACAGAAAACTCACAACAAGGACAGGAATGGAAACCTATTAACAGATACTTAGAGTACACTCAAAACTTGAAGGGTACAATTCCCTATACAACTAAATACCAAAAGCATTACGTTCAGCTTAAGGAAGCCCTTGGGGCCGGTAGATTTCCGGCTGACATGTTTAAAGCCGGTGCCAGGTATTGGAATGGCGAGTCTTTCAGATGTTAAGCACGATTTAGGCTGATGAAAACACCAGCCTTAACAGTATGGCTTGAGACATGACAAATGTACCAAAGACCAGGTTCTTGCGACACAATAAATCGTGAAGTAGACCATCGACAGGTATATCGCCACCTGTTACCCTTTTGTAGAATTTAAAACCGCTTTCGATATCAGAGACTGGAGCTACCTATTCGAAGCCTTGTCTACATTTACCATTCCTGGCAAACAAGTGCTACTTTAGAATCGGTAGGTAATTAAGAAGCAGATAGCTTTCTCGGCGAGAAAAAATTACGCTCTATAAGTATATCGTTATTCTCGTCTTCTTCTTATACTCGCATAAACAAGAACGTTGACTAACCGAAATGAGAAAGCACTTAAAACAGTCAAGAGAACTGTTCTGCATAAGGCTGTTGAGCAATACGCATGGGCGGAAGATGGCATCACGAACTGTTTGAGCACTACAGTGACATGGTTATGGTAGGGCACTTACAAATCCAACGAATGCGCTGGTAAGGACATGTTGTACGCATGGATGATGATGTTCCAACGAAAAGCTCCTCCTAATCGAGACCCATGGATGGATGACGGAAGCAATCTATGCACGAGAATTATAAAACAAAAATTATTCAATACTATTAATACGATAACCAATGATTTGCCTGGCTCAACGCGAATGCTTCCTTTTAGTATCGTTACATGCAATATTCGTCCCAGCATATGACCCTGTCCTTGCACAAGCCTATTTATGTGTATTTGCGCAGCTCCTTCAAAAAAGGTTAGGTGAACCGTAAACATTCGTTAACGCGCCGGTCGGTGCCGTTGCATTTCGTACTAATCACATTGGTTAAGCTGCCCGGTAAATTGGTATGCATCAACAGCCTGTCGAGTGGGCCAACGAACGTGTGGAATGGAAATAAACAAAATTAACGTAATATGACGAAATAGTTGATTAATGATTTTCCAGCATTCGACGAAGTGTGTCAAACGAACCGGTACGAGTGAGAGAGCGTTGCATGACTAAAAAATCAAGGCAGTTGCTGCACAAGCTTGTTGTACATGTAACCTTGCTGGAAAAATGGAAGCGGTGATGGTTTACCATTTAAAAATTATAATTACTGAGGTTGGCAAAGGAATTGTTTAAACAGAAATAAGTCCAATTACCGAACCTAAGTAATCTACCCTTACTTAAGTTCGGTAATTGGACTTTTTTATCTTGAGACCCCCGTATAATTCCACTTGGACAGCCAGAGACGCCTGTCGCATATCGACAAAATGACTACAGTTTTCCACAAATTAATTCAGGTAACAAGACTAAGCCAATGCGGCGAGTTCGCATAAATCATGGCAAGCGAGATGTTTCAACATTAGTCTGGCGAATGATGGACAGTGAAGGAAAAAAGGCTAAATGTTTCTACCTCATCTTCTTTACTGCAACTGTAGCAAGTTGAAGTCCAAGATCTTTACCCTCACCGCGTGAGTTCAAAGAGGGGATTGTCCAGTTCGGACACCTATCATTACTGCGATGTGAGCTCTGCTAAGAACTAGCAGTTCTATGGACATTTTAGATTCCACTCTGAGCTAGAAGACTTTCGCAAATAAGGTCCTGCACTTTTGATTAGTTATGAATTCACTCTCGACGATCACAAGGTCTCTCTCTATAGCAGCTCTGCTATCGGAAAAGATTCACACCTCTCTAGAAGAAGCAGCAATTCAGAGAAGTGAATTTGATCTTTATGACTGTCACTTCTGCTTGTAAGCCACTACATTGGATTGACAATCTGAAACAAGAGTTCATTGAGAGCTGCCGATAGAAGACTCCACTTCCAAACTTCTCCTTGAGCTTCTGTCCATCCAAGAAAAGGCTCACTGCTCCTCTTTTCCAGCGACTACGCCCCTCCCACATTATATCGATATAATTTAACGCCGAAAATTGTGAAGTGTTTCAAGTTAGATTTCAAGCTTGGTTCGATATTATGGCGAAGTTATAAGAACTTCCTGCTGAAGTTCTTTGTACTCCTTTGTTTGGTTGGAGAATATGAAAATTTGTAATGATTATACTCACACGAAAACCAAAGTGTTTTGGGACTTAGCCATTTTCCGTCAGGGTACGGTAGGTTGTTGGCGGCTTGGGGAGGTTTTCGTAGAATTATGGAGTAATGAGTACAGGTGGCAAATTTTTTTTATACATCATTATTTTGGTATACATATGTACATATATGTATATGCACTTGTCACAAGGCAAATACAAATTAATGAGTTTCTCGCTAAGTACCTAAGGCATTGTGAGTTAGCTTCACGTAATCAGGTGCTTGAGAAAACCTCTTTGAACAATTTTTTTTATGTTTTTAGTAAAATTTTCAATATTTTTCCGTTTGTAAAGAGTCAATCCAAGGCTCACATTAGTTTCAAACCAAAGCGCTCCTTAGTTAATGGTCACAATAAGCTTGCAGTAGTTTAACACGATGAAGGTTAAATACTTACAAACATATGTATATAAGTTCTCTTTTAAATAACATTTTCATTAATTGTAATCAAACGAAGAAGTGTGTGAACGGCGCTCTGTGTCCGGTGTGCATATGCGCTGCGGCCATGTATATTCGTGCAAAGCATTGGAATTTTACACCTCATAACTTCTCCACTTGAGTTATTCTCTTTTTAATTGAGATGTTTCTCATTTAGACAACTTGAAATCAATGCCACCATATAGAGCTATAGGGCAATATTTTGATTAAAAATAATTACTTTGAAAATAACTTACTTTGTAGAAAAATCACGGAATTCTGACTTGTGATAAATGGAAGCGTTACATACATATGTATGAAATATTGATACTCACATAACTTGCCTTTTTGCTTTGTAAGAGATATTAGGCGATAACCTGTGTGTATACCAAATTTGCATATAAAATATATTCTTGAGCTGTCTTTGTAAACAAAGCATTGATTGTAAAGCAGACACATAATTAATCGAATTTTGCAAATATTGTTGCAACCACAAGCCAGAGCTGAACAATTAATGGCAAACTTTGATTGATGTCTATTTCGACATAAAACATATTTTTTTTATACTCTCGCAACAATGTTGCCAAAGAGAGTATTATAGTTTTGCTCACATAACGGTTGTTTGTAAGTCCTAAAACTAAAAGAGTCAGATATAGGGTTATATATACCAAAGTGATCAGGGTGACGAGTAGAGTTGTCTGTCCGTCTGTCCGTCTGTCCGTCCGTCCGTCCGTGCAAGCTGTAACTTGAGTAAAAATTGAGATATCATGATGAAACTTGGTACACATATTTCTTGGTTCCATAAGAGGTTAAGTTCGAAGATGGGCAAAATCGGCCCTCTGCCACGCCCACAAAATGGCGAAAACCGAAAACCTATAAAGTGTCATAACTAAGCCATAAATAAAGATATTAAAGTGAAATTTGGCACAAAGGATCGCATTAGGAAGGGGCATATTTGAACGTAATTTTTTTGGAAAAGTGGGCGTGGCCCCGCCCCCTATTAAGTTTTTTGTATATATCTCGGAAACTGCTATATCTATGTCAACCAAACTCTATAGAGTCGTTTCCTTCAGGCATTTCCATATACAGTTCAAAAATGGAAGAAATCGGATAATTACCACGCCCACCTCCCATACAAAGGTTATGTTGAAAATCACTAAAAGTGCGTTAACCGACTAACAAAAAAACGTCAGAAACACTAAATTTTACGGAAGGAATGGCAGAAGAAAGCTGCACCCAGGCTTTTTTTAAAAATTGAAAATGGGCGTGGCCTCGCTCACTTATGGACCAAAAACCATATCTCAGGAACTACTGGACCGATTTCAATGAAATTCGTTATATAATATTTTCTTAACACCCTGATGACATGTACGAAATATGGGTGAAATCGGTTCACAACTACGCCTTCTTCCAATATAACGCTATTTTGAGTTCCATCTGATGCCTTCTCTGTATAATATATACATTAGGAACCAATGATGATAGCGGAATAAAACTTTACACAAATATGGTATTTGAGCTGAGGTAACCCTTGTGGAAAAATTGTCGTGATCGGACTATAACTTTTCAAGATCCCTGATATCGAGCACGAAGAACTCAGTGCCTAACCTAACATAACCTAATTTTTCACCGAAAATATCGGTAAATCTCTCAGACATTTTCATGTAATTCAGAGGGCATCATTTTTATACTCTCGCAAAAAAAGTTGCTAATAACAGTATCTCGATTATCACTTTATCATGCGAGAGTATAAAATGTTCGGTGACACCCTAACTTAGCCCTTCCTTACTGGTGAACTTGTTTTTTCATTCCCATCATTCTTGGAAATATCCTAAAAAAAATTCGCCGAAAATTTGACCTCTTAATTTGAATAAAAATTTAACTAAAAAATTTCCATTGAAAATACACGACAATCGTGACTTTTTATTTTTAAATTTCTATAACTTTAAACACATATTCCTCAAAATTGAACACTCTACAAAAGTGTCCACTGCGATGAAGTCGAAATTCACAACGCCGAGATAGTAAGGGGCTCTAAACCTGATTTTTCCACGAAATTCGCATTTTTCTGTATAAGTATATCTCGTAAATGACAAGAGCTATAAACAAAATGTTTATGACAAACTTGTAGGAAATTTTATTTGCTACAAAAAAGGTCCGAGGTCAAAATCGCTATCATTAATACTTCTCGAGAGCCGAGCCAAATCCAACAAATAGCTTTGCGAGCTTATCATATTGCTCGAATGGATTTTTTATCAGCCCAAGCATCTAACTAACGGGTTCTCCCAAGTTAGATCTGCATCCATTAATCAATAACACACAAGATGTACTCAAACTTCAATGTGATATTGATGCTTTTCATAATTGGTGCCTGAAATCGAAACTTTTTCTGAATGTATGTAGATAAATGCTCACAGATCTCCTATGGTAGGGGACGCAACATCTTACCTTCTAGCTACAGTATTTCTAATTGCGTCCTAAAATGCGTTACTGAAATCAAAGATCTTGGGGTAATCTTTGACAACAGATTTTCTTTCAGTAATCACATCAACTATATAACTTCAAAATCTTTTTCTGTACTTGGCTTTGTCCGTTGAAATTCTACAAATTTTTCCGACCCCTATACGTTAAAATTACTGTGCACATGTTTTGTGCGGTCCATTTTGGAGTATGCAGTGTTTATTTCGAGATCATATTGCATATCGTCAATTACCAGGATCGAGCGTGTACAAAAGATCTTTCTTAAATATGCTCTTCGCTCCTTAAAGTTTGTTGACCCAACACCATCGTATACATCGCGTTTATTGCTTTTACATCTTAACTCACTGGAAAATCGAAGGTCCATTCTCTCACTATCATTTGTCTACAATGTAATTAACGGAGAAATTGACTGTCCCTACTTATTAGGGAAACTTAACTTCAATACTCCCCAGCGTTGTCTCAGATCCATTTCACCATTTTATTAAAAAAAGGAAAGTACTAATTTTGCTGAATATGCTCCCCTCAAGAGGGCTATGCGGGAGTTTAACTCGACTTCCGAGAAAGTTCTACTTGATTTTTCTCACTCTAAGGTATCCTTCATTAATACCCTCAATTCTGTTTTTTAGTTTAAGTTATCTACTCATGTTTTTGTAATTTAATTATTTTAGAATTCTAATATGTATCCTAGTTTTTCATTAGTCTGTAAGAATCATTGTTCATAGACTTTACTAAATAAATAAATAAATAAATAAATAATCCTTTACCACTCGTGATTCTGACACTTAGCGTGACATTGTAACATCCAAATTTTTCGTCAGCGCATTCGAACACTTTGAAATAACAATATTATCAACTAATAACGGTAATAAGTTTAGTGCCAGTTAAAAGAAAAACAACACATATCCATAAATATATGTTAAAAATGCTAGAGTAACATCTGTAAGTGTAAAAAAGGGAAAAAAGTAACGAACACACTGACACAGTTGGCGGTTGTAATAAGCAGGAAGGAAATATAGGAAGTGCGAAAGCTGAGTACAAAGAATACATATCGCACGATGTTATCGTACTGTGGATTGGGACACTTCGCGCTGCATAGCTGTCACACGCTAAAATATCTCCGCCGTCTCTCCTCGTTGTGTGGAGTTCATGGCGCGGCTAAGTTTCCGTTGCTGGCTGTTAAAGAAACTCCACTTCGACGGTTCATTCTTACAAAATGTGTGTAACGAACGAAAATTGGCTTACTTCGTTAGAGGTAGAAACTGACGAAGAAGTTAAAGAAAGTTAGAAGTTATTATTAAATATGCAGAGTAAAAAGATGAAATAAAAACGAAATAAATAAAAATTTTCAAACAAATGTTTTGTTGTAGTTTTTCACTTAGGAAATTATGTATATTTTCTCCTTCTATTATGCATTTAAAAACTTTCTTCATGATTCAATTTATAATTTGTTTTTCTTCTTGTGTAGCATTGTATAACTACTTAACGGTCCCCGGCTACCGGTCGCTATTTCCTGATCCGCCGCAGCGTACACCAATTATGCGCGTTACTGCTGTCAGTGCAGCCGTCCAAGGTGTTTCTTTATAAGTTTAATTGGGCTAAAAACCAACAATAGACATTAGCAATATTGCGCAATATCTTGCAAGGACTTAATAGGTGGAAAGAAAAATTAATATATATAGTATATAAATAAAATTATAAACATAAATATGATTGATGTATGATTTATTATATATATCCCACGAACAACTCAAGCGCGTTATTCGCAAATGTTTGTAAAATTCCACAGTAAAAGCATGTGACGAACCAATTAAATAAAAGTTTAATGTTTTTTCAAAGCTGCTTTTTATTCATGGTCATATAATATACTATATCACTTTAGCAGATAGCGATCACAGATTCTTGTATTCTGTAGCAGCGGTATATTTTGTACTCCACGTTGTTCAAAAAACTGCAAGTCATGTCAAATAAATAGCTCAGAAACCTAATCCATGTCTGTATTATATGACCTTTATTTTGTTCACATATGCCATGATTTGTTTGTACCACTTGTTTTAAGACCACGTAACCCTTTGTGTTTAAGGTGTGCAGAGAAGCAATGGCGAATAGCCGCGATAAATTATATGTATTTATTAGGAGTATTATTGCTGTAGACAATAACTCTTGACATGTGAAAATATCTCGTTACACGAAAGAGTTTTCCATACAACACTTGTTTCCGAGTATTCAGTATGTATGGCTTGCATGTAGTGCTTTAATGATCTGAACTGAATAATTTCTTCGAATATTACATATTTTCTTTCAAAAATAATTTATACCAAATTTCTTGAAGATAACTCTTGAAATGAAAACGTTTTTCATACAAGTTTTTTTCAAAACCTGCCAATATTTCGTCGTGCAAACTTAGCTCTTCCTTACTTGTCCTAAGTAAGCCGTGTAAAATTCAATATTTACATATGTGTGACGTAGCAGAGTACTTAGTAAATGAATATAGATAATGCGCTAAAATTTATTCCTTTCTGCTATAGATTAAATTTATAACTGTTCTTATACATTTATTTGTAACAGATAAGTGGTTTTCAGTTCTGACACAAACCCGTTATTTGTCACCTTTTATCACAACTGTTATTATTTTGTTACCATATATGTATATTTTCAGCATTAAAGGCATAGTCCTTAATTCTATCCACTTAAATCTCGCATACATATTTGCATTAACGCTTTAGTGTGAACTTGTCTTAATGCTTGTGGCAAATGACAGCTACAAAAGTGACGCAATAATTGTTTAGATTAGTATTAATTAAATAAGCATAAGTACACGGTGCACACGCATCTCTTGGAACCCGCGTTACATGGCACAGTGGGTCGGTCGTGCCGAAATCGTAGCTAAAATCACGATCAGTACTAGTTGAACGGCAATAACAGGCAATAATATGATAATATGTTTTGTAATAACACACTCCGATTAGGCAGTTCTCTGCTCTCTAGATTATATTAAAAAAACATACATTAGAAAACAATAACTAAGTTATAGAGTTGTAGGCGTTAAAGAGAATACGCGGGTAACTCAAAAAAGGGTTATATGTATTTTTTCAAACAAAAAAAGGACTATTTTCAATATTTTGTTTTCATATAAATAATGAAACATTTTACTCAAACTTTTTATTATTCCAACTTGGATTACTTCGTCCTATGCGAGACTTGCCGTTTTGGTTTAACTTAGTTTGACCTAATTGACAATGAACCTAAGCCCTCCATCGATCTTTATGTGTTATTCAAAGAAGACTTTTTTCACCTTCTGATGAAAATTTTCTCTTCACAAAACACTCGCGAAAGAGGAGAAAATGTCTATTCAATTAAGCAAACTAATTTGCAGAGTTACACTGTGCAATGGCGCACCTGCTGTATTTGTCATGTGATGACTTAGCATTATCTAAGTTTATATGGGTAGACATGGCGGCACGTTATTGAAGAAATCGCATGTGTGAATAATACTAAATAAATAAGTATCATAAACAGGTATTATATTGTACGTGCTCCAAAATGACGTTATTATCTCTATTATGAGCTTTACCTTTTCACTTTGAAAGTAAATTTGTGCATCTCATAAAATTCAATTATATTTATTTACATTACTATCTATGTATTTGCACTAGAAAGAAGATATATTGTACGCTGAAAAAATTTTGTGGTAACAATTATTTTGAATCATTTTGTATTAAAGATGTCGATACAAATGCCGGGTAAATTGTCTCGGAGTTAGTCTAGGGCACCGGTAATAGAGTCGATACCTTAACATTGTGGTATCGAGTCGCTCAAAAGTTGCTTTAAAGAAAACACTGAAGAAAATAAAATTTTTTAAGGTGAATGTAAGTCATAAGTTATATTGAACCATTCTCCAAGACTGTAGAGCCGCGTAAGCTACAACCGCTTCCCAATGCTGTGCTATAGCCTTAGCATTTATTATTCACTATTTTATCCGTGTAGAAGGATGGGAGTTTCTAAGATCAATTTGTTTTCTTCTCAGTGTTTCCCTTGATTTATACGCACCTAATAATAGACAGTTGATAAGAAGTAACATTCTTAAGTAGCAATATTACGAAATGGATGTGCCTCTTAGAGATAATACGTCAGACGTCGCTTTCAAATAAATTTGAGCTATGAGTTGAGATCTTTTTCAGTGTGCGGGCATTTCCAAAAGCTGTAACAGGTTGTGACTAAAGCAAGATAATGGCGCCAAATAATAGCATTGAATACGACGCTGATGAATTGGAGGCACCTGCGTGGCTGGACGATGAGTTCTTCACCAAAGTTATACGCAATTGCGAAACCGATGCAAAAGATTTGCATTTAAATAAATTGGAATTGTTTCCTGCCACACTAAAAGGCGATCACTATGCGAGTGTTATGTTTCGTGCCGTTGTTGAGTACCAGTGCGATGGGCAGGATAAGACAAAACGGTTGATTGTTAAAACAATGCCGTTTGAGGATGGAAACAAGAAGGATGTGTTTGAGGATTCAATAATATTTGAGACTGAAATCGGCATGTACACGCAGGTGTTACCACGTTTTGAGCAGATATTACGAGACGTCGGCGATGATACCATACTCAGGGCACCGTAAGTCGCATATTCAATGCCATACTCTATGTTAACTGATTGTAATTATTTTTTTTTTTTCATCACCACAGCATACTGTTCCATGAGTTAAGCCCCAGAAAGATTATAATATTCGAAGATATAGTACCGTTGGGCTATGAGGTGCTGCGCGGCCGTTATGCAAATGCTGAGGAGATTAAGCAGTCCTACGTCAAGTTAGCCAAATGGCATGCCATAAGCTACAAAATAAATATTGAAGTGAGTTGACACAAATAAAGTTTGTAATTAATGCACTCAAATCTTTATTCTTAATAATTTGAATTAAGGAACCAGGATATTTTGACGAATATCACATAGGCATATTCTCTATGCCAAATCTCGAAGGAAACTTGCTAGTGACGCATGGCATTGATGCTTTAATTCAGCAGTTGGAGACAATGCCTGCAATGCGAAAATATTTACCATTTATTCAGTCGATACAAGGAAAATTATATGAAGGCACGAAGCGCACGGCCAAGGAATACTTCGATGCGCCGAAGGAAGATGCCATTTATGTATTGTGCCATGGCGATTTTCACGACAAAAATATGATGTTCAAGCGCGACCCGAACTCCGGTAAACTACTGGATGTCATGTTATTAGATTTTCAGCTGTCCTTTGTCGGTCCACTAGTCAGCGACCTAATTTACTCGTACTTCCTGATGCTGGACTCAGAACAGCGTGGCGACTTTGAGCAATGGCTGTATTTCTATTACACACATTTCAAGGAAACACTGCAGAAAATTGGATTTGAAGGACGAATTCCAAGCTTGCTGCAATTGCATGAACAACGCTGGCAGCATAGATACTTTGGTAAAGTGATTAGCATGCATATATAATAGTATAGATATAAAAAACAGTATATAAATGCACGGTGCTTGGCAATTTTTGTTGCTTAGTGACAAGTGTTGCTTTTGTCAATAATTTTATATATTTTATTTTTTTGCATTTACTCATAGAGCTCTTTCTACTTATGACATATTTACCTGCATGGACAACCATTCGCCGTGGTGAGGCTGACCTGGAAGGAGCATTCACATCCAATGCTGTCCATAAGCAATTATATGCGGATGAAGAGTTCCTCGAAGAGTTCGAAAAGCTTATGCGAAAATATCTACATTTGGGCTATTTCGAAGAGAATTAGACTTTGAATGATGAATGAGACTTAAGGACGAAAGTAAGCAAATGCAACTGAAAAGTATTACTAGTATTATAGTTAAGTCAATGAAAATTTATTTCAAATATTAGAAACAACAAAATGAAAAGAATGTTTTCAAAATAGATTCATTATAGGACTAACACTAATTAATAGTTCTATCGATAAAACCACACAATAAAATAAGTCTGTTCGTCAAAAGTAGAATTAATACCCACTCCTATTAGAAATGTGAAAAATACTTTCTCAGTTTTTGGTAATATTTAATCAACATCACATAGTTCATATTCTGATAAGCTTTATGCTTAAGAAGTATTACTTCAGAGGCAAATAAAAACACTAGCATACAGTATTATTGCGATTGTGATGTTAGAGTCTGTTGCCTGCTTATTTTGGGCTGCTAAACCGAAGATGATAGTAAAACTGTAAAAATTTCATTATACGTTTTTTTTTTACTAAAATGACAAAATTAGCTGTATGTGATTAACGATTTTTAAACTTGAATTCGTAATCACGACTCCTCAAATACCGCACAGACCTCTCAGCACACCAGTCGCAAATTTTTCCTTCAGATTTGTTGAGTAATGTAATTAAGGAAATAACGAAATGCCAAATCTATGAAACTGGTAGACTGTAGCCCTGATTATTAAAAGGTTTTATGCATCTATGCAAGAAGATACAAATATTCAATATAAGTTGACCCGGCGTCCATTAACATACGTGCAAAGACCTCAAGTGGTATCTGCCTATGTAACTCTTCAAACCGACTATAAAACCCCTAACGTATCAAAGAAAGACACAGTTTTTATTTAATTTCAATATCATTGTGCAATTTATTTTTCACCGAAAATCATATAGTAATTTTAGCGATATTCTAATTTTTCAATACCATTACTTCAGTACAGACTGCCTTATTGGTGACTTCACTATCGGCAGCGAGCATTTTTAAAAGACCTGAGAACAGTTCAAAGTCTATTTTGCTTTGTCTAAAATTAACTTGTGACACATTGCCTTAAGGTGGTCTTTTGGCCTAGCTTACATTGGGCAAAATATTAACCAACTTTTTTCAAAAATATTTTCACTTAAGTCTTCTCTATATATATATATGATTTTATCGCACTAATCGTGGCAGATAAAAACTATGTAAAAAAAATTACAAAAAAGTCAAAAAATAGTAGATAATAAATCAGGCTTAATTTAGTTAAAAAAGTTAGTTAGTTACATTAGAAGCATTTGACTGTATAAATAATTAAATATTTTAATTTTTCTATTACAGATCATTGCAATCGTGTTAGACTTGGAGCCATTTGTTCAACCTCCACTTCAACAGCCTAAACAGTTTGAGTTTTCGTTTTATTTTTGATTACCTATTGTTGAAGCATTAGTAAATATATAGTTAAAAAATTGTTGGTAAAAATATTTCTTGTTTTTTATTTAAAGCATCTAAAAAGATATAGAAAACATGTTCACCTGATTTCAATAAAATGTCACACATACTGACCAACAGAAACTGTACAAATTCAGCTTGAATCGAAAATCACCACATACCCGATATAGAAGAAAGATATGCAATAGATTGAAGCCAGAAGACGATACGGAATTATTCTACCATATTAATGGCATATTTTAGTCTGTGGGTTTTACGTTAAGCTTCAGGTAGCGTAACTGATAGTAAAACACGTATAACTTTCATGCTCTTAACTTCGTTATAACTTCGGAAATAAAATGAAATTTGAAAAGTTCTTTAAAGGAGTTGTTTTTGAATATCTAAGCTATCGAATTGTGAAAAAGGAATCGGGTTTTTAAAGTTTCATCAAATAACAGGTTTGGTTATACTAGCCGGCTACCATGCCATACATAGTCCTATTGGTCTTTAGAAATGAAAAATAGAGTCTGAATTGAAGAATTCATCGCACACGACGTCAATGATTTTTGAGAAATTTAAGAGCGATTTGATGTCTACGTTTGAAACTTCGTCTAGACCCTCGAACTCCGAAGCTGCTGATTACTTAAGACGAGTTAGTTATTGCTGGACACAGGCATAGGAGGTCATCCAGCGTCTATCTCGTAATAACTTCACTACACTTTCTGCATGTATCGTTATCATTTATGTCCATCCGGCATGTGATGCCAGTAGGCTGTGACCTGTCAGGAGACCAACAGCCGTCTGACAGTACATTCGTGATCGTGTGAGTAAGAAGCAAGCGAGGTTTTTTGAGAATCTCTTGTACATGACTTTGTTGATCGTACATCCATCTCGCCCTGATCCGTCTTTCACCCTTTCGTAAATTTCATTGCATCTCGTTCTTAGTGACTTCTGTATTTCGTGTACTTGCTGCCTTGCTTCTAATTATATTCTCTGACGTAATGCGATGCGAGCAATTAAATAATAACTTACGTTGTTTACATAACACGAACAGGTACAGAGAAATACGCGCATGTTATGTTTAATTGCCTCTATGTGATATTATACATATATAGTACCACACATATATAGGCGTCAATAACCAGCGTAGGTGTGTGCTAAATTTGCATATAAATTATATCCTTGAGATATCTTTGTAAACAAAGTATCGATTGCAAAGTAGGCATATAATTAGACGAATTTTGCAAATATTGTTGCAACCGCAAATCAAGCATACTCTGGTGGTTGCTTATTTCCACATAAAACATACCTAGGCACACCTAAAGGCAGGATTTACCTAAGTTATATACAAACACTTACGTACACATATGCACTCATATAGTATGTGTGAAGCATACTTCAAATGAATTCCATTAACAATTATATAAAAGTTATCCTTGCTGCTACGAAATTAGTTATTGAGTGGTAGCTAACAAAGCCGAAATACCATAGAAGAAAAACAGAAACAGAAACAGAAACTGAAAAGTCTGAGCTAAAGGTCTCACAAGGAGAAACGCTAAGATGATAAGACAATGAAAAATTCATATTTTTTATTACCTTAAAATAGAAAATTTAATCATCACATATTATTGCCTTGTTCTTTTGTTTTGATAGAGGTGCATAAAATGCAAAGCCGAGCCAAATCCAACAAATAGCTGTGTGTATCCTTCTACTCATCAAATTGGATATACTTACATATATAATTTCCATCCAACCTTTATTACTCGTGATTCGAACACTTAGCTTTACATACCTGATGACTGTCAACTTTATCGTAAAGTTCAACAAGTTTGATGGTATAAATAGTGACAACGTTTCGACATGAGTAAGATATTTTCCAGGTCGTAGATCACTCCAAGACGAATTTCGTCAAGATCGTCCACAATCGGTTATTGTTCCGGAATTTATTGATGCTGTGCGCAAACTCATATTGTAAGATCTTCATGTGACCGATTGTGAGATTGTGATAACCATAAGGGGAATCAGCAAAAATATGTCTTGGACATTTGACTGTAAAATAAAATTTGTTCACGTTCGATCAAAAAAAGACTCGTGACGTTGGGTGTAATAAAAATACAAAAACGGTGCTTCGAAACACGTCTATGACCAAATACAGGTGATGAATTGTGTATTTAGGCATATGAGCCCGCAAGTACACAGAAGTCGACTGTAAAAGGTTTCCAGACGAGCTGAATCCGACAAGAGTTGTTGGCCTGTTTTTTGGAGAAATTGAACACGCCGCAATAATACCAGTTTCTTAGTTTAGTCTTAGTTAGTTTGCCTGTTGTCTTTCATGAAATCAGGGAAACCAACTTCCGCAGAGGATTTGCTTTTCATCACGACAATGCGAGCTCTCCACATCGACTGTAAGAACTGCAATTTTGGGCACTTAAATCATCGATTTGATGAGCCAGCTTCCGTATAGTCCTGACTTGACTGAATGAAGTAATTTTGAAAAGAAAATTAAATAATACTTTGCAAACACTGTGACGCGGTTGAGAGTCATAATACGTCGAAAGAAAATATAGGAAGTTCGAAAACAGAACACTAAGAAAATAATTTAAAAAAAATTATTTCAGCATGTCTTATGGGCTGCCCCTTACTCGCTGCATAGCAGTCACTTGCTAATATCCTCCTACCATCTCTCGTCGTTGAGTAGATTCCACGGCGCGACATTGTTGCCACTGAGTTTCCGTTACTTGCTGTTCAATGAACTCCACTTCGACGGTCCACTCTATCAAAGTTTGGGTAAGGAGGCAAGAACGACATAGTTAGAAACAGACGAAGAAGCTAAATGAAGCAATATAGCTATAGTGTAACTCAGTATATTTCAAAAAGTCGAAACAAAAAAAAAATATGCCAATACTACTTAAGAAATAAATATGATTAAATCTAGAAGCAGGTTTGTTCTTGGTTTTTTCATACCTTTTGTTCACTTGTCGCTTAACGCTTAAACCCCATCTTTACGATGGCTTTGCTGGAAGAATAAATAATTTGATTTGCTCGTTATATCGCATTATATCAGTATTTACCATTTTTTACTTTTAATAGCTATAACTTGCTTAGTGTATAAAAATTGATGCAGAGCCCGGACGAAGAAATGCAAACCCACGAAAGACCATTTTATAAATAAACATAACATAAGCCTAACAACTCTTAGAAGCATAACAATTAACACTGAAATTGGAAACAAAACACAATCAAAGGTCTCTAATACTTAATTACTCATTTTATTCAAGGCGTTCTCAAAAATGGTTGGAAAACGGTTAACAGCCGCTGATGGAACATACATATGCTGTGTTTGAAGTTTTATAGCTACGTGAATATATATTCAGAGAAAAGCAGAACGACAGTGTTTTTGTCGTATGAAAGATATATTACTTATCGCTTACGATTTGATAATAAAGACAAGATGGAAATTGAAAACTGAATTAAAGTCTTCTTATTATGCCATTTCTCACTAAGCAGCCGGCTGCTGTTTCGTTTTCTTCCGCTGGGTGCAACAATTATTCGCGCTTCAGCTGTCAGCGTAGGTCAGAAGCTTGTTTACGAGTTTAATTGACTTAAAAGCCTGCAATGGTTGCCAATGACTACAAAGCGCAACTTTATCGCTAGGAAGTAGAATATACAATCAACATTTATAGTTCTTCCTGATAAAAATTGCGCAATAAAAGATTCATAGAAACAAGAAAAAACGTTAACTTCGGCTGCACCGAAGCTAATATAACCTTCACAGGTGCATTTCTTTTAGTAACTATGTGCATAGTTTGTATGGAAGCTATATGCTATAGTGAGCCGATCTGAAGAATTGTTTCGGAGACTATGTTATTACCTTAAGCAGTATGCCATGTCAAATTTCGTGAAGATACCACGTCAAATGTGGAAGTTTTCCATACAAGCCCTTGGTTCCGATCGTTCGGTTTGTATGGCAGCTATATGCTGTAGTGAGCCGATCTGAACAATTTCTATCGATATTACATTATTTCCATAAACAATAACTCATACCAAATTTCGTGAAGATACATTGTCAAATGTAAAAGTTTTCCATACAAGAACTTCATTCCGATCGTTCAGTTTGTATGGCAGCTATATGTTATAGTGGTTCGATATCGGCAGTTCCGACAAATGAGCAGCTTCTTGAAGAGAAAATGTCGTTTACAAAATTTCAAGACGGACGGACAGACGAACAGACAGACAGACAGACATGGCAAAATCGACTCAGCTCAACATACTGATCATTTATATACATACTTTATAGGGTCTCCGACGCTTTCTTCTGGGTCTTACAAACTTCGTGACAAACTTAATATACCCTGTTCGGGGTATAAAATAAATAAATGCTGAATTAAACCGCTCACTCTTGGTGTAATTATAAGACCGATAATTTTATGATAAAAAAATATCTTCATATGCATATTAGTATTAGGACTGTAGCTAAGGTAAAATAGGCTTCATTGTCTACGTCTGATCCTACGTTGAGTATGTGTTGTGCTCATACAATC
The DNA here is from genome assembly GCF_016617805.1 of Bactrocera tryoni. Taxonomy (NCBI): domain Eukaryota; kingdom Metazoa; phylum Arthropoda; class Insecta; order Diptera; family Tephritidae; genus Bactrocera; species Bactrocera tryoni. The sequence continues at coordinate 9,271,426 of NC_052499.1, forward strand.
ATAAGAAAGCTATTGCTATTATAGCATAGATTATTTCTAGCGACTCTAAGTTCTATTTTTTACCTGCTACTTGACTGCTAATATTTTAAACTATGCCAAATTATTGTCTTTTATACCTTGTTTGGCTATTTTCTAATTTTCGTTGATAAAGCTGTTTTCGCCGAGTTTTGAAGTTAACTGCAAGTCAGCACAAATAAAAACTGTTCAGCCACCTGATAAACACATAACACATTTTTTTTAGATTCCTCCATATTTATCTTTATTGCCATTAATATTATTATCCCTACTATAAAGTGACCGTATTAAATAAGTTTTTGCACCGTCATCTTGGCACATTTCACCACTTTGTATTACATTTGAACGAAGTCAAAAATAGTACTTATCTAGATATGTTGGTGCATACATCTTCCGGGGTTTCCAATAGGCATGATATGATTTCGAAGTGTCGTTTTGGCCATTTTTTACTTTGTCATGATCAGTAATTTTTTTTCATTGTATTCAGTACTTTTAGCATGGAAAGATATACGCAAGAATAGCGTACAAATTATTCAATTTTATTATCAAAATAATCGTTCTTCAATTACAACTTTCCGTGCGCTTTTGCCATTTTATGGTCGTAACAACCAACAACCTACATTTTCTTAGCATAATGCACAAGTGCCAATTAAACAAAGAGCCCCTCGAGGTAATGCATATATCGTTGCCGTTCGGGAAAGTATTGCTGAAGATCGCAATTTGTCGATTCCAAGGCGTTCTCCAGGACTGGGACTTCCTCAAACCATAACCTGGCAAATTTTGTGAAAGAATTTGGCCATGCATCCGCATAAAATTGTTCTCACGGGGTTCCTTTCCAGAGAAGAGTGTGTACATTCGACTATTTCAAGAAATTGTGAAATAGAATGGCCTCCCAGAACTTGTGATTTAACACCATTAGACTACTTCTTGTAGCATGTATTTGAAGTCATTGTTCTTTAGCAATAATCCAGACTCTCTTCAAGCTTTAGCAGTTAATATCGAACGTGCTATTCATGGCGTACGACTTGATTTAATGGAAAAACTATTCGAAAATTGTAAAGAACTCTTGGAGGCCATATGTATGATGTTTACATGTAATTATTGTTGCAAACTATAGGATGTACAAGTAAGGATAACACATTGATCAGTGAAGAATCAAATGCCTGTATTGGAAACCTTCTTATTTGATAAAATATGGTCCAAGGCATCAGATAGATCTCCGTTGAAATTATTGTGATCGGTACACTATGGCATATACTTAGCTGCCATGCAAAGTGAGCTGTCAAAATCAAGTGCTTTAAGGAATATTTTGCATATGTTAAAAGTAGAGAAGCAGTTTTCTTATAAAATGTTAATAGACTTGTACTTATATAATAACATACAAGTCAAGTGGCGTCATAATTTGAAGGCATATACAGATAGTGACAGTGACTGATTGACATTGCGTTTTATTATTTCATTATTTAATAACATGTATTAAAAAAATATAATTAATTTCTCAGTTGCGTGCTGTAAAACGTAATATACTGTCAGCATTTACCATCACATATCACAATAATTATTTACTTTGCATAAATTAACTGTATTTAATTAAGTGCTAAAGATAATTTAAGAATAAAAATACAAAGTTGTTTTGCAGCGAAAAACACACAGACTTTAATTGCAAACACTTAAGTCGCGTAAACAAATTTACCTACATATTCGCCTTAATGTGAACTTGAATAATTTCTCGCAACAAATAGTAAGAACAAATAAAGTGTATGTAATTAACTGTTTGTTTGCCAAATGCCGTCTATTTACATATCGTCAACTAAAATACAAAACAAAGTAACATCACTTTTCATAAGTTAACAAAAGATGGAAGAAATGCTATTTGTTTCAATATCGGTTATAATTTGGTTATAAATTGGTTATACCATAGTAGCAAATTAAACATTTGTATACATACTTATGTGTAATATGTTGACAAAAACTGAAATTTTGTATTTTTGAAATAAAATTTCAATTTCGGTTATAAAGTGGTTATAAATCAGCTATAAAATGGTTATAACTTCGTTATATCCTGTTAGCAATATTTTTAATTTTGAATATACTTAAATGTAATATGATGAAGAAAAACTAAATTGTGGATTTTTGATTATGCATTGTTTTGCATTTTATGTGACGATATGTACTTACATTTATGTCGGTATGTTCCAACTATGCGCTGTGCATAACATATTTTTGTGAGTGCACCAGTTGCATTGCACAGTTTGTTAATTGAAATAAGACTTGTCTATCAATTAAATGCACTTATATTCGGAAATACTTACTATGCCTCTCATTCCGGATACTTTCTCGCATTTTATAAAAGCTGTATTCGGTTCGCCAAGCGTTGACAAACAACGAATCGAGCAAACTATAGCAGTTGTTCAAACAAGGCGTCGCCTGTTTCTTTCTTTGGTGTATAAATATATATATTTTAATACCTGTTCAGAGGCGAGCGATAAATTGCCTCCAGATTTACGAGTAAACAAACATAATATATTTTTTGAAGTTTTTTAAATCTATAAGTGAAGACATTTGTTTTTTAGGCTTTAAAATTTTGTAAATTATTAATTGAGCCCCTCACAATGTCTAAACTGGCCAAAATTGTAGAAACAAAATGATAGCAGTAAAAACATTACAGTGGTTCAAAAATAACGATGCAAGAGAGTAAGTTTGCTAATCACTCTCTTGTATCGAGTTCTCGCTAATATGCGAAAACAACTTATATGGCAAAATGTTAAAATGAGTTGAGGGGTTACTATGCAATTGTGAATTTCAAATTATCGATTATTTTGCATAACTATCGTCTGAACAAATATTTAAAGATATTTTATAGTAATCCAGAATATTAAAAAAATATTCGTACTGTAAACGCCTCCCAAAATTTTGAAAGTGAGCATAATTTTTCCAAAACGCCGAAAATCATCGACTTGAAATTTTCATTTGACTTTCTTTGACAAATGTTTCTGATAATGATTGAGGGAATAAGCGTTTGTTATTATTTAGATTTTTAAACCAATCTGAAGTAAAAATCTTTCACAAAAAGTACTTTAATTTTAAAAACCCACCATTTCTTTCAAAGTCAAAATCTTGACTTTTGTGTTATTTGTTTTTTGTCTTCATATTATTTGTTTTCGTATTTAAGAAAGTTTTAAGTAAAAAACTCTTGCTCATTCCCAGACAACTGGTTTTGGAGATCCACTCAGAGATCGGCTAAGGCAACATGGCAACACAATATTTTTAAATATTAAGGAAGTCATGCCGTGGAACGGTTTCAGAAAATCGTTTTTTTTTTGTTTTTTGCATAAATCTAATCTAGAGCAATCATAGACTGTGTTGGTAAAGTAATTTACCGAAATCGAATGGATTTTCGTAGTTACAGGAGTGAGTAAGCACGTGGCCTAGACAGTTGAGTTTTCAAACGTGTCTTTCTCGAAACTACCACATATTTTTTTAAATAGGCGTACAAGATATTCTTTTCCACAATTACACCGATTGCTCTCAAAGTTTAAGGGGTTACATGAGCTTACGGGTTTCAAAACATCAATTTTTTATTATCTTATTAAATTTTACAACATCTCTAAAATATTTTTCTAAATTTTCAAGTTGATCCGAGTAAACCAAGTTCTAAGTTAAGTTTTTCTCAATTTAGATTATTCTGTAAGGACTCCTGCCAACGTCGGCGCATTTTTTTCCGAGGGGTCACCGGAAATGGCGTCGCAATGACCGAGTATAAAATATTGTTATTCAAAAATTTCAAAATTTCTTTGCTAATAGTGTATGTTTGTATCAGTAAAAAATTCTAATAAAATATGTATTTTTTTATATGAGAAAAAAAGTTTTGAAAAAATGCAGTTTTTTTCCCGAGGAAACCCATGTAACCTCATAATTTTAAATTAATTGGCTCATGTGGCTATCTAAGAATGGCAAACTAAGATTTCTGAGAAATACATAAACCATTTTTTTCATACTTTCGACAGTACTCGCCAATATGAAATTGTGAGTTTTAATGCTTCAAAGCACTAAAAAAAAGTAGTTTTCAAGATTTCAAGAAAAACCTAGTTCTAGGGATAACCATCTATCTACAGTTTAACATGATATTTATCTTTTTTATTTCTGGTTAGCCAGTCTGCTGGAATCATGGTCGGCGTTTATCTATGTCTTTTCTTCATGGGTGCCATTGTAGCGATAATAAAAGTTGGAGGTTCTGTACTTTTGCATTTCACTATGAAAAAATCGGAAAAAAATTAAAAATCGACAGTGACACGGAATGTTCCCTTTAAGTATATGATATTTTGTAAATGACCATTTTTTATGTTTTCAAAAATTTTTTTGTGTCAAAATGTACCTTCGAATAATAAAAAAAATCTTAAAAAAATGATTCTACCTTGCAAATGCATATAAACCCTTAAGCAGACTAAAGTTATTGGGATAATTTGAGTTATTTTAAGTAAAAATTGATCTTGAGATTTAGCTAATCAAAGCTTTCGATTAGACTAAAATCGAGATGAAATATAAAATCGAGCTGAAATATAAAGACGTTTTAATCAGAATTCTTAAAACCTAACACAGCATAAGTTAACTTATGCTGCTTTAGTATAAAGAGCTCATTAATACTAGTTACGATTTTTGAAATGAAATTCCGATTCACATACAGACACACGCCTTTTAATACAGCGTAATTTGTTCGCAAAAAACCGCTATGCGTTACCGCACCTCTATTAACTGCCATGAGTTGACTTTTCTGCATTTAAATATAGTATGTAGGCACGCTGACACTGATAAATCGTGTGCGTTTGTTTAGAAATAGCGTGTGAGGAAAATACTAAATAAATAACTGCTCTAAGCAAATATTAAATTGTACGTACTATGACAGTATGTTTATAACCGCCGCTGTTCATTGAAATGTGTTCCACTAATTTGCTTGGGTGTTGCGCATCTCATATCATTCATATCAATGTAGAGACGATGCTATAACGAGGAGTGTATGCATCAGCATTGGAATTAAGAACATAGTACACTGTAAGTAAACCGAAGTAAATATAATTGAAAATAGGGTTTCAGTAGTAGGGGTTCCAATTTCAACAGTATTATGTAATTTGGAGGAATAGTTTTGTTCTCCGTAGAATAAGTGACTGGTCTAACTAATCGCTGGGCCTGTTCAGTTTTAACCAAAAGTAAATTTGCTTGTAGAAAAATCGCCGTTTTTAAACATATTCTACTTATAAGTTCACTAATCCTTATCCGAACAGAGACATTGCCTCAAAATAAAGCGTTTTCGTTGAGACTTCTCAAGCGTACTATGGAACTATGTATGTTGATGATGGCAGTAAAAGCATTACTTCATGAGCCGTGCATTCACGTTCCGCTCGGCTTTGAGCGTCTACTTTGCGGGCACACAAAGAAATTTGCTTTTCACTTTGTTTTCTTTCTCAGTGTTTCACTTAAACTTATTGCTGATCATATTCAAAACACATACAAGCAAACCGTTAACAATAGGTGACAGACTGAAGTGGCAATAATGCTGCTGAAATTGTTTATTTTAGAAATATCATCTCGGCCGTCGAATTTATATAAATGTGAGTTATTAGCCGAGACTTTCCTCAGTAGTCGGTCATTGCTGCAAGCTGTAACAAGTCAAACAAATCAAGAAAATGCCGCCAAATAATAGCCAAAACTATAATGCTGATGAATTGGAAGCACCTGCGTGGTTGAACGATGAGTTCTTCACCAAAGTGTTGCGTAATTTTGAGACCGATGCCAAGGATCTACAGCTACTCAAAACGGAACTGTCGCCCGCCACACTCAAAGGAGATCACTACGCGAGTGTTATGTTTCGTGCTGTTGTCGAGTACGAGTGTGATGGCAGGCAGAAGACAAAAAGGATGATTATGAAAACAATGCCTGCAATGGATGGACACAAGAAAGATATGTTTGGAGATTCAACAATATTTGAAATTGAAATTGACATGTACACGAGAGTAATACCACGTTTCGAGCAGATATTGCGAGACATCGGCGATGATACAGTACTCAAGGCACCGTGAGTCGTATACACACTGCTATACTTTATGCTAACTCATTGTTGGTTTTTTTTTTATATACATAAATCTCTACAGCATACTCTTCCATGAGCTAAGCCCCAGAAAGATTATAATCTTTGAAGATATTGTACCATTGGGTTATGAAGTGCTGCGCGGCCGTTATGCAAATAGTGAGGAGATCAAGCAGGCCTACCTGAAATTAGCCAAATGGCATGCCATAAGCTACAAAATAAATTTAGAGGTGAGTTTATTTACATATATATAACTAGGTATTTACATAAATAAAATAAAATAATTTTATCTTAATTTGTTTAAGGAACCTGAGTATTTTGAAAACTATCGCCAAGGCCTACTCTCGATGCCGAAAATTGAGGAAAATGAGTTCATGTCGCAAGGCGTTGATCTTTTAATTCGACAACTAGAGACAATGCCTACAATGCAAAATTATATACCGCTACTGGAATCTGTACGCGAAAAGTTATTCAAGGGCGCCATCGCCTCCTTCAGGGAATACTTCGATGCGCCAAAGGATGATGGTCTCTATGTGTTGTGCCACGGTGATTTCCACAGCAAAAATATGATGTTCAAGCATGATCCGAGTTCGGGAAAATTATTGGATGTGATGTTATTGGATTATCAGTTGTCCTATGTCGGTCCAATGATCAACGACCTAATTTACTCGTATTATATGCTGCTGAATTCAGAGCAACGTGAAAACTTTCCACAGTGGCTGTATTTCTATTTCACACAATTCAAGGAAACACTGCAGAAAATCGGTTTTGAGGGGCAAATTCCGAACTTGGTGCAGCTGCTTGAACAACGTACGCAGCAAAAATATTTCGGTAATCTAATAAACCATATCCTATACATATACTCAATGTGCTTGAAAAACTTTGATGCCTAAGCTAAAGCATGCTCTTTTAACATAGCATTTATACTTATGTTCCTTCTATTTATATTCGCAGAGCTCTTTCTCCTTACCACATTCCTACCTGCCTGGATAGCCTTTCATGGGGGTGATACTGGCCCAGAAGAACTAATGACGTGCCCTGATACCCGCAAGCGTATATATGCTGGCCAAGAGTTCCTCGAAGAATTGGAAAAACGGCTGACTAAATATTTGCATTTAGGTTATTTTGAAGACAACTAGAGCACCACATATTAAATATGCTCTAGTTGTAATAATTACTTCAATTCCGTCAATAAGATATATTTACATACATGAGCTATGTTTATATGAGAAGGACACCAAGAAACCGACATAGAAAACCATCATCAATCAAAAAAATTTAATGGGAAATGTAGGAAACTTCAACAGGACAGTATTACTTAGTTATAATTATAACGGAAATTTAACTCATATGTGATAATATGTCAAAGTCAATAGCATAACCAGGAAGAGGCAATATACGGCAAGTGGGTAGCACCAGTTTATGATATCAAACTACTGATAAAGAAATAAGCAAACCATAAATTAATATAATTATATAATAAATTAATATCACTTATATCGGTTTAGTAATAAGTAAGCTGAAGGTGCTGCTTGCTAAGTTGTAGTACTTCTCAAGATTTAAATAAATGCACTCCTTTAATATAAAATTCTTTATTTACACTTCCAATTATTGTGTCGATGGAGACCAATGAGCATACCCTCGGCGCAAGTTGGAGAGGTTGTCGGAGCCTCTTGCGGTACATTTCCCAGTTTATATTTATAGGATTTCTATGAGAGTTTCTGGCGGACATTCTCCGAGTAGACTGAACCCGATATACTTATGATCAGAGAAGGAGCGATCGTCAAAGACCCTCCAGTTTGCGATCAATGGAGAAATTGAGATAAGTGTGAGATGAAGAACTTCTTCCCTGCCTGTTACTAATGATCAGGTTTTCGCCAACAATGAAATCAAAAAGAGACTCACCTCTGTTATTGGGGTCCGATCTGCCCCAGATTGAATGCCCCCAGTTGGCGCCGGAACAATGATGGCACAGGTTCCTCTTCGTGATACTTCAGCCAAAGTCTTCCTGAACAATAAAGGAGGTGGTGCGGCATGTATGCAGAAATTAACCAGAAAGCTCCGGTGTCACACTCCAGCTTTGTCGTCACCATATCAGCGTTGCTGAGATTGGCAGATTCTCATGTTGGAGATTAGTCTGGAAGAATCGCATCCTACAGACTCTTTTCCAGAAGCGCTAGTTCAGTGCCCACGTCGTGCTCGACCCGCATCTCCTCAAACAGCTGTTCAATACTGAGGACGGAGTCGCCATTTCACGAACACCTATAGAGCTCGTTATGTCTCAGGTCGTTCTCTGGACTATCCTTTCGAACCCATAGCTTATGGCTCTCTTGGTTTTGCTGAGAGGACCGACGGACTCCACATTTAGCAAAATCATCGCTTACCGATATGGTTCTCGGTTCACTGCAGCCTTAATATTCTCCAGTCATGCATTCGCATTGACGGGTTGCAGTATCTGAGGATTTCCTAAATTTCACTCTCTGAGGAAGGTACAGCAGGCAACCAGACGCGAGCCCTAGGGTGAAGCGGAAGGTATGCTTTTCCACAGCCTGCAGCCTGGCGTTCTTCCATACCTCCCCCACCCGAGCGATAGAACGGCCGATCGCTCATCGGCATATCTATTAAGCTAATGAAGCCATGGTTCCATCCGGCACTCTCAGACCTTGGGATGACCCAGAGTTTCTTCTGAATACCTTACGGAAGACTGAGCCACCGCTACTCTCTTCCACTCCTCGCGTGAGACCGCACCATCCTCTGTGTTGTTGTCGAACAGGCCTAGCTCTATTGAGTTAGGATTTTTAGTGATTTTGCTAAAGGTTCGAACGTTAAATTAATATTGGTCTTTTTTCAAGGGAGGCTTCTCCCTCATGCGACCTCTGTCGCTCGACCGCTGGTTTGGATTTAGTTGCGTCCGGTCTTGCCCTAAAGTCTTCGCTCACGCTCAGCAACGTCTTCGCTCACTTCAGATGAGGCGATGATTCGGAGCGTAATAAACCCGAGTTTTTTCATTTGTGTGTATCAATGTGAAACATCATTTGAAGTTTGATCGACCGTCATCCGAATGGTCATAACAAAAAAAATTAGTTGTCAGTGTGCTGCAGTAGAATGCAAAGTTAGATATAAATAAAAAGCTGGCAAATAAATCAGTAAAACTGAAAAGTTCGTTCACTTTGTAAGGAATAACAATTTAGATCTTAATATTCATTATAGCCGCCCTTGAGGGTGATGCACTGCTTAAAGAGCTTCAAAACATTGGGTTTCCAATAAGATTGATATGATTTCTTAGAAAACCAAAAACACATTAACAGCTAAGGAAAGTCTAATGTTTTTTATTTAATGCGAAATGCAATCGATGTAATTAAGTTCTAAATATTACATCCTTCAAATGAAAAGAAGCAGGCATGAATTCGATAAACCAAATTTCCGAATACTTCTCCCACTAAAGCCAGTCGTGAGTTATGTATGGCACGTTGCATATTGACTTCTATAGTTTGAAGAGAATCTTTTTTGTTATTGCTGTAGACCAAAGACTTGAAATAATCCCACAAGAAGTACCCTTATAATGTTAAATCACAACTCCTTGAAGGCCATCCAATGTCACAATTTCTTAAAATAATCGATTCTCCAAACTTTTCTCGTTTTGTACAATTTATTAATAATATAGGCTTAATTTAAGTAATTTGCATAATGTCAATAATCAGAAAATGCTGTACATGTACTATATACGAGTACATAAATAAAGTGGTTTTATATTAGTAATTTTGTATCGGAAGACAAATAATATAATAAAGAAGAAGGAGACGTACATAACGAGTAGATTAAACTGTTCAATACACAAGCACATAACTTCATAAATACATAAATACATAAATATGTAGCTAAAGTTATTGAGTGAGATTTCTGACTTCAATGAAGCTGTCAATTTAATAGAGACATTGATTTCCTTTTATGCTTACATCTTATTTTTGAAAGACGTCGCCTCCTTTACTGCTGTTAAATGGCTGCGGGCATAGCTCGTATTCTAAATTGAATTTTACGATTATTTGATGGTCGCTAATATCGCTCGGAAAATCGGCAGACTTTCATTGGCATTTATTATCGAATAGATTTTTACAGTTAACATTTGATTTATTTGTCTTGCGGACATGATTTTTCATTTTTGTTTGGTTTTTGTTATACTGAATTTGACGTTTCTACACCATTAAGGAAGAAGAAGTATTTGATGTTTATTATGCCATTATTCAGAGATTTTTTTATCACAACTGAAGTGAGCAATTTTCGGGCACTTTGATTGTGTTGTCTATTTCAATAGAAATGCACTTTGAGTTAGATATTATTTTGGCTGTTTGATTACTGGGTAATACATAATATATAAGTCGGTATATGTTGCGCTTAAGTTAACCGACAGGCAGCAGAGTTTGGACCTTATACAAGACACAACTATAGGAGAGACAGTTATGCAAAACCGCTTATGTGTTGCAATTCGGCCTCAAGCGAGACTAAATCACATGCGTAGCACGACTGTTGCGGCCGTGATTGTTTCAAAATGCCGTTGCATGTGAAATATGGCGATTGATAAGCGGCAGCAACAGCAGCAATACCAGCACCAACTAGCTCCTGTGCAGAAGTATGTGAGCAATGTGCGGTATACATATGCTTGTCACTTGTAGCACTGTCTTTTGGATACGCACGTACCTATAGATTCACTTGTGTTATGCTGCTAATGATGGTTGCTGTTATTGCTATTACGCTACTGACAATCGTCGGCGATAAGAGGTCAACTTGCTCTCACAGCTTACATAATTGAAATTGATTAGCAGGTTGTTACAGTGATACGCAGCTGTTGGCAATCGAAGGTATGGCCATCAACCACAACAATGCTGCACTAACAATGCCATGGGTATAGGGAGTACTGCTCTGCAAGGCTGTCGGTGTTTATGGTATTTGTGATAATCATCTCATCAGCGCCACTTGTCGGTTTCTGAACAATCATTGAAACTTGTTGTTGATCGTTTGTGCTTGCCGTTGATGTTGTGAAGGTGAGGGCTGGTGTCGATTATTACACGCACGTGGTTGTTGTCATCGTGTTCATGTATGTGCGTGGTTTTTATGTTGATATTTGCTCGCTATCGCATCGTTATGCCAATCAAGTGATTTTGGCTTCTCCAATAATCGTAGATTTGAACACATAAACATATTATCGTGGTTATGACGTCCAGCTCTGCAAGCCATCTTTACAGCAACTTCAGAAATAGAGATATTTGAAACACGTTGCGCACAACCATTGCTCCAGTTTGAGAAAATTCTAAGTTTCAAGGTTATGGACATATGTCGAGCAACTGCAGAAGAGCAATCTTTAGTATCGTAATTGCTTTGTTTGCAATATATAAAAATTGTGTTTTCATTTTAATAGAATCACTTTGCCTTTATACCCAAATCAGTGTATATTAAGTTCACCGTAAAGTTTGTAACAACCAGCAGGAAATCTCAAACACCTTATAAAATATATATAGTATATAAATAATCAGCATGACGAGTTGAGTCGATTTGGCCATGTCTGTCGGTATATACACGAACTAGTTTCTCAGTTTTTGTGATATCAAACTGAAAATTTGCACACGTTCTTTTCTCCCCAAAAAGTTGTTCATATGACGAAACCGCCGATATTGTATACAAATAGTATATAGGTGTCATACAGGCTGACCGATGCCGTTCTTGTTTTTTAAGATCATTTTTGGAATTATGAAAGATATTACTAAGGTTTTACTTGTTTTAATTTTAATGTATGCCTATGCATGTTGATATTCTTGGAGGCCTGCTGTCAGTGCCAATCACCTTCGCATTAAATGCGAGACATTTGTTTGTACATGTGCATATCTGATTAATTGTCTGACACAAAAGCAAACATGGCAATAGCAACAGCAACTGCGCGCCCGGCATGCCAACCATAACCTCTGATAAAAAGAGCCTTAACAACAAAGGCTTAGTATAGCTATGCCTGCATGTGCGAGCTGGACTTTCTGCTCATAACCATATTGCACATTTAGAAAGCCATAAACGCTCGTGCCAAATGGCAAACAACACTTGTCGAAGATTTATGACAACAACAGCTGTAGCGGGCTACTGCAATAACAGCTTGGTTCCTGTTGCTTTGAGGGAAAATATAATGCAAAATTTAAGTTTAAAGATGTAAAGAAGGGCTAAGTTCGGGTGCAACTGAACATTTATATGATTGTAACTTGCCAGAATCAAAGCCAGGGATATAACTTAAGGTGTAAAACGTCAACTAGAAACCAAGAAAGTCTGAAATCAAGCAATACTGTATATAACTCATACACTAACCGACATATTCAGCATAAGATTTGTTATACTAAAACATGTTCCCTGAGTTTCATTAAGTTACCTTACAAACAATCATCAGTCAAACGTTCGAAAATCCTGATATTTTATACATTTCTGGCACGAAGATAGAAGAGTTGAAGAAGTAAGGGACACGCATTTGCAAACAAGAAAAGAGAGAGGCCGAAATGCGTGAGAACGAATACCTTGACAAGCTGGCCGGTAGGTGTAATACTCAAAAACTCTACGAAAAGATGCGGCGACTAACAGAAGGTTTCAAGACCGCAGCATACTCTTGTAGAACCCCGAAAGGTGATCTAGTGACTGTTGCGCAAAGCATACTAAAATTGTGGAGAGAACACTTCTTCAGCCTGCTGAATGGTAGTGAAAGCATAACACCAGAAGATGGTGAACAATCAATGATGATGGAGCAGAAGTTCCTGAGCTCGAATATCAATTACTCGTCTGAAGAACAACAAAGTGGCGGGGACCGAAGGATTTCCGGCTGAGCTCTGCAAACACGACGGGGAGGAACTGATAAGAGCATGATCACCTGTTACTGGTACTGATGAAATACCTCAGGGCCACTTCAACTTCATCAAGTAAAGCAAACTGTAAAGTTTGGAGGCTGATGTTTAAAGATTTGATTGTATTATGCTGTATGGAGTTGGTCCAATTGTTAAAATCGATGGGAAGATGAAAAAAGAACAATATCTGGGCATTTTAAAAGAAAATTTGTCGATTGCTATAGATATGGTTCACTCGTGGGAAAACCGGATTATATGCCAACAGGACAATGAATGAAACACTCTTCGATTTTAGGACGAAATTGTCAACACGATTTCAACGCGATTTTGTCAACACTGAAAAGGTCTGCGCAAACCCTGTATACATAGTACTTATGGAGTTTTTTGAAATGCATGTACGAGCTGTAGGTGCGCGTCGATAATGAAGGGCACCAGTTTTCGCCAGATTTCATAAAAGTATTGTATGAGAGCATGCCGGGGCAGCTGAACGCGTTAAAAAAGGTGTAAGAATTGTTTACGGACTACTAAAGTAAAAGAGAAAATCTCATTCTTCGTATGAAAAAGTGGAACAATGCAGTTTCGCCACATTTTTCTTATTTTAATGTTTTATGTTTTTATGTTTCCAGTACGTCTTCGATCTAAAAGAAATATCATATTTGAAATTTTAATTATAATTCAAAATTTTTTTTATTGTTGGACGAAAATCTCTTAATTGTTCAAACTCTGGCAAGGTTCCACTACTTTATATTTTCGTTTTGTTTGTAATGCCTTTCTTAAATTAAAATTAAAAAAATTTCGTTATTTTTTATTTCATATATTTTAAAAGCTTTGCATCTTTTAAGCTGCTTTTGTTTATTTCAATGCCTTTGTTTCGAGCCTTATACATTGCTTCCTGCTGTTAAACAATATAATTGCACATTAATGCAGAATTTGCATGGTTGCGCACCGGAACTCAATCTCAGCCGCAAAACACAACACCAACATTAAGGCAAACAACATTTGGCTAAGCAAATAAATGATAAGAAATTTGCTTGAAGGACAGTAAAAGAAAGACAGAAAAAATTCATAATGAATGTAGGCAAGTTGAAGGCGAAAAACGTCAAAAAGGAAACATGCTAGTATAGCGGAAATACACAAATACATATGTTTGTGTATATGTGAACCGACATGTGGCTTGTAATTGGTGGGAGCATAAGGAGCTGACACCCACGTCATAAACTCGTCTTTGCACGGCTAAACACATTACATTTGTGTATATGTATGTATGATTACGACATGTATATATTTTTATTTCTTCTGCTTTTACGCGCCTTTGGCTGGTATTGGTTACATTTAATTACAGGCCAGCACGCACACACTCAAAGCGTCGAGGCTGACATTATAAGTGCCGTATTTATAACCGCATATCGCATGCACACCCGCCAACAGGACCTTTATAACATCCGTTACAAGCGAAATATCGTACGCTTCCAGCCATACATACATACAAATATACATAAATACAAAAATACATACCATACTCGCATACACAGCTTCATGCGTCAATGCATATATACATACATATGTAAATGTGTATTGCGGACCTTTAATTTTATGTTGCATTTTTTTATTACCAGCTTAGTGTAAGCGAATGCTTATTAGAGTACGATTCTTCTGCTTCTCATGCACACACACATGCGCATATATATGCAGTTGGCAGTGGCTGCAAGGCGTATTTTTAATTAATCTGCCATGCCAGCCACAATAACACTTGCTTTTACATATAGAATATTTGAAAACATACGCGCGACCAGTGTGAGCAAATACTTACATACATATAAAATAAGCAGCTTGTTTAGCTTAGCAGCTAATTGCGCTTGGCGGTGCTTACCTCTGCCTAAGCGGGTGGAGGGTATGGTCTTACGGCCTGCTTACATATGTACATATAATGGCGGATGCTTTGATGCCGCTATAACTCATATTAAATTGCACAGTGATGCTTATATAGAGCCTTCAAAATAGCACTTCACTACCTTTTCACATTTGCTTTCTGGCGATTGGAGTTTATTTGATAGCATTCCGCTCGTTTAATACTACTATGGCATTTCCCATCAACTATGCACAATAATTCAACTCTACTTTTCATTGGGAATTCCAACACAGTTCTGCGTTAATAATCCGAGACATACATATATGATTTAAGCATAAATTTGCAATCAACTATGAGAAAATATGCTGGTTATTTTGAGTTGATGAATCCATTTAGAAAGATAAGAAGGCTACCAATTCTGATGGGCATAAAAGTAAAAGAATTCCTTTAAAAGTGCAGATAAAAACTTGCCTTCTTGGGTTGCGTAAAATTTATTGCATAAATAGTTATGCCATTTTGCTCTCTCAGTTGCACAATATTGAGGCATAAAATAGTACAATAGCCGGCCAATGCTTTGTGGGTGTTGTGGAACTCTTCTTAGATACTGCGCTCAAACAGAGGAATGCGAATATTAAATATTTCTGCACTCAAAGTCAAATAGTTTGCTAGTAAATGTATGTACATATAGTATATACCAAAATAAATAAATCCAAACTCTATGAAATTGCTTTGAATACTACCAACTTAAAAGTGAAAGCTTTGGCTTGTGGTTGACATCTCTTCAGTTTTACGAATTTTTATTCTAGGAACTACAATTATTATTTTATTGTTTTTGAGATTGATTCGCACAGTACACCATGTCGCAATAGCTCAACAGAAAAGTCTCCAGCTGGACACTAGAAGTAAATACATGTGATCCTTAGTAAGCCCAAACTTTCAAACGGCGCGTGCATTAATTTAACAGTTGTCGGATCTTGAGTTTGTGAATTATGTCTTTTTAAGTGAAGCAGCTTTTGTTTTTGTGAGAAATATGGATAAAAAGGAAATTCACGTGTTGACCAGATATTGCTTTTTGAAGGAAAAATATACAGTTGCAGCAAAAACTTGGCTTGATGACACTTCTCGAGGAAAATCAATCCTCAAGAATTACTATGCTAACTGTAGACGTGGTGAAATGAGCACCCAAAAAGTGGACACCCCAAAGAGGCCCAAAAAACAATTTTGAATGACTCTAACGTGAAGTTGTTCGAGATAGCAGGCACTCGAAAGTGATCTACTGAATGTGTATATCATATCAATCGCAAATATTTGTGAGTCTTTGCGTCGATATGTGACAATGGATGAAACATGTCTCCATCATTTCTCTTCGAAGTGCAATCGACAGTCATCCGAGTGGACTACACACGATGAACCTACTCCAAAGCGTGGATAAACATAATAGTCGGCTGAAAAGAATTGGCGCATGGAATAAGTTTTATTGACTACCTTGAAAAAGGAAGGACCATGAATATTTGAAGAAGAAGTAAGTACTGCTTCTTTCACAAAGACAATGCAGTCAGTAAAAACCATGGAAAAAATCCATTATTTGGGCTTCAAAGTATCGATTTTTTATCGTTATAACACCTTCACAATGTTGTTATAATTTTACAAGTTGATCCGTGAAATAGTTTCGGAGATCCAGCCTTGAGAACTTGCGCGCTCGAGGCTAGCTAGGCTAAGTGCGCCGTCTCTGAAAGCGTTTTTCCCGAGAACTATTTAACCGATCTTTATGAAAATTTACACAAGTTTTTGAGATATAAGTCTTAAAGATTGGACGAAGGCCTTTTTCGATTACAACTATTTATAAAAAAAATATCGCGAAATTTTTACTGAATATTAAGTTTTTTTGTAAAAATCCGCAAATGGCCGAGTTTAAAATATTTTTCCAAAAAATTTCAGAATTTCTTTGTTAGTGGTGTACGTTTTCAACAAGAAAAAATTCTAAGAAAAAATTCGCTTTTTTTATGAGAAAAAAAATTTTGAAAAAGTCTGTTATTTACCCGAGGGTACACATGTAACCCCTTAAGAGCTAAACCTTTCAAGAAGTTTTGTAATGTAATATGTCAACATTTTTCGACACCTGAAGAGGCGGTTGAGCGTTCCGAATGCATGTTTTAGATATACCACAAAAGGAGTGGCAAAAATCATTCAAATGCCTGCAAAATAGAAAAATATTTTGAAAAACAATGAAGCGATTTTCAGTGAATAATATTTGCTCTTGTTCTCTAATACCGCAAAATAAAAGCAACTCTCCTGCCTCTACGTTAAATTCAGTAATTACAAAAGCAAATCCTTTTTTTCGCTTTGAATTTCACCCCGATCTTAAATTAAAAGCATTATTTTGCTCTTATGAGAGTCTTAATCACAAATTACATAAAGTAAAAATTGACTAAGATATTAATAACACATTTAATTAATAAAAATTAAAACCGTTTCCAAAAAATTATTAAATCATTTGGCCTTCAGTGACATGCGCTTTAGACATTTCTCTGTGGGGCGTATCATCATTTGCGTTGATTTCAAAGTTTCATTCTGATGTATGTTGTTCCAATTGATGCCTCTTTTCCTTTGTCCATATGGTCCATTAAGATGACTACAAATATGCACATAAATCGTGTATACGTGGCACAAATTAACGGTACTTACCTACGATAACACGTTTTAAACCACCAGGCGCCTTCGTACAAAACTGCACAATTATTAATGGAAGAGATGTCATTATCTTGATCACGAGTGGTAAATTTCATACCCACGTGAGGTTCCAAGCTATCGCCAGCAGTGCCTGTATAAGTACCCAATATTTTAAGAGGATAGCCGTCCGATTCACTGCCGACTACAAATTCCGTGTAGCGCGCATAATAACTTTCACCACTATACCTCTGCAATTCAATATAGAGTTCATGCTGACAACTACTGGTTAAGGCATGTAGTTTTTCCAAACCAATCCAATAATTTTCATTCAGCACCCCAAAACCGTTCTTATAATCCCGCCAATCTCTATAAAAGTCCACATCATCACTGACACGCCGTTGTATAACTAACCAACCACCATAGTCCACTTCTTCGTTACAGTATACGGCAAACGGTGTGCCACTAAACTTCTCCAATGTTATATTGTAAACACCACTTTTGAAGCTCTCAGCTGCTGCCTCCAAACAGCTTGAAGGCACCGACTTTCGAACACTGAAATTTTACCAAAAATAGTACGATTAATCTTTACTAATAATAGATTGCAGTACCTCAGCTGTTCCTCAACCGATTGCAGTTTGGTTTTAATTAAAGATATTTGTGCCAAAATATCATCTTCCCGCTTTTCCACAGCTTCCAATTTCTGAATGAACGTTTTAACGACATCTATTTGGACATCACAATTATAGTCATAAATCGTGCTTGAATCTAGCGTTTCTCCGCAAACGTTCTTAATGGGAAACCACAATATATAATGTAGTAACAGGAACAATATACAGCGGAGCATTTTGTTTTCTGCGACGTGCTCTAAGCGACTGTTTCGTTTAAGCTAAGCTGGCGTGCTCACAACTATTTAATATATCACCGTATTATACACGGACGGGTATTACCTACATCTGTGATAACCTCCGAACTTCTTTGTTATCAATTCCTGCTCACAGCAAATCAAACACATTCTTGTGAAACTCAGATCGTTGCTTTCGTTTGAAAATATTTCCAGTGTTCAACAAAGCTCAGACTGTTTATGCTTTACGCTTATATTCGTCAAGGGTAGAACCAATAAATGAAAACGGGAAAAAACGAAAAAAACCGATTAGAAATGAAGTATAAGCGTAGTGTATATCTCTGTTAATTTTTAATATATATATCCTCATTTGAAGTAAAGATTATTAAACGCTCTTAAGGCAAGAAGTAGGATTATCACTCGAGTACTTGCATATGTTGTTGAGCTATTGAAAGCTATTTCGAAAGTGCATCATATATTGATTTTCAGCAAATTATACTTCCAATCAATTTCATGGGTTGTCTATTATTTTTCAGGTCTCGAGAACAAAAATAGATTTTAAGAATCGAAAATCGCTTTTTTCTTTTTCTAAATATTCTGCATTAAGACCTGAATACCTTTGCATGCGCTGGAACCAATTTTCGAAAAACGTTTGCCACTCTGATTGAGGTATCTCTAAAACAAGCGTTCTAAACGCATCAACCGCCGCTTCACGTGTCGTAAAACGTTGGCTTCTTAGTTTATTTTTCATGTACGAGAATCAAAAGGAATCATTCGGTGCCAAGCTAGTACTACAAGTATGGGTGAATGACTCATTAAATCGTTGTTTTAAGTGCACAAAAATGCATCGTTCCTTACTTGTTTAACATTCCTTTCGACCAATCGACACCGGATTAGCCTTGAGCTATTGATAAATTGTGTGGGACCCAACGTAAACAGATTTTTTATAGTCAAATGTTCATGCAATATTGAATCAATGCTAGATATCAATACCTATAGTTGTCGTAATCACGTGATAGGTCACATGATGATCTGTGGTTAAAGCGTCAATGGTTTCCGGAAGAACAACTGATTTTGGACGAACTTAACGGAATTCGTTTGGAGTGATCTACGACCTCGATTGAATTCACTATCCACTATATATACATATGTATAATTTAAAGAGTCTCTGACATTTCTATTCTAGGTGTTCTGGGTGTTACGAAATTTGTGTTGAACTTCATATACCCTTCTCAGGATTCAGGTTCTCTTTGATTGTTTTCAAATGTTTTTATCACTCAATCAAGCAAACATTTTCTACTAAAACTGCCTGCTGAGAATTTGCATAAAATTTCCAATTACATTCCTGAATTTTATTTATTTCTATTGCTCTTCATTTGTTTGCATATAATAATAAAGCCGTAAAACAATAATAATAATATATGTGAAATATAACACACGTATGGGCCCCATGGTGAAACAAAGAAGTTCAAACTACTCTACAATTAGTATGGAAACAAGTTCGGCTGTTCGGACGAATGCTCCCCCGAAAGTAATTTTCGCCGAAACTGAGGCCTATTTTCATGCAAAAATGCAAAATTGAAATCTTAATACAAAACTTGTATCGAAATCTTGGAAGATCGCTATAACCACACTTTATATCACTCTTGACGGGAACTATGTGTGTTAAATAAAACAACAAATTTTGAAAAACAAAATGTGTTTTACGAGGGCTGCTATATATATTCTGGCCTAGGGCAACACTAAGTGTTGCCAGGTGCAATCTGACATTTCCATTGGAAAGTTTGACATTTTTTAGCATAACATCACTCAGAACGTTTTGTCATTTAATCGTGAATTGTTTTATTTACAGGGAATTAAAAAATTCATCTCGGCCAAAAAATGGAATTAACTCGTGTACATTTTCATGCGATCATTTTTCACAATTTTCAACGTGGATTATCACAACAAGAGTGCATCGATGAACTAAAATCTTTGTATGGCTATGAAGCACCATCCTATAGCACTTTGAAAACTGGTACAACGAATTCAATCGTGGCCGACGCTCTGCTCAAAGACGAATTCCGTGAAGGTCAGTCCAAAACAGCCGTTGTGCCAGAAAACATCGATGCCGTACGTGAACTGATAATGCAAGACCGTCATGTAACATACCTTCAGATAGAGGCATGCCTATGCATTTCTCTCACCAGCATACCTTCGATATTGCATGAACACCTGGCCGTAAAAAAGGTTTGTCTCGTTGGATCCCGCACAATTTGACAATCACTCAAAAAAAGGCTCGTGTGGATTGGTGTAAAGAAATGCTGAAAAAATACGATCGCGGTGCTTCAAAAGACGTTTATAAGATCATCACAGGTGACGAATCATGGATCTATGCGTATGAGCCCGATACAAAACACCAATCGACAAAAAAAAATAAAAAAAAATAAAAACCATTTTCGTTGATAAATATGCCTATGTATTTACATTATTAGGCCAGAAATAAATATACGGCGGGGACTTTTCATTTGACCTGCTATGAATAAGAAAATTTATTAAGCAGTTGTATGAAGGCCAAACACATTTTTGATTTAATTTTAACTGCCATAGCTTTTAAAGAAAGATTTTTGAAAACTTATAAGGCCTGGATAAATATTTTAGGAGAAAAACTGACCCTCAGAGGAGGAAAACATAACGGACACCCTTATATACATACGTACATAGTAATAAGATATTCGATTATTGATTTTTATTTAACAACTGGCATTCCTCCAGACAACCTTTAAAAAATCAAAAATATTGAAACATTTAATACATTTGTGTGTAATGCATTTGTTTTCTATTGGCAAAATATCGCCAATAAGAAAATTTAATTTAATTGTTTTAATCAAAGAAAATAAATCACAGGCGCTTTAGAGCTCCCCGTACGTAGTTAAACACAAATATGTACATTCTAACACACAAAAACAAAGCAATGCTGTTAGTAAAAAGCTGTAGACAGAACCCATTTGTGCTCTTCGCGTCCTTTTCTAGCGCCCAACATCATATCCGTCCAAGCGCAAGCACAGCAGCAAAGCAAGAATGCCGGATATGCGAGCAACGGGAAACGGGAAACGGGTGCGCATTTAATTAGCAGCATTTACAACATAATTTTTTCATCCAACATTTTTTTTTTCGCTTCTTAGTGGGTTTTTTAATTTGCATTCCTCGGTTTGTTTGGCGCTTTCCGTTTGCTATTTTTTAAGCAGCTTTGTTGCGGCACACAATTTGTTCCAGCAAAATAGGAAAGGGGCACATATAAAATGTCTGCGGAAATAGGATAATAAAACGCATTACAACTGTTGACACATTAGCAGCAGATGTGGACATGCCACCACCGCAAAACGCTCGCCACAAACGCTGCGCACATTTGTCTCTAATGTTTCTTGTTTTTTCTTCTGTTCTGTTGCAGCTAACTAAAACATTTAATTGGGCGTAACTTTAGCGTTTGTGTTTTGTATCGAAATAACGCTTAGTTATTCACTAAATTGCACAGAATTTCATATATGCATTGTTGTGTTTGTGCGATTTTTTGGTATAGCGCTTTGAATGATATATTTTAAGTTAATATATCAAGAGAATTGCTCAAAACAACTAACAGTTTAAACTTCACCAAAAATATTTACTTACATATACTTCGAATATTTAGAGTTGAGTTTGGCTGTAACCCATAGTTGAATTCAGAAAAGTCTTTAATTATATTGAGGTAGCAACCCATTCTTCCTAAGTTATTGAAATAGATTAGTCTTCTTTAGTAAACCTGAAGCATCACGCACACAACTCTGATTGACACTCCAGTTAAGATTTAAGGTGCTCAAAGTGTAGTCAATCACATTGAAGGTATCAAGACAAATTGGTTTCTTCCCTGTTGTCAATTTCACATTTGTTTAAATAGATCACATATACATATTATACATATTAATACCATACCTTTCCTTTCTTCCTACTGAAAAGTTTTTGTTCAGCGACCCCTGCTGATTGATAGTGCTTAACTGCAAGTATTATGTCTTAATAACATTTAATGGAAATTAAAAGGAGAAAAATATTGCTTAATCAGAGTTTGAACTTTGATTACAAATTGTTAAAGTTAATGCTTAGAAATTTCAAAGCGGTTCACTGTACAAATATTGTAGCTTTGCAAAGCTCAAAAAATAGAACTTTGAAAAACAGGAATAACGAAGCTTTTCGCAACTAGCAAAAAACTTGAAAACTGAGCTTTCCGAAGTTCAAAAGACCGAGCTTTATAGAATCGCGGTTTCGATATTATAGTATATGCCTTCTAAATTATGTACATATGCCAGGATTAAGCACAATATTTAAACGTGGCAACCTTAAATGTAGTTCATTTTACATCTGCTTAACCGCTGAAAGCATATAGCGTGACATGAAGCTTTAAACTTGTTACGAAAGGGAAAGACAGACATTTTCTCGGTAGTGAGTTCACCTATGTGAATGCACTCAGCAACATCATATTTACAACATATTTATACCACACCTTTTCCTTACCTCTGTTGCAAAATTGTATATTAAGCGCCCTCTGCTGTTTAGTAGTGGTTCTCTACAGCAATCACGCCTTAATACCATTTTAAGGAAATTAAGAGCAGAAAAAATTGTTATTAAATGAGAGTTGGAACTTTGATTACACAAATACAATAGAGCACAAAGCACTAAAGTGAAAGCTTTTCACCAAACGGAAATTGTAGTTTTGCAAAGCTCAGCAGGTAGAACTTAAAAAGTTCGTAAAATGGAGCTTTTCTAGACTTCGCTTTTCAAAGATTGAAAGACAGAGTTTTTAAAAGCTCGAAAACTGAGCTTTGCGAAGTTCGAAAGACTGAGCTTTTATAGCGGTACAGTTTCCATAATATATATATGCATTCTGAATGTTTTACATAAACAAGCTTCACGTTTCAAACTTCATATTTGACGATGGCAACCTTTACATTTACATTTTACAACTACACTGAGAGCATATAGCATTGTGTATTCGTAACATGAAGCTTTGAATTAATTTGAAGAATATGCGGCATATGAAACTTTACCAGTAAGAATTTCCAAATAGTACACGATTCGATTTCCAGTCATCTCAGCGAAAACTTAATCATGGAATACGGTACCAATAAAGCTGGTCTCATCTAATGCACCGTAGTGATTCAAACGTCGGCAAGAAGATAAAATTCGATAGTCATGGAACAAGGACTTTTCCGAGCTTACGAGCTCTCTAAAGTGTAGACTTTAGTTTAAGAAAATGTACCTAAGGATTAAATGACCCTTTTGCATCATACATCAGCTCAAATCAGAACTGAAAAATAGTTCTATTAAATACAATTAATAGTAAACTCTCATAATAATATAATATATACATATTTATGTGTATGTGAACACCATTCCTGAAAAGCAAAAATATACTTCTGATTAAAATAATTCAAAATATGATTGTTGTAGCTCGTCCTCTGGCAACACCTTTAGTGCTTTTGTTCATCCTTAATAACTTCTACGTAAAAAGCTATTGACTTACGCAATTTAGTGCTATGCAATTTCCTGTTATGTGTCTTGAAGCAAGTTAGCAGAATAACATTTATATTGTGAAAGTGTTGACTTTCGAATGAAGTAGGCAGATTCCACAGATTTCAAGAACTCTATAAAAAGATAATATAATAGTATACGGAAACGAGAAATATGAACTGAAATCATGGTGAACCACTATTCCATGGAAAATGCAATTAACTGTTATATATCTTGAAGCTATCTTTAAGTGCAAATTAGAAGAAAAACAGGCAGATTCCACAAAGTTTCCACTGAGTTCAAGACAGAGATTCAAATATGTAGTGCAAGAATTCTATAAAAACTTGATTATTTCGGAAATTTGAACTGAGGTTCACCATTTACTGCGTAGTAAAAGTTCCCTGAACCACTATTCCACGGAAAATGCGCTTGGTTAACACCTTTCACCGTTTCACATGCATATACTCGTATGTATGTGGTTCATTATACGCAACGACCCACCACCAGTACTGGCCCTTAATCCAAAGCATGCCATATTTATGCATGTAATATGTTACTGCAAGAGCGCATTCTCGCTAAGAAGAGAATGTGGCTTATTGAGCCGAGCACATTTTCCTGCACAACAACAACAAGCAGAAAATCAAAACATTGCTGGCAAATACATATTTACTCTGCGCTGCTCGCGCTTTAATTCGTAAAGTTGAACTAGAGAGCCATAAAACTTCCGCACTGACCCTAAATGTGGCATTAGTGCAGTCCTTACTGGGATTTATCACTTTGCGGCTATTTTCTTTTGGCTGAAACAAGTACAACGCGTAAAAACTTGCAGCAGCGAGTGCATCGTGGAATGCATTACCGCAAATCAGGAAGCTAATTCGATAGTTGACTTCAGCAAGGAGAAAACTAGTTTACCAGCACCCTATAAGCTTTTACTCAAGCGTTTGCCGTTAGCAAAAACATTTCACTACTCGCAGTTAACATTCAATTGAACTAACTGAACTTAGTTTTTCAATATAAATACAAATACATATGCAAATACAAGTACAAATACTAGCACAAGTACACGTACAATTACAAATAAAAATACAAACGCAAATACAAATACAAATATAATTACAATTACAAATACAAATACAATTACAAATACAAATACAATACAATTATTGTTATAATTTCAACAACAATTACAAATTACAAACGCAAATACAAATACAAATACATATACAAATACAAATACAAATACAAATACAAATACAAATACAAATACAAATACAAATACAAATACAAATACAAATACAAATACAAATACAAATACAAATACAAATACAAATACAAATACAAATACAAATACAAATACATATACATATACAAATACATATACAAATACAAATACAAATACAAATACAAATACAAATACAAATACATATACATACATATACAAATACATATACTAATACAAATACAAATACAATTAAAATTATAATTACAAATACAAATACAAACGCAAATACAAATACAAATACAAATACAAATACAAATACAAATACAAATACAAATACAAATACAAATACAAATACAAATACAAATACAAATACAAATACAAATACAAATACAAATACAAATACAAATACAAATACATATACAAATACAAATACAAATACAAATACAAATACAAATACAAATACAAATACAAATACAAATACAAATACAAATACAAATACAAATACAAATACAAATGCAAATACAAATACAAATACAAATACAAATGCAAATACAAATACAAATACAAATACAAATTATGCTATTCACTTCACAATGTTATCGTACTATTTTCTACTAGTACGAGTATAGTTTCGGACATTCAGTGACAGCTGGCAGATTTAATTATGCATAATTTTACGATATATGTAAAACAAAAGTCAACTCAATTGACTTTATGCAAATCGATCGGTTCGGCGAAAGGTATATTTAAGGGGGTACTCGCATGTGAACGCATACATTTTACCACTTTTTAGAAAATTTTTTTTATGCGACAACAAAATTCAATCATTTTAATTTTTTAATATATTTTTATTTGTATTTTGACATGTACAAAAAAAATTTTGTTTTCATTTTTTTCGGTTTTAATATTTCTTTTTTTTAAATCAAAGTAGTCCCCAACAAAATAAGTAGTTCACTGGTCATGGTGATAGCGGCTGTTCATGTTGTCTGAAATAAAAAAATCGAATGGATTATTATTCAGTAGTTCTGCGGCTATCGTCCCTACCAAATATAATCAATTTCATTAAAACAGAAACAAAAATGTCGAACATCAAAAAAAAGCCACGAAAATCTTGTTTTTTTTGTTAAAAATCGTGTAAGAAAATATGAAAATATTTTCGAAAGCAAACAATTCTGGTAGGGACGATAACTATAAATAAGTAGAAGAACATATGTAAATTTTAAAGCAATCGGTTGAATACTTTTTTTTTAGGACCATGACAGTTTCAGAAAATGATGATTCGAGAAAAATGCGTTTAGAAACGTTGCAGCTGCAGACTTGTGATGGCGCCTGGGAGACAGTCGCTTTCGACACGTCGGCGACTATGAGCTGTAACTTATCAAATACTATGAATTTCGGTCTGAATTTTCCACAGCATGTTTCCAATAGGTTTTAATGTCAAAATATAAAAAAAACATATATTTATCGACGTGACTACATGAGAATACCCCCTTAAAAAGTCATAAATTGAATATTTATTTTACACTGCATAGCATTATTCATAGCATTATTCTTCCAACGGCTAGACAAGCTCAAATATCTACTATTCAAGGCTACTAAACTAAATATTTAAGTTCTAAAATATCAACGTAGAAAAGAAATTGTTAATATACGGAGTAAATTTGAAAAATATAGAGAGTCATATTTTTTTTAGGGAATATTTCACTTGGATGCCATATATATTTTCTAAACCTTCAGTGCAAAATCTTATAACAATACTTGTGGTGAGCATTACTCTCTCCTTTTCGTTACAAAATTTGTATTAAACTGTCATTCGCTGCAGCAGATGAGCTA
The DNA here is from genome assembly GCF_016617805.1 of Bactrocera tryoni. Taxonomy (NCBI): domain Eukaryota; kingdom Metazoa; phylum Arthropoda; class Insecta; order Diptera; family Tephritidae; genus Bactrocera; species Bactrocera tryoni. The sequence goes on from NC_052499.1 coordinate 9,298,324, forward strand.
CTCTTATACGACAGATTACACACTAAACTGACATTACTTCTCAAAATGGCCACATCATTGCATAATTCCGTTAATAACCATCCCATAAGATTCGTTACTCCCGGAACCGGTTATATTAACTTTGCCACGAAGTTTGTATTACCAAAACGAAGCGATGTTCATCTGTTTATCGGACTCTCCTTCTCTATATATAAATGTGACCTGGTCTCTCAGTTTTGAGACATCGAACTGGTTTTTCGCATACGGTCTTTTCTTCCGATGAAAGTGCTCACTTGTTGGAACCGCCAAAATCGTACGTATGCTGAAACTCTTATACAAACTGACCGATCAAAATGAAATGCTTATATGGAAGTGCCTTTATGAAATATCACGTAGATTACTGTTTAAGGCAACGTTACAATCTTCAAATATATTATTTAGATCTGGCCGCTGTAGCATCAGCTCCAATACAAACTAACTGAACAAAATAACGTTAAAAATCTTCTTATACCCTTTTTATATAGCATTATGCTCCTATGTTGAGTATTTTTCTTTATATTCTTATATATGTATAGTATGTTCTTCGTTACAACCGAAGCTAACATTTTTTCTTGCTTTTTTTTAGTATTTGCGTTAAAGGTATATTCTCTTTATGCCTATTTCAGCCTGCTGAAAAGGGTCACCCAGCAATTAGGTATATTCACTGCTACGGCCAATGTTTATTTACACACTTATTTCTGAAAGCAAAATTGTTATTTACCCACTCATTCAAAAAACCGAGGCATGCGAATCTGCAGTAAAAGCTGCCACAGCTAAAGGACAAGTGACGGCGTAAAATAAATATTTTTTAACGAATCAAAGCCAGTAACGTGACTACAACAACATGCCAACTTTTTATTATACATACATTCACATATGTATGTGCTGCATGTCGGGAGTCACAAATCAAATTAATGTGTTTTTAGGACGACATACAGTGTGACATATGTACGTGGAGCTTTTTGAGTAGTGCTTGTGTGAGATGCTTATAAAAGGGATTTGTCTGCTAAAGCAAGCGTGTTCATATGAATTGTTTGACCTGGACTGCGTCAGGCGATTTACATAAAACATGTTTTACAGCGAAGATCTACTAGTTGGAGATAAATAGCTTTAGAGTGAAACTTTGTGTATTTTATAAATTAAAGCGTGGCTGTAGGTATACTGAGCAGGGCTTGTGTGCTGATTTTATTGTAGACGAATAGTGTTTGCTTGGAAGTGCAACGTGTAGCTACACGAAGATAAAATGGAAAGACCGCTGATATGAAGAACGTAAAAAAATTATAAATAAGAGCTAGTTCTCCTAAACATTTCTGCTTTTTTTGATTTGTATTTCAAGATCTCCCGTTTATTGTTTGTCACACCTAATTTTGCTATCAACGTTTGGAGAGTTGACTTGGTTTTCATTAACGTGTTTGATATTGCTCAATTTTCAATTTCATGACACCAATCTAAATTGTTTTAAGGATAAAGGTAAATTTACTAAAATCGAGTTCAGATGAAAGCAAAAGCCTTGCTGACAATAAGTTCTGGTAAATGCAAACATCTATTAGTAAATGTATTCCGAGCATATATAGATTAGGATATGATCAACATCAGCATTTAATTGCCGTAATACTGTAAGACGTAATAAACTTTGTTGTTGCATAACAAATTGCATGTGTAATAAATGTGCACTACTCTATGCAAGTGAAGGTTGAATTGCGTTCTCGTGAAATTGTCATTCTAAGAGTGAGTTCACTGCCGTTCTGCTAGCAAGCAATGACTCATCAAGCAGACAATCCTACTAGCGCCTGGAGGATTCTGTCTCTTTTGTGCAAGCAGAGCAAAGCAGTTTGATGTCTTTATTGTCTTTATCTCAAAGTTGTTATTGTCATAATCGTAGCACCGAATTAAATGTGTTATAAAACTAATTCAATAGACTGAAGTGATTATTTCTATTTGATCGGAGTTTTCAACAATTTGAACTCTTGAGAATTTAATTTTGATGATAAGTTGAAACAAGAATAATCAGTTGCACCGGAGCTATATATAATAGCCTTCATAAGCAAAAGATTTCTATATATATGAACTTGATTTCAATCGCTCAATTTGTAACATAAATAACATAATGATTTTTCGAAAATTATACTGTTGCTATAGAAGATAAACAATGTAAAATTTTTTAATGGCAGTTATAAGCTAAAGTGATCCAATATCGAAAATTCTGACAAATAAGCGGAAAATAAGCTTATGTGTGCAAGTTTCGGATCGAAATCTCAAAAACTTATGGGCTTGTTTGACGATATACAAAGAGACGGACTAAATCGATTCAACTCATCACGCTGGCCATCTATATAAACATATATATACTTTAAAGAGTCTTTAACAATTCTATTTCTTTGCTACAAAATTTGTGGCAAATTTCATATACCCTACTCAGAATTCAGTGTTATAGCTCTCTTTGATTGTTTTCAAATATTTTTATCACTCAATCAAGCAAATATTTTGTACAAAAACTTCCTAAAGTAATGCTGAGAATTTGCATAACATTTACAATTACTATCCTGGATTGTGTTTATTTCTATTGCTTTTCATTTATTTGCATATAATAATAAAGCCGTAAAACAATAAAAATAATATATGTGAAATATATGAACACACGTAAGAGCCCCATGATGAAACGAAGAAGTTCAAACTGCTTTACAATTAGTATGGAAGCAGGCTCGACTGTACGGACGGCATTTTGTTTGCAATACAAGCATCTGGTATTTTTCATTTGCTGTTATTCTATGAGATAAGAGATTACTACAGAAAATACGAGTATAAATATAATAACGACAAATGTATTTGCCTAATTAATAACTAGTTTGTTGTTGTAGTAGAAAATTTATTTGAACGTATTGAAAAATCCGCCAAAACTGGTTACCAACTAGTATTTTTCAGACCACTCAGATCGCAGTTTGAAACTTTTTTTTCTATATATACATAGTAAGAACAAATTTATTTGACTGTGTTAAAATCTACGCCGAAACTAGTAACCAACTATTTTTTTTTCTGGGAACTTCGATAGCAGTTCGATTTTTTTTTTCAAAATGTAGTAACCACAAATTTATTTCACTGTATTGAAAAATCTGCCGACACTAATTATCAACTAGTGTTTTTCTGGCCACTTCGATTGCACTCCGAACCTTTCTTTTCGAAATAAACTAACAACAAATTTATTTGTCTGTATTAAAATATACAAAAGTACTCCAAAACTAGTTACCAACTAGTTTTTTTCTGCCCACTTCCATTGCAGTATGAAACTTTTCTTTAAATATAGTAACAACAAATTTATTTCACTGTATTGAAAAATCTGCTGAAACTAGTTACCAATTAGTTTTTTTCTGACCGCTTTGATTACGGTTCGGCCCTCCCTGTTATAGCAGTATTTCATCGGTTAGTCTCGTTTTGCGGTACGGTGAATTCATACGCTGTAATTTAATGCTTTTATGGTATATACATATGTATATATGTACATACATATATAAACACACTTAAACATTCACAAAGAGATATTTCAATGAATAATTGAGTAGTTTTATTTTATTGCTTAATAAAACTTTAACAGGCAATAAACATGAGTAGCATTGTTCTCGGCGGTGCGATAAAAAATTTACAAGTATTTGTAATTCAATAAATGTGCAACAATTGCTTTTGGCTTTTATTACTTACCTTAATGATCAAAAACTATTGAAAGCTGTGAACTATTTTTAAGGTGAGCGCTTTATTCAAATAAAAAGGTAATTTTCCCTTTTCTTTGCTATTTACATATTTACATACAACAATAAATACAATAAATAACGGGGTTTCGCTCACAAAAACAATTATTGCTTCCAAAGCAAACGCCATAGCATTGTGATATGTTTGTATGTGTGTCTGCGCATACGCAAATTTTGCTCCAGTGTTGGCATGCAAATGGGGCGCTCTGCTCTTGACACCCTTGCTCCGGTAACTTACGGCGAATGCCTGGAATTTGTCACAACAAAGTAAATTGCGCTTGACAATTATGCCTACATTGGTGCAAATTAACTAAGCTGCACTCGACAATCTCGGCATTCGCCACTGGACTGAATGCTAATTGACTGTACTATTGCCCTCAAGGGGCAACACCTTGAATCGCCTTGTTTATGCGCCACATAGAGTGTTTGCGACAGTCACGCCCCCACACAAATGCACATTGCGCTGCACTCACTTCGCCTGGATTACCTTGGGTTGCATTGGTATGCTGCTAAATGGTCCACTGCCAGTCGTTGCGCGCACAAAAGAGGCGCTACGGCGAAACGTATTAATCAATGATAATAGATCGGCTGGCCTCCCGTTAGCAAAGATGCCGGTAATGTTCGACGCAGGCACTGCAGCGACGCATGATGAATGCGCTGTTCAATATGTTGGCCACAGAGTCATGCTAATATGTTTGGCCTTCGTGACACTATTGTTATTGGTATTGCTGTTGTTTCTGTTGTGGAAGGTGATGAATACAAGCAATTTGATGCTTGGTTTATTGCTGTGCAAATCTCCTGAAAAGAGAAATTCAAATTTATTACAATCGAACATTCAATTGCAGTTGTATTTTCATACAATACATATGTGTGCGTGTGGTTTTAAAGCAAGTTCGTATAACGTATCATCTCTATATTTGTATACAATGGAATAATTGGGTATTATTAATGCTAAGCCGTCTATATCAGACAGTATAAATAAATGTAATTGGAGGAAGTTAGTAGGCTTATAAATAATTGTGCTGACAATAAATGTTTCCTTACTTATGTACATAGATATGTAAGGCTGTACGCTTCAGTCCACCCCTACAAATGACACAAGCTCAGCGCACTCACACAACCAGTGCGGCCGCAAACAATGAAGCTTAATTCCGGCCAGTAATTTTCTCTTCTCTGTGTTAAGTCAGCAATTACTATATTTTTAACTCGGGCTTTCAGGTGGCCTACAATACACTTACCCTAGCACGCAGACACACACACTCCTAGCGTCACACGAACAAAGGCATAACGCAGCGAAAGCAACGCCCAGCGCCGCTTTACATTGTTGTTGCTGCCGTTGTCGGCTTAATTGCAGGCGTCGCCACTTCATTTGGCCGACGGCGACACTGAAGGAGCTTTTGTTGTCACTTAAGTTGCCAACACTGACGAGGCCGGCCGGGAGGTGCGAGGCGAGCGCTAAGGCGACAGCAACTGACAGGGCAGCGCAACTTTTCCGGGTATTCATTCATTCGCATTCCGTGCGCAGATCACTGGATCTTTATAAAGCAGAGGATGAGTGTGTAGAGAAGCAACAAAAAAAAAAAATTATTAAGCTTCCGTTGTACGGAAGTGCAACGAATGAAGTGTGAAACTTGTGCATTTCTTAATGAAACTGTTTTCTGTGAAAGGAAGAAGAGCACACACCAAAGTAAATAATTGTATTTTTCAATGAAAAAGAGAATTTTGCGCACAATTACAACAAAAACAAAGAAGCAAAGGTTACGTGCATCTAGAACTGTGCTTATACTGCGATGGATTACCTTTACCTTGCAGCTTTCGAAGCAATAGAGAGATGAGCTAGTTGTTTGCAGTATAAGATCGTACGTAATTGCGATTACAACTGCGAAGCGCAACGCTAAGCTGGCATTAAGCTATAATTTTGAAGAGCAACACTTTCGTTTGATGATTTTGTGGTTGCCGCCAGCAAGATTATATTTTTGTTATTTCAAAAGCACGATTGAAATATCGAAAAGGCACTCATGGGATTGCCCTCAGATTTAATTCAATACAAATTTTTTAAAACTTTCAAAATTAAGGCTTTATAATCGTGCCATAAGTCGACCTAAAACTTTGCTTCACAGATTCTAAAAGAGAAAAATCTTTAAAGATGTTAAACATTGAATGTGTTTATGAAGCGTCTCAATTTCATCATTCCACCAAAACTAAGTGTGAAGTGAATTTTCTGGCTTGACTGCTGGAATTTCGCTCACACAAGCATATTTTTCTCACACATTTGCTTTTAACATTTCTTCTATTTTATTTGTTTTGCAGTTTGTTTTCCTTCAAAGACGCGCCAAAGCAATGGAGCAGGTGCACATTGGCGTATGAGTGACATTAATTCAATGAAAACAAATATGTATGTGTATGTAGAGACATATAGAACTAATGCAAAATTGTATATAGGTATGCTGTAAAAAAAGTGTAGAATTTTGCGTTGCTATTCGTGTCCATGGCTTCACTCAGATTTTTCAAATTTAATTCATTTAAATATTTACGTCTAAATTCAAATATCTAGTGTCTGCAACTCGAAACGAGCACGTATTAATATACTAAATGCGCATAATTTAACGATTGTTGAGAAGAAATTCGTACTTGAGCTCACTCGTTGAGAAATAATACTAAAAGGTACACTCAACTAGACAGTAATTAAATGCAACAAAAAACTATATTCATCTTTTAAAAATGTAAAGATATATTTATAGATATTTTAAAAAATTTATAGTGAAATGTTTGAAAAAAATATTGAAAAAACAAACTTTTGAAAAAAAGGATTGAAAAAAATTTTTAAAAAGAAATAAAAAAATAAAAAAAATGAAAAAAAATATATTTCGAGTAACACGTGATTTCCAACGACGCTAAAAGCAAACAAGTCCTTCATTTCTATAGTGATTTCGGCCTTTTTCGTAGATGGAATATTTAAACAATAAGTCCTTAATAGCGGATATAGTCCAGCCTTACGGTAGGAAAATTAAGCAAAGATTCACACACTAGCGGCGTTAAAAAAAATAACTTGAATTTTAACCAAAATTGTACTACTTTTTGGTCCGTCTAAATACGAGTTTTAACTAGATCAAAAAATTGGTAGGTCATTTCATGCAGAACCGTGTATGGAACATGCAGACAAATTTTTTAGTCATAACTCAAGCAAGTGTGAATTATATAATTTTGAGAAAAAAACATATAAAAATAAACGGATGGTGCAGGTTGCGCCGCTCTGCTACACTCTAGAAGTAAAAAAATTATTACTATTAAATTATTCACTTAAAAATTTTTTTACGGTATCTTTAAAGGTATGGAGTATTGAAATATGAAAAAAAATGTTTCATAATTTTAGCAACGCCTTCAATGGTGAAATTTTTATACCCTGAACTGTGTGTATTAAGTTTTTAACACTAAGAAGACTCGATTAAACTATATTGGACTTTCTATATATATATCTCTTATGGATCAACTCAATCATTATACCATGGACAGGGTTTAATTTGCCCAATGTTCTTAAGAATCTAGAAACAGCTTGACGAGCTAAGCCGTCCATAGACATACGAACCACTACCATAGTTTTAGAGATATCGTACTGAAATTTTGCACTCCCTGTTTTCTCTCCACGAAACTGTTAATTCAACGGAACGGACGATATCGGACTTCTTTACCATATATCTGCCATATAGAACTGAACGATCACAACAAAGCACTTGTATGGAGAACTTTTAGCTTCGACTAGATATCTTAAAGAAATTTGGCATGGTATATTGCTCAAGACAATGATGTATTCTCCGAAGAAATTGTTTATATCGGATCACTATAGCGTACAGCTGTCATACAAACTGGACAATCAAAATCAAATCTTGGTTTGAGTGAATGCTATTGTATAGTTTCAGTGCAACCGAAATTAATGTTTTTTCTTACAGAGTATGAACTTGATTATCATGCAGTTGTCATTTGCTCTTTCATATCACCTTTCATTCAACCAAACTCATATAGAATTTAATCTTCGCTGGCTCTTTTGACTTAAAAAATAATAATAAGCCACGCGCATTTCTCTTTTGATTGTAGAAAATTTCACGTGAAAATTCAAAAATTGTCTACCAACAATGCAAATAATCAAGCGTTCCTCTCCAACCGCTTCCAGGCGCATAGCATGAATGACATGGTATAAATTTATCTCTGTGATATAGCAGTTAAAGCATGAATACCGCCATTAATTCAGCTATTGATTCGCATTATGTAAGAAGTCCTCGCGTTATATGTTACACTGACTCGCGTGTTTTGCATGTTGCCTGCAACTTCTGTTCGCATGTTAATGTGTGTAAAACGGCAGACAGACAGTCGTCGCAATAGCAACGAATTGCAAATGCACAGAAATAACAAAAGCAGTTGACGCTGGAAAATAAAGCTGCGCGAAGAGAAAACAAAGAGACTCGCAGACAATAACGGATAATAATAAACAAGCCACGCGACATAGAAACATCAATAAAATTGACAAGTGTTGTTAGCGCTGCCGTTGCCCTGACTGACATTGTGTCGTGGCTGTCGCTTGTCAGTGGCATGTCACATTTCATACACAGACACGCCACATGTATGGCACCAACAAGTCGCCTGCTTGCCACCATGAAATATAATAATTGACGTAGCGTTCGCTATGACACTCGCCTTGTAGTTATTATAAAGTCACCTGTTTTGCTGTTTTGTTGTTTTTTATACGAATAATACCAATACAAATAGTATGAAAACAATTTATGGAAGAAGGCACGCAGCTGCCGTGCAGGCAATGTGTCATATTTGTAGCGGAAGTCACGGCATGCATAATAAAAATAAGTAAAATCGTATAAATCCAATTTATAAGCCATATGTGCAAATTTCGTATGAAATTAAGAGAGTTTTCATCATTCCAGTTGTCCTCAAAGCGAATGAGGACGAGTTTTTGTTGACTTTGACATACAATAGAAATTCAATTTAGCCGTGTCTGCCAAATTAAAATTCTATTGTATATCAAAGAAATATTGGCATTTGGCAGCCTTGTGGCAAAGTACAGGCAATTTGCTCGATGAGTGGCTATAAAGAAATCAATCACCTGTTTTATGTAGCTTATAAGCTACACGCGTCGCGAAACAATCATTGCGATACACATAATAGCATTACTTCGCTAGCTAATTCCAACCATAAATCATTTATTCTTTAAACAGCGAAAGTAAGGATATTAAATTATTTATGTTTAAATTCTGAACATATTCCTTGTGTGGAAATGTCACTCAAAGCATCTGTGTATGGTCAATAGAAAAGTGCCTCTGACACATAAATGGTATTACTAGAATTTAATACAGAGAATTTTTAATTAGCCCTAACCCTCCGAAGAACCTTGTATAAATTTGACAGCTGTCGGATCATTAGTTTCTTCCGTCTTTTTGTCTTTTGAATTTTGAATTTCGCGGCTATGTATAAAGCACTACAAATCTCGTATCTGGCAATACTACACATCTTTGAAAGGTCTTGACATAACCTACAAAACGACGATATGCATGATTAGTTTGAATATTGCGTTCAACAGTTATAGACGTGTAAACATGGAGTTCACTAACGCCGAAATTCGCGCTATTTTAAAGTTTTGCTTCGTTAAAAACAAATCCGCTAGAGAAACGTTACTTGAGATTAATGGTGTTTTGGAAGATGGTACTCTATCACTTCGAACTGCTCGTTTCGACGATTCCGAGCGAGTGAAAACGACACCATGGTTAAACCAGCCGGCGGAAGACCTGTGACGACAAATACTGATCAAATCATGGAAAACATCGAGTAACACCGGCATGTGGCATCTCGTGACATCGCCCAGAAGATGGGAACCATTGTAAACTATCTGCAGAAGGCTGGATACAAAACAAAGCTTGAGCTTGCAGCATGATTTGACGCAAAAAAACTTTTGGACTGAATCAACGCCTGCGATATGCTGTTGAAACGGTACAAACTCGACCTATTTTTGAAGCAAATGGTGACTGACGGCAAAAAATGGATCACATACGACCATATCAAGCGTAAACAGTCGTGATCGAAGGCCATTGAATCGTCCCAAACAGTGTGCAAGCCGGTATTGACGATCAGGAAGGTTTTGCGGTGTGTTTGGTGGAATTGGAAGGGAATCGTCCACTATGAGGTGCTCCCATATGACCAGATGCTTAATTCTACCATCTACAGCGAAAAACTGAACCGCTTGAATCAGGCGATCGACTAGAAGCGTTCAGAATTGGCCAACAGGAAGGATTCATCAAGATTTGTTCTGCTAAGTTAAGACGTGTTGAAATAAGCACCGAACACAGTGAAAATAGTGGCCGCAGAAAAGGGGTTGTACAGGCGAAAACATCAAAAAAGTCCAAAAACGAATTTTGGATGACACTAAAGTTAAGTTCTTTGAGACAGCAGGCACTCCAAAGACATCAATTGAAAATGTACTCAATATGATCACGAATAATTGCGTAACGGTTGGAGGATATTAGTCTTCTTGAACTTGCCAGAATTTCTCTTACCTTCGGTCGAATTGAAAATTTCTGCATTTTTCTTTTATTTCTGTTTATATTTCGATTACAGTTTTCGAAATTCAATACAAACGATTGACTTATTACATACCGACGTTTGATACTATCTGAAATATGTATGTCTATAAATACCACTTTCTTGTTGCAATTTGGCGAGCCTAAAATCTGCTGCCCTTAATATAAAGTTGTTGCATTACTAGTATGTCAAGAGTGAAATGTTGTGATGTCTCGAGAGAAAATAAGGCCGACAAATAAAAGACGAACTACAACTTAAAAGTGAAATTCAACTTTAATTAACAAGAAACTATTCAAAGCTTACCAAAAAGGTAAAATAAATCAGAGAAACGTGCAATCGAAGTGGCAACAGAAATTTAACTTTTGCCACTTTGTGGAAACTTGCTTACAATTTGCCGCTGCAGAGACTCAACAGTCGGTTACATATTTAACATGAAATAACTTTGGTCGTACGTACACATTGACATTTCCAATAGCGTCGTCATTGATTACCGCATTTTCTCAGCTTCAAGCAATTAAGTTGTAGCAATTTCTGTGAAAAGTTGGCAAAGTTGAGAGAAAATATTATATTCTCCCAATAAAACTGAAATAAGTCAATTTAAGGGAGAGTGTTGGTGTAGCTTTTGCATCGTATACTATATATAGTACATATGTATATATGACGCCTCAAACATTATAATTGCTTTGATTTTTAAACAAAACGAATTCATTAAATAAGCTCAAAAATGTAAATATATGCGCTCTTGACTACTAAGTTGCTAAAAACAAAATGCTAGTAATCAATCATGAAAATTTAAAAAAAAAGTTTTGATCTGGACAATATCTTCAGATATGAAATCATGCAAAATTAAAAAAAGTTCTGATCTGGACAATATCTTCCGATATTGTGGTGTTGCTATGAATAATAATAAGTGCCAAATATTGTGCAGATATCTCGTCAGATAAAAAATTTTCCATACGAACGCATTATTCATGGCATGCTATTACGTATATATATAATGATCTGATCGACGATTCCTACAAATGACCAGCGTTTTGGGGAGGAAAGGACGTGTGTAAAACTACATATTGATATTTCAATAAGTAAGGCAGGGCTAAGCTCGGGTATAACCAAAAATTACAAGGATGCCTTAAATTAACAAGAAATTACATTATTTTTAAAATGTTGCGAAAAAATTCAAAATTCATGATTCGAAAAAATCGTTAAGAAATAACAATCAAATTTAGTATTTTATTATAGAAAAAAATATGTATATTGAATAGTCGAAAAAGTTTTTTCGTATTTTTATTCAAATTTTTACTATTTTTTTATATTTATAATAATAAATAATATAGCTTCACATACCTTTGACGTTAAACTAAGGTACATCTAATATTATAAGTTCAGTTAACTCTGCCAAGTTATCTTACATATTGACCAAACGGTAGTTTGGAAATCTTATATTAGGCATATGGGAAATATGTAGGTGTAGTATTAACCCGATTTTAAGTATCTTTGGCATTACTATTGTTGCGTCATTAATTTAAGAAAATCTATTATAAAATACTTACCTTGATAAGGCATTCGTAATACCAATCTACTACTTACCTTAATACTTACCATAATCTGTTACAATATTGAACGAAAAGTTGAAGATGATTATACTACCCCTTATTAATACATATTTATGTTACCACTAGTTTAACCCGTTTCTTTTAAGATTTAGGCTTAGCAATTAGATTAAGAAATAAAGAACTGGCATTGTAATTAAACCGTATAACCGAACGCACTCGTCTTTTATCTTTTTCGCAAATACATATATAATTTTCGTGACAGGCAATTAGGGTTCAAGTTAATTCGCGCATTCCCAGTGTATATTTTCGCTTCTCAAAAACGCTTGAGAATTTTCAACTATATACTTTTAACAGAAACAGATACCGTCTAAGTTCCATTAAAATATCTCACATACCATCAACAATATATAAGAAGTTAAGTAACCGGATAATTGATATTGGTCCATCCATTTAATCAATTTTAGTTACATAGATGCGCCGTTAGTAGAAGAACATGATCGCTAAAGGGGTTACAAAGATTTATGGATTATGGTAACAAAAAATCTAACTTTTTTACTGTTTTATTGAACTCTACAACACTTCTAGAATGTTGTTATAAATGTCTAAGTTGATCCGTCTAATAGTTTCGGAGGTACAGCCTTAAGAATTTGTGCGTTTGAGTCTAGCTAGGCTAAGTGCGACGTCTTTAAACGTGTTTTTCTCTAAACTGTGATTTTGGAGTCGGTAGGCAAGCTTTCTCGAGCATTCCTCAACCGATCTTCATGAAATTTTACACAGGCCTATAAGATTTCGTAAAAATGTCTACTAAAAATCCAATTAGCAATTTTTTATACTCTCGCAACAAAGTTACTAAGGAGAGTATTATAGTTTTGTTCACATAACGGTTGTTTGTAAGTCCTAAAACTAAAAGAGTCAGATATAGAGTTATATATACCAAATTGATCAGGGTGACGAGTAGAGTTGAAATCCGGATGTCTGTCTGTCCGTCCGTCCGTCTGTTCGTCCGTGCAAGCTGTAACTTGAGTAAAAATTGAGATATCTTGATGAAACTTGGTACACGTGTTTCTTCATAAGAAGATTAAGTTCGAAGATGGGCAAAATCGGCCTACTGCCACGCCCACAAAATGGCGAAAACCGAAAACCTATAAAGTGTCATAACTAAGCCATAAATAAAGATATTAAAGTGAAATTTGGCACAAAGTGATCGCATTTAGGAGAGGGCATATTTGTACGTAATTTTTTTGGAAAAGTGGGCGTGGCCCCGCCCCTACTAAGTTTTTGTACATATCTCGGAAACTACTATAGCTATGTCAACCAAACTCTCCAGAGTCGTTTTTTTCAGGTATTTCCATATACAGTTCAAAAATGGAAGAAATCGGATAATAACCACGCCCACCACCCATACAAAGGTTATGTTGAAAATCACTAAAAGTGCGTTAACTGACTAACAAAAAACGTCAGAAACACTAAATTTTACAGAAGAAATGGCAGAAGGAAGCTGCACCCAGGCTTTTTTTAAAAATTGAAAATATGCGTGGCGTCGCCCAATTATGGACCAAACACCATATCTCGGGAACTACTAGACCGATTTCAATGAAATTCGGTACATAATATTTTCTTAATAGCCTGATGACATGTACGAAATATTGGGGAAATCAGTTCACAACCATGCCTTCTTCCAATATAACGCTATTTTGAATTCTATCTGATACCTTCTCTGTATAATACATATATACATTAGGAACCAATGATGATAGCGGAATAAAACTTTACACAAATACGGTATTTGAAAAATATGTAGATGACGGATAATGAAATCTCGATTATCACTTATCATGCGAGAGTATAAAATATTCTGTGACACCCGAACTTAGCCCTTCCTTACTTATTTTCCTTTGTCCAAGTTCTAAGTTAAGATTTTTACTGAAACATGTATTTTTTCACCTTTGATGATCTTGTAAGGACGTGGGCCAACGTGGGCGCATCTTTTTTCAGAGGGATCACCGGAAATGGCGCCTCAATGAACGAGTTTAAAATATTTTTTTCCAAAAAAATTCATCTTTACTTGTCGTTAATGCTAACTCTATCACAAAATAAAGATGCTTTATTCCAAATTGTGTTTCGTTTTTCATTAGAGCAATACGAATTTTTCGTCTATCCTGCTGACAGACTCAACATGTTTTGTCGATATTTAAGCGCCTTCTTCTAACGCTTGCAACTGCTTGCTTTATAGTGTGCTAATTCTGTAATTCGGTGAAAGCTTACAAGCAGCTGATGCGCGATTAAGCGCTGGCAAAATAGCGGTGTATTAAAAATCTCTTACCATTATACAAGTATTACGGTGAACGGTAATTGACATTTATGCAAGTGTTATGGCTGACGGCGATAACAAAATGAAACAACTAACTGGAAGCAGCGAATACAAGCATAGTCTTGCCTTTTCCTAGAACGAAACCTAGCGATGATGGGCAATTGCGTAAGCCGGCGCACGTGGCGTATGAGTAATGGCCGGATGAGCTCAATTTTAGTGGCACTCAGGCGCGGAAGTTGTGCGAGCTTAGCTGTTTGTTGTGGGCGCTTCACAGCAAGGACACTCGCAAACTGTGTGGCGAGGGACGTAAGTGGCACCAACAAGTAAAAGGAAATTTATTTAAAATTATATGCTTGGGAGAAAAGGACTCTTCACTAGCGAAAAATACAAATTAGAAGTCTGCTGTATAAATATAGTTACAAGCTTTGGCTTAAAGGTCGATTTTACAAGTAAGCATATTAAGACAAATATTTATTTAAAAAAGTTTACCTAAGAAAAATACTGAGATGTTATTATTAAATACTAGCAACCCGTCCCGGCTTCAGACGGGTATTAAACAATCATGTCAAAAGTTATAATTTTGTACACACTCTCCCACACATACTTTCTCGTTTTTGAGTGGAGTCCTTAACAATTAGTTAAATAAAAGAAATTCGAACATGAAAGAATATTTTTTTGTACTGCTATTATTTTTTTTAAATTTTGTAAAAAGGCCTTTACTATATATTTAACTTTCTCTGCTCCTGCAAAATAATTTATTGAATAAGAGCTTCCCTGTGAACGGTATTTGATGTTTATTTATTTTATGGCAGCAATATAAATTGATTTTCAGGACCTCCGGCCAGCGATAGATCAACTTACAGTTGGTTTTGAGTAAAACATTCTCTTCATAGGTCAATCCCTATTATTTCGTAAGTTTGGCCTTAAGACTTGTTAATAGCTTGACCGCAAGAAGTTTCACCAGAAATTGAAGCCATTTAAATGAGATTGGCAGATCACTTGGGATCATCAGAATCCTCGGTATATGAGCTAGTTGACCAGCTGCTGGTCCGATGATATTAGCTGCTTTAATTTCTTAATAAGCAGCCTCGTCCCGTTGCGCATGCTTGGAGGACTTAAATTCCTCAAAAACATAACTGGAAACCCAATTTTTAAAGCCAACTCATGTGGTGGCAGTCCAGCAGGGTTTAATGAATTTAAAAACTCCTGGAGATAATGGACTTCGTCTTCGATATTAGTGACGGTGTCCATCGATTTGTATTTTTTTAATTCTTCGGAAACTTTTTGAATAATTAGATCGTTTATTTCGTTAACACTATCATTCATGGGCTAAACTGTTGCCATAGAACACAACCAATGAAATTCCTTTCGTGCAAATTCTTGATGTCAGGGTATGCTGCATCTATTAAAATTTCTAAGCTATTAACTATTTGGCTTAGAGACTCATTCAAAAGAATATTAAAATTACGTCTTAAATTTGGAGTGCGAAAAATTCCTTCCCCTAGTTTAAGCAGTTGCTGTGGAAAATCACCATCTGTGATTCCATGACAATGCGCTCTCAGATTCGTCCGTAATTTTATATTCTAAATTGAAGTCCATAAGGGCGTCGATATTAAGCATATTTTGATGATATCTGCTCGCGTACCTCCGTTAATCACAGGAAGAGTCTGTCGGAAATCTCCAGCAAATGCAAAAGTTATCACACCCATGAGAGGAAAGGAGTTTCTAAGAACTTTTTAATATTCTGTATGTGCTTTATGGCTTATGGTGCTCATTCCACATAATCAATGAAGCGTCTTGCAATAGTTAACCAAAAGGCTCATTTTTGCGCATAGAACATATCGATTGTTGTTCAATACTTATGGATAACGAAAGTTTAAACATGAATGTTTTTCATCCTTTATCAGAGTTGCAGCGATTCCTGACGAAGCAACTGCTATCGCTATCTACCCTGATTGTTTAATTTTAGCAAATATTAAATTTTCAATAAATGTCTTGCCAGTCACCTCGGTCATCAAAAAAGAAGCTTGTTTTTGTTATTATTCACGCTATAACTCCCGTCCTTATCAAAAAAGTCGTACGGTATTTTTATTGATTTTTTTTTATTGAAATTGAAATGAATTTTTGATGACTCATGCCCAACTCTTGACAGATGCTACGGCTGCTACTATGCCGGTCTCTTTCGACCAATTCAGCGATTTTATCGCAATTTTCGACGACAGGCCTTCCGGAGCGTGGCGCATCTTCGATCACCTCTACACCAGAACGAAAACGTTGAAACCATCGTTGTGCGGTGGAAATGGAAACTGTATCGGGTCCATAAACTGCACAAATTTTATTGGTGGCTTGAGATGCATTATTGCCTTTATCGCAGTAGTACTGTAAAATATGCCGTATTTTCTCTTCATTTTGCTCCATGTTTGCGACGCTATAACTCACGAACGACTTAAAAGGAACGACAATCAATCAAACACTTGTTAGCGCGTGAAACTAGAACTACGCGCTTTCAGAGCCAACTAGCGAAAATACCGCAAGAGTTTTTTGACAACCTATTATAAGATATGCTTTGTGAAAACTGATTCCCAATGGAGCTTCAGAGTATAGTGTATCGTACTCTAAATATATAATTTTTCTAGACATAGTATATACTTTCAATTGCCTAAACCAAATTTCGCATATTACTTGTTCGATATCTACTATGTATTCGAACGTATGTCGACATACAGATAAATAACACCTATGATGAGAAAGCGCAAAATATTTCTGTGCCACAAAGAGAACTAAAATTTCGTAAGTTCGGTTGCGATAAAAAATAGCAAAGCATTACTTTAAAGTTAGCCTCCCATACAACTCTGTTAGGAAAAGCAAGAGTAGGCGCTTGGCATTTCTCTAATAGTCCAAGCTTAATCAGGCTGAAGAGAATTTCTGATGAGCATAATCTCTAGCGTAAAATGCAATAAGTATGGAAAGGCATCGCTAGTTAATTAACGCAATAAATCGCATGTAGTGAGCACCATATATCACTTGTAAACGCACAAATGTACAGTTAATTAAGTCCTTCAAATTATTTGAATACAAAGCTGCCACACAAATATCCACGTGTGCATATGTATAAGTAGAAATATTCACTGGCTTATTCCTGCAACAGTGGTTGCAAGTAATTTGCATTTCGTTTCTACCTATTTACTGCCTACTTTCTCACCCACTAACCACACTACGCATATCCAGGTGAATGAATATTATTAATAGTATAGCACCTTTGAATTCAATATCGCGCCATGTTTTATGCAGCTTGCAAATTAGCAGTTGTGGCTTTTCTTGTAACTGAATAATTGAAATGCTCTGCACCAATTAGTTGCAAATTACAAATCGGTTGAAGGTAGTCCACAATACTGAGAAAAAAAAACATATTACTACCGCAAATTGCACGTAAATGTGAACTTTATTAGGAAACATTTCAATTAGACTTCCATGGCACACGGGTCTACAAAGAAACGGTAATTGCTGTCTTCGGAAGTGCCAAAAAAAAGTTCCCCAACAGATGACATAACTCCGGCCGAATGAGTAAATGAAACAAAAAAATTCAAAAAGGCAATTAAAGTTGAAAGTGGTTCCTATATACGACTACGACTTTTAAAAAATATCAAAAATCATAAAATGGCGTATTTCTGAAAAAAATTTCGTTTTTTTTAGGTAAAAAATTGTCGATTTTTTATGCCAAATTGACAATTTTTAAGCAGTCAAAAAGATCGTATATCATTGTATAGCAAATATATCCAGAAATATCTAGTTTCAATTTGAATTCAGTCAGTCTCGTTGAGTTATGATATCAGCAATTTTGAAAAATGTCGTTTCGAGAAAAAGGCGTTTCAACTATCCGATTTACATATACCTGCTAACGATCGCGCTTTAGAGCTTTGCCATTCAAAAACTATTCAAGATACGATCTTACCGATTTCACAAGATATTTTATAAAATATAAACTAGTGAAAAGGCAAAACAAAGAAAATCAATTTTTAAAAGTGTACGCACAGTTACACTGAGGGGCTCAACGGGAAATTTGAAAACTAAATCAATAAATAATATATGAATACGCCAGAGACCCGATATTTCAAACATGAAATAATATGAGAAGACTTTGTATGAGCCGATGTCAAAATTGTACAAAGAACGTGGCACCGCCACCTTTTAAGTAAAATACATATCTAGAGATTAACCGAATGCCATATACTTTGACATTTGTTTATTGCATTTGCATTGCTATTTCCTATATAAAAAAAAATTAAATTCGTTTTGAACCTTTCACTTTCCAGTATACAAATCAAGAAGCAATTAAAATAATGGGATAAATCTTGCAAAAATAGTGCCTTTAGAAATTGCCGCTTAATGGCAAAAATTCTTCAAGAAGAATGAAAACTGTTCAAATAACCGAATATGTGGACTCCAATCCCTATATTTGACTTTTTTACTGAAAATATCGGTCAATGTGTGAGATATACATATGTATAATTCAAATTCGGAAGAATACTTTTCATATAGTATGTTCATATGTGTGTGAAAAGTGGGTTGAATCGAGTTAATACTTCCGTGAGCTGCCATATAGCTAATATAATGCTTTTCGAACTTCCGATTGATTTTACTCCATATGATTTGTCCTGGTATGTAAGGTACCTTAAGGGGGTACTCTTATGTAAACGCATACCTTTTACCACATTTAGGAAATTTTTTTTCATGCGACAATAAAATTCAATCATTTTAATTTTTTAATATATTTTTATTTGTATTTTGAAATGTACAAAAAAAATTTTGTTTTCGTTTTTTTTTTCATTTTTAATATTTCTTTTTTTTAAATCAAAGTAGTCCCCAACAAAATAAGTAGTTCACTGGTCATGGTGATAGCGGTTGTTCTTGTTTCTGAAATAAAAAAAATCGAATGGATTATTATTCAGTAGTTCTGCGGCTATCGTCCCTACCAAATATAACCAATTGAATTAAAAAACAAAAAAAAATGTCGAACTTCAAAAAAAAAGTCACGAAAAACTTGTTTTTTTTTTTGTTAAAAATCGTTTAAAAAAGATATGAAAATATTTACGAAAGTAAACAATTCAGGTAGGGACGATAACTACAAATGAGTAGAAGAACGTATGTAAATTTTAAAGCAATCGGTTGAATACTTTTTTTTTAGGACCATGACAGTTTCAGAAAATGATCATTCGAGAAAAATGCGTTTAGAAACGTTGCAGCTGAAGACTTGTCATGGCGCCTGGTAGACAGTCGCTTTCGACACGTCGGCGACTATGACCTGTAACTTATCAAATACTATGAGTTTCGGTCTGAATTTTTCACAGCATGTTTTCAATAGGTTTTACTGTCAAAATATAAAGAAAAATTAATTTTTCGAAGTGATTACATGAGAATGCCCCTTAATGAAATTCAGGGAGCATTTTGTTAGTATGTGGCATGTTAATAGTATGCGGTATTACTAAACAGAGATAAAATCGGATCGATACTACGCTTCACTTCCATATATACCATATATAACGATTTTACTTTATTTAGAATCGGTTGTACAAGAACTTTGTTTCTTTACTTGCTTTTTAACTTAACTGTTGTACATATATTTGGGTGTCCCTTATTTCATGAGCTCTTTTTTTTTTGTAGGAACCTACAGAAGCCTCATTTTTTGCCCTACAAAAATTATTTATCTTTGCTTAAATCGGTCGTGCATTAATCATTTTATATTTCCCATGTATGTGTATATATTTGAGGTGAGGCTTTTTAATCTTTTGCAATCATATCTTTATTTCCAAAGCAAATTTGCAATGCAAATATTCTTATACAAAATTTAACGGCTTATAAAAAAGTCCAGAATATTTTATACCCTATATTGGTAAACGAAATATACACGAGGTTTGTAGCACCGAGAAAAAAACGTCAGAGAATGTATAAAATATGTATATGCTTAAATGATAAGCATGATGAGATGCGTCGATTCAACCATGTCCGTCTGACTGTCAGATCGTTTGCCTGTCTGTGTGTTTATACGCAAACTAGTCAGTCAGTTTTTGAGATATTGATCCAAATTTTTGCACACGTTCCTTTGTCTCAAAGAAGTTGCACATTTGTCGGAACTGCCGATATCGGGCCACTATTACATATAGCTGCTATGCAAACCGAACGATCGGAGTCCAGTGTTTGTATGAAAAACATTTTCTTTTGAAGAGATATCACACGCAGTGTGGCATGGGTTATTATCCAAAGCATTGATGCAATCTTCGAAAAAATTATGGTGGTCGGACCACTATAGCATATAGCTGCCATACAAACTAAACAGTTGCAATCAATTTCTTGTAAGTAAGTTTTGGTTTTTGTGGTTTCCAATATAGCGCCGGTGCAACCAAAGTTAACGTTTTTTTTATTAATTTTCATATGCCTTTAAAAGCTATACGCAGTTAAAATTATGCATCGAATATTTTCAGCATTCACACAATACATGTACATATACAGTCCGTGTTGCTCATACGACATGGTGTACTGTGTGAGTATTACTACATTGATGCATAAGTTTAATTGCGTGTAAGTTTTAAAGGAGCGCTCAAAAGAAAAGAATTATATACACAACTTTTTTATAGAACGGAAGATTTTGTACTAGTATATTGTTTTTCCAATGCTAAATGTTTGGTCATTTAATGCAAAATATTACAAAAAATGCGTGATATGTACATAGTAAAAAAAAAACATGGCTTAGACACGGTTTAAATTGAAAATAAAGCGCTACTGTAAGTTGTAAAAAGAAGACGAGCGAATATGAGTGCATAAGACTAACCTTAGTTTCTCCGAACCGACTCGTAAAAAATTGCTCAGTAACTGTTACCACGAATTAGAGTGTGTTCAAAAAGCTAGCTTCAATTTAACGGCTTCCTTTATGAAAGCTTTAACAAAAATAAATATATGAAGACTAAAGTGACACTACTTTTATGGAATAATCTATGATCCTCATCTTACTATTGCTAGCAAAATATTATACACTGCCAACTATCTAGTAAAGCAAATTATTAGTGCCAAGAAAACTCCAATTCACTCTGCCTAATTTAAGACAACCGTTATGGAAAAATGCTTCACGTGTATTTGCCAAGCGCTGCGAATACAACACGTGCGTTCACCAATTAAGCTGCTTTCGTAGAACTGTCCATAAGCGGTTAATTAGTTCAGCAAGGTTAGCAACGCTGCTTGGCGAACTGTTTGTTAACGCAAACTGAGTAAAGTCACTGTCATTTTTGAAAGCGAATGCTAGATTTACCAATATTTTTGCTTAGCAACTTATTTACCCATGTATATCGATAGCAGCGTGTGGCAAGCGAATGCGAAAAAAGTTAAGCTGAACCAATTAAGCCGTGCATCAATCGATGGTACTTTGGCGAAAGGTTTGAAATGATTATTTTTGCACGAAAATTTTAAAACCTCAATATTCAACATGCACTAAGAATTTTATTTTAAAGTCAAAATCATTTAATCTTTGCAGCGCAGAGATGTTTTTCAGCAATTATTATATACACGGTGTGCATTACCCCACAGACACTTTCATCAAATGCAGTCATGTAATGCATCTGTTTTTTAATACAATACTTGTAATTTAATTCAACTGACAAAGGATAACCGACGCGTCCGGACATACGAAAAGCGCTCAGCGCTCCCACTCAGAACGAGCGTGCGAGCAGGGAAACATGTGGCAACCGCAAACCGAAGAGAGATTGGGTTTTTCAACGTGGCGTGGAGCGGCGGGCAGGTCAAGCAAACTGTCAACCTACATTTTTACTCCGAAGTGTTGAAAGTGTCAAATGTGCAGCAGCACACACATCATGCGCACTTACACCCTGGCACAATATTTACCCTCGTTTTTCGAATGCCAACCAGAC
This sequence comes from Bactrocera tryoni, assembly GCF_016617805.1. Taxonomy (NCBI): domain Eukaryota; kingdom Metazoa; phylum Arthropoda; class Insecta; order Diptera; family Tephritidae; genus Bactrocera; species Bactrocera tryoni. The sequence goes on from NC_052499.1 coordinate 9,320,441, forward strand.
AATATAAGCATATGTAGGTATATGTAGATATAAACAAATGTATATTCTGGGGCAAAGAAAAACACGCATTTGTGGCACCAACTAAACGATTTAACCGCAATGCAACGTCTACCCTTAAAGTAAAAAATGTGGTTTTATATGAGAAGGGTCCATGCTGCAATATCTCTTATCTTTCAGTATTCTGCAGCAACTTTCTTAATGCGTTATTTTCTTGTTTCTAAGAATAATATCCTTTGGCAGTTTACACTTGTTCAAACGTTTTTCGTTGCATTTTCTCTCCAATAAGCAGCAACTGATATTGCATTTTTCGTTTCGCTTTCCTCTGTGACAGCGCAGCAAACAGTTTCTTTAAATTGTTCAAAGCAACACAATGCAACCGGAGGGTTGCATGCCAATCGATACAGTTTCGTACATATATAGACCCTGCAGAGAAAGGCAATATACGCATCTTTCTTCATGTGTGTCGTAGCTCAAGACTTGTGCATACGAATTCTGCTTGCAGCACATGCAAGCTTTTTGTATGTTAGAGTACGCAATCAATTGAAAATTATGCGAAGTTCCTTTAGTGCTGAACGTCGAAATTGTGCAAACTTTTCATGCTTTCTTGCAGGGTATGTACACTTGTATTTGCAACTGCTGCCTGTAGTATGAGAAAGCAGGAAGCCGTAGCACGCTACTGCTAAAAAATAGTAAGAGTTTGGCAACATGCAATGGAGTATGTGGAAGATTTTATTTAGATAAGAGAATAATAAATTTTCAAAGACGGCATCACACTCATTCAAGTTATATATTTCGTGTTCAATATGGTTTCAAATTTAAATTAAGTTATTTAAAATAATTTATGTATATTTCGGTCTGTGAAGCAAGTCTGACTGTCTGCTTTCAATTGATGGTAACTTTTGTTATACAATTTTTCATTGCTTCGTACAACTTATTGATTGGCGATGAACATTTAAATATAAAATTAAATTTAGAAGCCAATACTCGCATATCAATTGAAAATAGATATTGTTAGTTAGTTTTGGATAAATGTTTTACTTATCTAAAATCAAAGAGGCTTAAGTAAAGCGAAGACTTAATGAAATTAGAGTTCTCTCTGAGAGAACAGATAGCTGAAAAACAATTCAGTGATTTTTGTACGATTTCTGCCTGCATCGTATAATTCAAACGTACTTTTCAAGAGCCACTCATTGGTGTAGTGAAGAAATAGAACACTGAAAACCTGATCAAATTTTGTATGTCCTTATATGGAAGCCGAAAAACCGCACATCTAATGAAGCGATGCCAGCTGATGTGGTGAAAAGTCAATTAGCGTTGAGAAACTTGACAACATCGTCAAAGGGAGAAGACGTGTTCAATACCAGATTGTTGAATAAGTTTTGTCATTCGATAAGAGAGGGCGTTGCTACTAGCCCCATTTTTTTTTTTTTTTTGTTTTGTTGGTGCACCCTTCACATGAAGGTATGTGAAGTTTTATTTCTGTCACATCTGTCAATTCATTCTTTGTTTACAAGCCCTTTAGTGTCTCCGTGTCACAGTACTTTTTTACAATGGAAAAATTGAATAAGATGCAGTGATAAAATTCTTATTTTTGGAAGGTGTAGCACCGAAAGAAGTTCATGAACGAATGTTAAAAGTGTATAATGATTGTTCATCTACTATAAGAACAGCAGAAAGATGGGTTGCTAAATTTAAAAGTGATCATACATGCCTTGAAGACGATCCACGTGAAGGACCTCCAAAAAGCGTAGCAACGCAGCCAAAATACAGGATATGGTTTTGGAAGATCGTCCATTGATTGAGAGAGATTTAGCAAAGGCTCTGAACATCTCCCTAGGCAGTGTGAGCTATATTTGAAGTGAAAATTTTGGGTTTTAGAAAGCTGTGTGGACCATAGGTGCCGCATTTGATAACAATGGAACAACAACACCTTCGAATGCGACTTTCTCAGCAACATTTGGAGCATTTTAAAATGGATAAAGTGGATTTTGTGCATCAATTCATCACTATGAATGAGACTAGTGTCTACTATCATGATCTTGAATCAAAACAAGAGGCTAAGGAGTGGTGTGAACCTGGCTGTTCGGCTTTGAAACGAGTTCGAGTCCGGAAATCGGCCAAGAAGGTTATGGCATCAGTTTTTTGGGTTACGAGATGAATATTGTTTGTGGATTACTTGCAAACTCATAAAGCAATTAATTCAGAATATTATTGCAACCTTTTGGGTCAGTTCAAGAAAAAAAATCGTGAAAAAAGACCCGGTTTGATGAAAATGCTTTTTCATCAGAACAATGCACCGTGTCACAAGAGCATTTTGACAATGGCTCAAGTCTATGAATTAAAGTTCAAATTGTTGGAGCATGAACCGTATTCACCAGATTTCGATATTAATAGATAATAAAGTGTATTTTGAAGCATTAAATTGTGTTTTTCTTATCAAACGACAAAGTATATTGAACGATCTGGTATATTCATGAAAACATACGAACCTTTAAGGAGAATGAGAATCTTAAGGGACGATTAACGTTTGTTCTAAGTAAAGAATTGTTAACTTGTAGCCATGAGGTGGCTCAGTAAGTGGAGTGCGCCTGAGAGCGATGCCGTCGGTAGCTTGGATACTGCCAAGACCTCCATAGCCGGTAAGGCTAGTAAGGTAGTCATAATAGACAAAATCATAAAAAACTCATACTTTTTCGACGATAAACGAATGCTAAACTTAAATCATTTCACACTTAAAATTTTATTAGAACAGCGTTAGAGTATAAAACCTTACGTTTCATACGCAGATAGTAAAAATGCCAATGTTTGCGGATACTAGCTTGACTATATGTATATTAAGTACATAATTCGATTTAACGCCTTTCTTGAGCAGCCATAATTTTCCTCATGCTCTGGTAACGATGGCGTTTATTTATGGTGCCGCCACCCGGCAACGCCTCGTGTGTATGGCATTCGTCCATAATAAAATTTTATGCCCAAACTGTGGCGCAGTGTCATTACACAAATGCCTGTCGGCTATATTCTGTGTGTGTATGTATTTGTGGTTGTGTATTGATGGCAATCTTCTGCTTGTCAGTTAAGCTTGTATATCTCGCCTCTGCCTGCGCATATCTTGGCCTTTATTGTTTTGCTTGGTAATGAATATCATTAGGCATCGATGAAACCAAAGCGAATGACATAAAATTCGAATGCGATTCGACAAAATCGACAAAATCGAAGGCCACACCGCAAATAATGGCACTGCGCTAGCTATGCACAGATCGTTTTCGTATGTAAATCTTTACTTATATGCACACAAAGTGGGCACGCCTTAAAGTATGCCACAATAATTTCCATACCCAACTGTCCGCAGCAGCAGGCACCAATAAGTGGAAAGGCAGAGTGTGAATTAAACGGAAGACCCTGAATAACTGAATGCCAAATTGTCGCAAAATCGAAATCAAATACTAATGCTACAATAGCAACAACAACAAGCACTTTAATCAAAGCAAGGAAATGAAATCAACGAGAATTCAATGAATAATTTTCGCTTCTGCACAAACTGCAAATAACACAATACAACTAAATGGCGACGACATTGTCGTTGAAAAGTTTCGATGTCATTTGGCGGCTGCCAATGCCCGGCGGCACTTTGCGCACTCAATTGTTTTATTTTTATGTTGTGTTGGCACTTGTTTTCCACTTTCGCTTTCCCTTTTACTTTCACTTTCGCCATGTACTTTGCTCCACTTGGTCTTCAAGGCTTGATAGCACCGAATACAGTTAAATCGGCCGCGTTCGTTGCTGTTGTGCCAACCACTGTTGCCCCTTAGTACACTTATAAGCGGTGTGTGGTTGTTGGCGACTGTGTTGAAGTAAGTCGGCCAGCAGCGAAATCAGATTACCGCTGACAGCTGGCTGGCTGTTCCCGTTGGCTTTGACCCACAGAGCCACATATTTAAGTGAATTTGTGTGTTGACGGAACAGTTACCGTTCATTGCTCATTTACTAATAAACTTCATATACGAATCTATATAAAGAAGAGTTGTCGTTGTATAGTTGGGGTGTTGAGTTGTGAGAACCTGTGTCTTTGCTTTAATGCAGTTGTCAGAATTTTCTATTTAAAGCCAATGCAAGAATATTTGCAGTACACATCACGAGAAATTAAACGAATATACATTACATTATTTGAGCCTACAAACCAGTTTAATTTTAACTGTAACTAAAATATGGAGTTTCAGCTCTGCTATCTACTCTTCAACCAGCAAACATCAAAATTTTAAAGCCTGCACGCATATGCATACTGTTAGAGATGCCGATCAAGTTAAAGGATGAAGTCCAAATTTCGTTGCTGGCACATCCAAAATATTTTAATTAAACGCAAAATTTTGCAGATTTCATTAAGCAAGCACACATTTTCAATTATGTACACACAACTTACTTGCTAAGCAAATATTAGTAATTCATTAAGCCACATCAAATTGTAAGAGTTAGTATACGGAAGTTAGTTGATATGCTTAGTTAAATTGTCCGTCTTGCTTGTCGAATATGTTAAAAATTTACAACTTTGTGTTTATCAGTCAGCATTATTTCCATTCCATCGGGCTGCTCTGCGTCATAAGTTTGTAATGTTAAATATATAAAATCAGTAAATTGGCATGCAAACATTGCAAATGCAATAAGCGAACGTAATAGTATTAATTTCAGTTTGTTCAGTCAAATTGTGAAACTGAATGGTACATATTTGGCCGAGAACAAAGTTGAGCTATCGCTGTTTAACAAATTAACTGCGAAACAAATTTCACAAAGTTCATGAACTGTACCATTTAATTCACTCAGATTGTGCCGAAATACATTTTCGCTTTTTAAATCTAAACATTTTTCGTTATTTTCACATTTAATTTTGTATTTACCGTAACTCGTGCAGTTAAGTGCACAGAATCATATTTCATGTTTCCGCACAAATTGACTGACGACCAAAATTTGCTCAGAATCCGTCTAATCGATCGACGCTTGTGACCGATTATTTGACCAAAAATCAAAAAATCACATTTTAATCATTAACCACGCAATGAATACAGGATTCACCCGATATGGCACCGTGCGAGTTCTTCCTTTTCGGAAAAATTTTTAAAAATGCATTTGCCCATGAAAGGAAAGCGTTATGCAAACGTAGCGGCTTTTCAAAAGGCTTGCATCGGCATTCTGGCGACCATACCGGCCAACGAGCTAAAACAATCGTTTGACATGCTCTTGGACCGTGCAAGAAGCTATTTTGAAGCAGAAGGAGACTATTTTGAATAAAATAAATTGATTTTGCCAAAAAAACCATTTGTTCTGTTTTTTTTTAAGCCCTGTTTACTTTGGAATGCACCTTGTAGAACTCACAGAGAAACGTGAAATCGCTACGCGCACTAATGTCTATTTCGGAAGTTGACTTTAACAATTTTTTCGAGGTTTGGAAAAAACGTTGGCAGCAGTTTATTGGTTAGTTAGTGTTACTTGGAGGGTACAACATAGATTTTGAAGAATAAATGACTATGCTGTGCTCATAGTATACCAGGTTGTTCAATAAATTTTGTCGTTTTATAAAGAAAAACACAATTCTATGATTCAAAATACACTTTGTTATTTAGTGTAATCTCCCTGAACATTAATACACTTGCTCCCGCGATCCTCCAATCTGTAGATCCCAATCCTGAAGTGAGAATCCGGAAGGTCTGCAAAATACGCATCAACAGCCATTGTTGTGATCTCTTCATTTGATGAAAAATGTTTGCCGCGCATAATTTTTTTGAGTTCTGGAAATCTGGACCAAATTTGGTGAATACGATGGAGGCTCCAAAAATTCGAAATTTAATTCATGGATTTAGCCATTGAAAAATGCTTTTGTGACACGGTGCATTGTCCTGATGAAAAATCACTTTTTCTTCAGCAAATCGGGTCTTTTTTTCACAAATTTTTTTCTTCAACTTGTCCAATAGGTTACAATAATATTCAGAGTTAATTGTTTTACTGGTTTGCAAGTAATCCACATACAAAATTCCTCTCGCATCCCAAACAACTGATGCCATAACCTTCTTGGCCGATTTCCGGACTCGAACTCGTTTCGAAGCCGAACATCTGGATGTTCACACCACTCTTTAGCCTCTTGTTTTGATTCAGGATCATGGTAGTAGACCCAAGTCTTATCCATAGTGATGAATAGATGCACAAAATCTACTTTATTATTCTTAAAACGTTCCAAATGCTGCTGAGAAAGTCGCATTCGAAAGTGTTTTCGTTCCATTTTTAGCGAATGCGGCACCCATTGTGCAACAACTTTCTAAAACCCAAAATTTCTCTCAAAATATGGCTCACACTGCCTACTGAGATGTGTAGACCCTCTACTAAATCTCTCTTAATCAATTGGAGATCTTCTAAAACCATATCCTTCATTTTGGCTATGATTTCTGGTGTTGATGCGCTTTTTGGACGTCTTTCACGTGGATCGTCTTCAAGGCATGTATGACCACGTTTAAATTCAGTAACCCATCTTTCTACTGTTCTAATTGTAGGTAAACAATTATTATACACTTTTAACTTTCGTTTGTAATGGTCCACCTTCCAAAAATAAGAAGTTTATCACTGCACGATATTCAATTTTTTCCATTGTAAAAAAATACTGTGACACGGCGACACTAAGTGACTTGTAAATAAAGAATGGATTGATAGATTGAAATGCAACTTCACATACGTTCATATGAAGACATATATACGTTTATATTCTCATGAACTCCTTACATCTATCCCTATTAGTTTTAGGTGTTATAAATAAAATTTTGCTGAACATTGAACACTCTGTCTAACCTGCAGCGGGAACATAAGAATAATCATCAATAAAATGTGACAAAAGAGTTTGCATTCATATTAAAGCACTTATGCATAACGGAAACTAAACTACTTTTGAAAATCTGCATAAATTAATTAAGTGAAGATATAAGAGCATTGAAAAGGCTGCTCAGTGCCGAGATTTAGTTTTCATTAGCGAAAAACTTTGCAATGAGTGTGCGGCTTGGACTTTAGATGAATGCCACAATGAAGCGGTTAAAACTGATTCGTTTTGTTTTATTTGTTTTTGTTGCCATGCTAGACCCCTCGCAACCCCCAAAGAGGGTTAAGAAATATAGTAAACTTTAAGGATGTTCTTAGTTTAAAACAAGTATTTTCAAATGTGTTTCAAATACATATGCGTGAGCAAATTATTCGCTGCTTTTAAAAAAAATATTCAGTAGTTCTTAAAATTTTATATTTTAGGTCATTATTGAAGTATAAATATGAATTTATACATACTACCGTATGTACGTATATGAAGGTGTGTAGGGACTCAAAATGTCAAAATAGATTTTGATTTATTTTTAACTTTAAGGCAAAGAGCAAATAAGTTCAACTCTTCTTATGTGCCTCTCAACTTTTTGATTTATGCCTCTTCCAGTTATTTTAGGCAGCAGAAGCTCATTTTTTGCTTACTCATGTATAATATTCATTCCTAAAGCTTGGTGTTAAGACATCGGTTTTGTGGGGAAAAATGTTGCGTAGCAGACATTGTGTTGTACTGTATAGCTTACAAAGTTTTCTGTGGTTGAAGGCGCACATATGATGTGGAAATAAAATAAAATCGATTTCTTTTTTTTTCTATAGTTTATGGCTTTAATAAAAACATATTAAACATTTATATTTTAAATAGTGTTTGAGTTGTTTAGTCCCTCAAATTTCGAGACATCGTTCGGGAATTTTGCACATGCTCTTTTCTCCCAAAGAAGCTGCTTATTTGTCGGAGCCGCTTATAGTGGACCAATATTGCTTAGAGCTGTCATAGAAACTGAACGATCAAAATCACTTCGTCGTAAGAAAAGCTTGTTTATTCGAAGACTTATCTTCACGAAATTAAGCACACTGATTATAACTCGAAGCAAAGGAAACAGTCTTTAAAGAAGTTCACTTTAATGCCGCCATTTTGCCAATTTCGGTGTAGCTATTAAATACGAAGAAATGTTGCTCTTATACACTCTGGTTGCTAACTATCTACAAGAAAAAGTTTTAAAAATCACACGACTTTGACTTCCGCCGTTGCTGTGATTTTTGTTTCCGGTTTATCGAAGAAAACAGAAGTTTTTTCAACGAAATATGTTCGTACATCGAATTATGTGCAACCAGCAATGAAGCTTTAAAGCATTTATTTCACTTACAGCACCCTCACGCAAACTCAGTGTGCACAAGTATAGCATACACAAGCGCATTCAAGGAAAGAAAGGAACCGGAGAATTAGCGCAATATAATTGCTGCCGCCGCCGAGAGCATTGCAAAGCGATTAAAGTGCTGCAAATGAAATTCCTGCAATCGACGCACAAGAGGGCGCCGCTGAGGCATTTGAGTTGCGGTTGACCGCCTCAAATGCTTTATTACCATCAATTTGTTTTTGCGCTCGCTTTGCCCTTCCAATGCAATTCCACTACAGGCAGAGAGCGTTCGGCGTGAAGCCAAGAGTTATGGCGTGTAAGCAATTGCAATAAAAAGTCGTTCGCACGAATGTATTTGTGTCGGCCAGTTTGCTACTTAATTGCGGTTACGAGACGTAGTCGTTGGACTTTCATTGCAATTTTAATTCTCGCTATGATTTAATTTGATTCAATCTGGCGCTTTGAGAATGCGCACGATAGCCAACGTTTTTTCCACAAAGCAGTTGTGCAAGAAAATGTAATAAATCGTCGTTGAAGCCACGCGCTGTTGTATGTGTGAAGACCTAAAGTCTCAGAGGCATGATCGGCGCCGTTACACAATTAAATACCATTCGCATTTTGTACGAAGTATTTTTGCTTTCACAACCGTCAAAGGAAATATTCCAACCGGCCAGATAGGCAAAGGAACCGTTAATTGTTGTACTATATATTTTAGGGGAGTACATAATAAAAGCTTTAAGTTGTGTGGCAAGTGTTTACAAATGTCCTTAAAATAACTGAAAACATCAACACTGCATACGCTTACTTAAGAGTTAAAGGAGAGTTTTAGCTGCACGAGGGTTGTACAGTTTCGACGTCAATATTGCTTTTGCTGTATCTCTTCTGTGACCTCTACTCAACGTCGTTTATTAACTAAAGTTTCAGACCTTTTGGCACGAGCATAAACGAAAATGTATTGAGCCGATACATAAGAGTTAGTAAGATTCTCTGATATCTCTCTGAAGCCAACAGGATGATTTTCACGATGATTTTCAGCACTGTTCCTGTAATTAGTTTGTAGTTCAGTATGTATCATTATCACTTATGTCTGTTAGATTGTGATGCCAGTAAGATGTGACATGTCAAGCGGCCAACAGTCGTCCGGTAGTCATTTCGAAACCATGTGAGTAAGAGGCAAGCGATTTGTCTAAAGGGGCTTTTGCACATGACCTTGACGATCCTGCATGTACTGAATGCATTCCATCTCTCCATGATCCGCCAGTCAGCCCTTTCATAAATTTTGTTGCATCTCGTTTTTAGTGACTTGCGTACTTCTTGTACTTCTTCGGTAGCGAGAGGTATGGCACTTTTGCCTATCTCATCTGCTGTTTCGTTTCTCGGAACTCCCTTGTGGCCCGGACCCTATATACTAGAGGGTAGAAGAAAAAGTGTGACAAAGCGTTGTCCTGATGGAAGACGAAGCTGTTTCTGTTGATGAGTTCTGGCTGTTTTTTTCGATTGGTTGCTTCAATCTCATCAGTTGTTGACATGAAAATGTCGAATCAATCGTTCGAGCCGACTGGTGCAGCTGATAATGGATGATTCCTATCCAATCCCACCACAGCATAACCTTTCTAAGCGTCAATCCTGGCTTTGCCACCATTTGGTGAGCTTCACCACGTTCAGACCACGATCATTTTCGCACATTATTGTCGCATTTGATTCACTTTTCGTCTCCTTATTAGTAGCACTGAAGATATACTATACGATTGCAAAGACATCCATTGACAAAATACGACTACCCAATATATGCAGCAGCTTCATCCACTGCTTCTCTGCTTTTAAAGACATTCTCTGACAACTGTAAAGACTTTCGCCTGGAAGATACTGCAGGAATTTCGAAAGCTTGAAGGGTTGCCTGATATCCAGCTCAAAGCAATAGATTCCGGCCCCCATTGCGTTAGCCGTTTCGAATTTAGTGCCTTTCCATATTTTAAGTGCTAAAAGTCATAATGCACAAGAAATTAAAAGCATATGTGCTGAAGAAGTTAAATAACGCGCAAGTTCTGAAAACAATTTGCTTTTCTTCAACAAAGCCATACTTAAGTCATGTGACTCTATCTATTGCCACGGTGCACAAGCGTAGTAGACGAAAGTCTTCAATTTACTCCGCGACACTTGCGTGCGTGTCAGCTGTCCGCAATGTTATTATTGTTATCGCTATTCCGCATGTCAGCGTTTCAGTCAGCTGTCTAGCGCTCGTTAGCCTGTCACTTTTGTTGTTGTCGCACTTTGGCGAACACTTTAAAGGCATTCACTTTTCCGATTACAACATTGCGCCAACAGCTACACAACTGTATTCTCTGAGTCTTCAGTTTGAGTTTGCTACAAACTTCTTCAGAAGAAATCGCACACCTTCAGCGAAAGTGCTGCAAATTTGCCTCAAGTATGTTCGTGCAACAGGTGCCGAAGAATATATAACACGCCCATATGTGTGTGTATATTGCAACGGCAATTTCCTAAGGTGTCGTGTAAGACTAAATGGCTCGTTAAAGCGAAAAATTACACAATTACTTTGTTGTTATCAGAGTCGTGACAGCACTTACGGTAAGTACGTCGGTTACCTTTAATATTTTATTTCGGTATTAGGGAACAAAAATAAATATTAATCAACGAAAAGCTCTCTATTGTTTTTAAAGTGTAGTCGATTAAGATCTATGTACTTTTGCATGCGTTTGAATAAATTTTCGAAACTTTTTGCGACTCTGATGGAGGTATCTCCAAAACGTTGACCAACTACTTTATTTCTTGCGCACGGGAATAAAAAGTAAATGAACGTCGGAAGTTGTAAAAAGTGATCACGCGAAAATATTTGCGATTTATTACCATTTTTGGTCGAGATGAATATTTTAAGTTACTGTAAACAACACAAGTAGCATTCGTATGTCAAAATGTGCTTAGTAAGTGAAATAGAAAAAGTGTGAAACTTCACAATACACTTGTGAATTGCCAGATGGCAACACCAGGGTTGCCAAATCCCAAAAGCAAACTACTTAAACATGTTGTGAAATGTTAGATGAAATATAGTGAAGAGAGCCACATACGTGACATGCGGAAAATGTTTTGGAAACCTGATGAACAAATGCCTCATAAGCAAATTATAATTTTCCATTTTTTTTTATAAATTTTAGAATTACTTTGTGGCTATTACTTCTACCGTCATATAACAGTCAGAAAGCATTCTTTGCTAATGCACACAACGAGCTGAGATAGATTACATAGCCTGTTGAGAGTAACAATTAGCAACAAAAGAAACAAAAGAGAACATGAAAAAATACTGAAGCCCCCAAGAGTAAACGTAAAATGGTAAAAGCAGGTGCAATTTGCGAAGCAAGCAGCTCATCAGCTTAGCAACAGCAGCACTTGTGCTGGCAACAATGGCAGCATAAGTCAGTAGACAGTGAAGCAGTAAAATGTCAACAAAATCCCACAAAAAGGGCAAGTGATGTGTTTTGCATGACGCATCCTCTGCCTCAAAGCTACAGCGCTATTCATACGTGCAGTGATGCATTTGCATCAGGATGTGTTGCCAGCAAACTTTTGACAACAATTGTATTCAGCAAACAGTTCAGAAGTTTCCGCATCAATATGCAGCTGGTGTCATGGCGTTTGCTAGTCCAATGTAAAAGAAGCAGGCTTTTAGGCAAGGCACACACCACCCACCAATGCCTGTTGCACGCGCAGCTCGCACCTCGCACACCGCACACTACTCATATGCTAATGCGTTCGTAAAGTAAAGCAACTTATCGGCAAAGTTTGCAAGCGTCAAACAATTTTCGCTTTTCCCTCTACGATTTTGCTTTTCAACCTTTTCCCACACGCCCACACACGCACGTGTTTGGCCAGCAAAGCAAACTGCAACACCATTGACTGACACTCTACAACAATCTCTAACTTATGCTTAAGCGTATATGTGTGTATATGAGTGTGAGTGTGGGTGTGGGTGCGGGTGAGTGTGCTTGTGCACTATCGGTTACATTTGCGTGTGTTAACACGGGATTGCATGCACGCAACGAGCATGTAATATTTGTACTTGCAAACTCACATGCGCACATGTACTTGCCCATTAGGGTGTCCTAATGAGTGCGATGTTTCTAAAAAATTGCTTTTTTGTTTTTGTAAGAAAACACCTGATGTCTCAGTTTTTGCACCTAAAAGTATTCAATCCAAAAAAAGAAAGCTTATTATTTTCAATTTAACCCATGCCTGGGTTAGGTTAGATTACTCTGGTTCGCTTCCATGTCTTATATAGTCCTTCAGGTCTAATTGTGATACATTCTCCAGACACTTGAACTACGAGACTCCTAGATATCGAAGCAGAGTTCGAGGTAAGGCCGAACATAAGCAGGGAGAATGTTCCAATGTCTTTCTCATGCTTTTCTCATGCCCCTAAACCGTCTCCTACCCTTTTCGGAAAACTCATTGCATTTTATTTTTCACGACTTGTTTCTAATGACTTGCTACTGCCTCTCTGCTTCTAAGGACATTTTCTGACACAATCCGTTGTGAGATATTTCCTCACCGCCAAGCCTTCTTATCTTCTTAATTGGCATAGACACCGCTTACGCGATTATGGCCAAGCCTTCTGCCTGGAAGATAATTCAATACTCCGGCAGCTTGAAGGGTCGCCTGAGATTTAGCTCCTTGCAATAGATTCCGGCGCCCACTCCATCATTCATTTCCGATTTTCGTGTGCAAACATATACAAGTATGTTAAGAGTTGTGCTGGTGGTTCGTCTGCCCCTTCGCCATTCACCTTCTTTTAGCGTCACCTGAAGTCGGATCTTCCAGATATAGCGTGAGGTTAGGTGGTCATTATATCCCCCGATCCGCTGCTCAACGAGCTATGTCCAAAAGTTCTTGTGGAAAATTCACCTACCATTGCTAGTCTTGCTGCTGATTTCGCTGCCGAGCTTTGAACATCGAAGTGCTTCCGTTATTCAGAGAGCGGCGAGTCATTGTATTCGCTCTAATTCCTGTAAAATATTTTACAAGCAGCGGTTCACAACACCAAAGCACCGAAAAGTACGATTGGCTGACTACTGCTGTGGAACTCCAATGCATGTGGACAGGTGAAAGCACCTGTATTGACTAACATCCTCTTACATGCATAGATGGCTCCACTGGTCTTTTCACGCTTTCCTACACTTCAAGTACTTGGTATGATCATTGGCAGCTATATTTCCTCCGCTTGTAAAAATGCATCTTATCGGCATTTACCTCTTCCTTTAGCCAATAGGATCTTGCCCCTAATGTAGGCATCTAGCATTTTTTCGGGTGCCTTCAGAAGGAATGGAGTTAGATTTATTGATATATTTTCTTTTGAGTAAAGGGGGACTTCTTGGCCCGCCTCTGATATGAATATGACTCGCTCCTAGGCATATAGTAATGCACCGCTTCATCGATCAATGCTTGTGACCGATTATTTGATAAAAAATCACATTTTAACCATTAACCACTTTCCGTATTCACCATGAAAGGCCTTCTTCACCGGCATACTGGCGGCCATACCGGGCAACGAGCTAAAACACTGGTTCGACATTTGATCTGTTTTTTTATATCCTGTATCGTTTTGAAATTTTGCAAACGTCGTTTTCTCTTCCAGAAGCTGCTCATTTGTCGGAACTGCCGATATCGGACCACTATAATATATAGCTGCCATACAAACTGAATGATCGGAAAAAAGTTCTTGTATGGAAAACTTTTGCATTTGACAAGATATATTCACAAAATTTGGCACAGCTTATTTTCTATAGCAACAATGTAATCTCCGAAGAAATTGTTGAGATCGGATTACTATAGCATATAGCTGCCATACAAACCGAACGATCGGAATCAAGGGCTTGTATGGAAAACTTTCGCAGTTGACGTGGTATGTTCACGATATACGAGACACGGTTACTGCTTAAGGTAATAATATAATCTCCGAAAAAATTGTTCAGATCGGATTACAATAGCATATAGCTTCCATATAAACTGAACTCATAGTTACTGAAAAATGCATCTGTGTAGGGTATATCAGCTCCGGTGCAGCCGAAGTAAACGTTTTTTTGTGTTTTTTTTTTTTTTAAAGTCCTGTTTACTTTGGAAACCACCTTGTAGGAAACTTGTTTGAAGACTGAGCACATTTGATGCAGGACTTTAAATGCGTATATTTTGAAAAAAGGGTTTTATAAGAAATTCTTTAAGAACTTTTTTGTAAAGCTAAACATTTTGCTTATTAATATTATATTCTCAAAGTTGTAGGCTTATCTTATTATGGAAAATGGATGGAAAAAAGCACTGTGGGCATGAAAAATGGAAAACTTGTGTTGTATACTTTTTTTAAGTGCAAAACTGAAACTTGAGGTGCCATGAACCAACAAGAAATCAACTTTGAAAATAACGTGCACCCTAATGGTCATATGAATGTCACCATATAACTTGCGTACGCGTGTCCAAATCTAGCTGACTGCGCTTGTGCGTTGCATATGACAAACTTTTGCAATTATTACTTCTCTAATTATTAATTAAAATTTGTTTGTTACTTCTTTCTCTGTTCACATTTGCTGTCTGCTGTCCGTTGTTGTATTATTGTTCTGCAACAGCGCATAATGTCAAAAATTTCTGTGCACAGAGAGTTTAAATTATGCATCTGAGTCCATAATTGATTTCAAAATAAAATGTTCATTGGCAATAGAACTTCCTTACCAAACAATAGCAAGTTTACTAAGCACAAGCATTTAGTTAAAAGTTTCATAAACAGTACCGAACTTTCGACTCTAAGCTAATCGGTACACAGACTCTTTAACAGAGAGAAGCACACTGGAGTTTCGGAGCAATATAGATAGAGCAAGACTTACTATACATATACACAGCTACGAGGTACGTAACGCCAAGAAAGACAACTTCAGCAAGTTCTGCAAGATTTTGTTAACAATCCTAGCGGCTTCAAAGGTACAAAAGGCCCTAGTCAAAGCAGCTGAAGAGACAAAGCTGTCAATAGTTTCTAAGAATCTTAACGCCCAATATAGTGAAAGTGGCCAGGGTTGATGAAATAATATAGTATACCTACGGCTGGTACTAGATTTAAAACGTAGATGGAAGAAGTGCGTAGATTTCACGATTGCGGAAGCCACCAGCTCTTTAATGGTGTTGTCTAGATGCTAGAACCTGGGGTTGAAAACCAAGCATACTACCTTGGATATACTAACGATAGTCAGGTATTATCCATCCACTGCACTACAGGTGTTTCAGGACTTCACTCCGCCCCACATCAATGTGGAGATAGAGCAGAAAGGTCTATCTTAGCACTGCTGTTACCAAAACATGGTAAGAACAGGGTATTAAGCACTCAAAATCAGAGCGCCATTGGAGAAAGTCTACCATTGCCATTTTTCCAAGAGATATTATTAAAAAGAAAATCTATTTTGAAAATGGATTCAAAATCTTATTAAGCTGCAAAAGTAAATGGTAGGACTTTATCCTTATGATGCAATGGTATACAGACGAAACGTCAGACTGAATTGGATTACTTACTAAACTGTCAGTGCCCAGGGGTAGGTTTCAATGCATTTTTCAAGCTGAGGTCTATGTCATTAGTTGATGTGTAGAGAGGAACTATCACGAGGAACGAATTTTCATAATCAGTGATAGTCAAGCGGCACTTCCGGCAATTTGATCCGTTGAATTCAAATCAACAATGATAGTGGGGTGCATCAAAGTGCTTAACGCGGTTTTCACTAGAAATAGTAATCTATCTAATCAATCAGTAGAAATAAGCTAGGTGTATTTCTGGAACCTTCTTCGAGGGTCCACATTTTAAGAGAAGAGCTTCGAAAAGAGGTAAGAAGAACGGGTTAGTAGAATTTGACATTGGCAACAAGTGCCTGGGTTTTGACAGGCGGGGTTGTTGCATGGTTCAAGAAAACTATCGTCTTTCCCACTGACAAAATAAGGCAGCTGGTGGGTCACTGTTGTCAGGCTATCGGGCAGTTACATTCGGTTTGAGAGCGCATTGCAACCATTAAACCTCTTTTATTTAACTGGGTTAAACGAAGTATTGTAAGAACAAGAGAGAACACAGTAGACAGACGGTCGCCGTGAAATCCCACAAATTTTACATAATCTAACCAGCTCTTTACATATAATATTTAAAATTTAATGCAATTATTTGCTTCATAGTTCTCAATTCTAAATTATTATTGTTTGAAAGTTAAAGTGCATTTTGGACAAATATATTACATACGAAGCGCTTCTATGCAAAGCGACCAGTTTTACGATTAAATAAATCGCAATTTTGGCGCTAAAAGTTACGCCCTGCACAACGCTTCGTCTCCCAACGGATATGGCCAGCAATAAAAGATGCAGTAAAACGCTCTTATATTTAATATAACAGTGAAACTGATAACTTTCACTACACCATAGAAAAGAGAAGTACACGAGCAAGTGCTGGCATTCTGGCTACGGTTTCAAGCAGCTGGCGAGCAATGACTGGAAGACTTTCATAGAAAAATACGCAAAAATGCAAGCACGCCCGAACAAGGAAAATAGCCTTCAGACGCATATTTTATTGCTGCTTTTGGTTACGTGGTGGAAAATTAAAAGAATAGCTACCACAAACGTCGATTTAAAGTGAGCAGCTGAATAAATATACAAGTTATATCGAGCCAGCGGAAATACATAG
This sequence comes from Bactrocera tryoni, assembly GCF_016617805.1. Taxonomy (NCBI): domain Eukaryota; kingdom Metazoa; phylum Arthropoda; class Insecta; order Diptera; family Tephritidae; genus Bactrocera; species Bactrocera tryoni. Next base: position 9,337,343 of record NC_052499.1, read on the forward strand.
ACCTATTTTAATTACCTTTTTCCATAAATACAAAAACTATCTTTAGTGCTACTTGAACTGTGCCTTACATAGCTATAAAAGCAAGGAAGTAGTATTGTGAGCAAAACTAAATACAGGTAGAACAGCATAATCTTGGTCGGAGGTGATACAACGAAATCTGCATTTGAGTGGGAAGACTTATCATATCGTGTCACTTAATACCAAGACCAAATTTTATAAGTACCTCGTCATTCCCGCTCTGTTATATAGTGTGGATGCATAGACAATGACAACAATGAAATCGAGGGCATGTGCTAAAAGTAAACAGCTATCACTCAGACCCGTATCGCTTCTTCTCTGCAAGTAGCCTAGTCTTCTCCCGCGATAAATGCACAGCTATTGGCAAACTGAACAAAAGAGTACAGACTAGACCTTAACATTGCGGTCGATGACGTTAAATTCCGACTGTTAATAATCCTAAGATTTTAAGTGTAATACTAGACAACCCTCATTCCTCATACGACTGCGATAACTGTCAAGCTACATAGCCGCAGCAAAATCCTCAAATCGCTAGCCGCCAACACCTTGGAAAAAGATAAAGAAACGTTGTTGACAACGTATGTACAAGGCCGGTTTGTAATTATTTCTCACTAATATAGTCGCTAATTCCAGTGAAACACAGGCGAGAAAGCTTCAGACATGCCAGAATACTGCACTTCGGACTGTAACGGGAAGCCTTTTGGTCATACACAGTGAGACCCGTATGTTTCCGATTAAGGAATGAATGATGTTTTCAGAGAAACCAATCCGCCAATCGGCTGCGTGAAGAAGAGTTTCCTTAACAAAGTCGACGACATTAGACAGTCCTCCCAACAGACTTCGGACAAAACCCTCTTCAAAATTGCATTAACCTCTGATCCCTATAAGTAAATGGCGTACTTGGAATCACACCACCATCAATTGCAGACGACGAGATCGGAGATCGCATAACCCTAACCTTTTTCCATGCTCAGCCAACCCTAAACATTTAACAGCCCTCTCCATATGGTCCGAAACCGTCAAAACAGCAGTCTGAACCATACCACCCACGTAGAGGTTACATAACCGTTACAACAATAATAACTTATGGATCGACATTAGGAATGTTCGAGAAAAAGGCTTTACGGAAGCTTTCTGCCGCATTAGCAATGGCGAATAACGTAGCCGATGGAACGATAAGCTGTATGAGTCCTACTGGGACAGCGGTTACCCTTGCTGGCCATGTTGGACGGATAGATGAGAACACTCCAAACTTTTTTAATAAACAAAATATCTTCTCGAAATTTAGTATCAATTATTATCTCGTATCACTATAGCATATTTAAAATGACTTAAGTTAAGAGCCGTTTTATACCCCATTTTACTATGAAAAATGCACGTGTGAAGTGTGTTACGGCTTAAAAGGATGCAAAAAATGATCAAGTTCCTCTAGCTTGTTTTTTTTTAACTTTCAAATTTAATGGAGCATTCTTATTAACAGTCGAAATAACATTCTTAGTCATTTATTTTTGAAGATTATCTGTTTCAAATGTTAGCCGTGGTTACGAGTCAGATGGACTATTCGTTGTGTTCATTTTTGGATGACTCGTTCGAGCATTTCGACTGGTAACTGTCGAATGACATCCGTGATGTTTTACTCAAGGGCCTAAATCGAAGCGTGATTGCCTGCATAGACTTTATACTTTACATATATTTATAGGAAAAAGGTGTAACGGTGTGATATCTCACGATCTTGGTGATCAATCGACCGGCCCAAAACATAAATTTCTCTACTCACCGAAGAGTTCTATTGAGAGAATAATGATACGATGTCTGGAAAGAAGCACCATCTTGTTGAAACCAAATGTCGCCGAGATCACGTGCTTCAATTTCAGACATCAAATAGTTATCCATGAGCCAGAAATGGACCATATCTTGGAACATAGTATGACAGGAAAACGTTAGATTTTTTTGGAACTTTTCCAGAACCCATTGTGCGAAGCGATACCACTTGGCCTTCAATTGTTTCACAAGCTGTATTTTATTACGCTTCTTTTTATTTAAGATCTTGAAGTAAAGTGAGGCAAGTTTTTTCATACGTCAGTCCATGTCCCGTACACTTTCAGTTACGGCTATTATATTTCACTCACTGCGTGCTAGACGTAGTCTATTCGGTCAAATATTATCCAATAATGAATGATGGGTCTCTAGATGGGTAATGGTGTTGCAAATAGTACGCTTGTTAGTAGTACACAATTGAAAAAATAAAAATAATGCTAGTGGCAAGCGGGTTATTCACGCTTAGTTCCTTCAAATCTTCATTAGCAGCTACATTCGCCAATCACAGTGACGCGAGCCTTAGTCAGGCAGAAGAAATGTAAAACCGGCAGTGGTTACAGTGTGACTACATACGTTTACCTTTTTTGCCCATAAAAACTTTTCTATGCTCTTGGTTAATGGCGGGAGAAACTTCGTGTCAAGCCTCTTTGTACTTTGTTATGCTTTGAGCACTTTTTTGGTCATTTCCATGCAATGTTTTCATTCGCCAGACCTTCCGGCGGCATTCATTTTTGTTTTATGTATAAAGACAGTATTAAAAAATCCTTTTGCTGGTACATATGCAGCGGTGAAGCATCGCGTCAGCGTTCGCAAAGCCATGCATGTTCTTCAGCTGTAAACTTCTGAACATTTTTTTAGCTCAAATGAAAAGAGACTTAAATGTAATTGAATCACAATTTTGTGACAACTTGACACATCTGAGTTATATGCAATTAGCGAAATTGAATTTTTGAAGGAAATCACAAGATTTGCGTAGGAAATGGCATCAACTTCGTAGATCGTACCAGCGGTCAAGATAATCGCACAGCATGCGGCATTTTGTTCAGGGATATAGCAGCAAAGTATACACTCGACTTTATTAAGCAACTAAGGTTTTTAGGTAAATAATAAAGACTTTAATAGGTAAGATAATGAGCGTAAACCACTGCAAGAGTAATCGTAATTTTACACTGTTATTTTCAAAGTCATCAATTATCTTAATTTGCCTAAAATGAGCCCCGAACTGCCGGTGACACGGTACTGTGACGCGCAACACTCTGAGCGCAAACAAACACTTAGCAAGTAATTAGTGATATTTAAGTAAACAGCTCCAAAATCTATTAGAAAACGCGTTGTACAAAGCGTCTCAATATTTGCCTGGCGTTGCATGCCGCCAACATATGAGCGCGCCACTGAACCGGAACAAAAGTTATTAACTTGCGTCAACAGCGACATTAGCGTCGCCTGCCAAGCATATTTACATACACAGTTCTTTGACAAAAGTCGCCAACGAAACTTGTTAAGTGAAGCGTAACTACATAACGGAAGTGGAAGGTCAGAAATCAACGCGTTAGTGTGTGTGCTTGTGTGTATGTGTGAACATGAAAACTTTAACTTCACTTCATGGTGAACTTGCCAGTTAAGTCACTCACTTTCAACGGCAGACATGTTTGGCGGCAGACCTTCGAAGAAAATGCACACTGTTGAGAGCACTTGGCGTTCACCGTTAATGTTGCATATAAACTAACCTTTATCAATGTCGAACAAAACGGTCTAACGTGACGTGCACAATAGCGCTTAGGGCACCTTATACTTATGTTTACACGGACACATCCAAACATACATATGCGCATGTATGGGGCGAAGTAAGGCGTTCAGGCGGTGCGTTGGAATATATTAAAGTTACGTAACTATTTAATGCGCACATACTGAAGTCTTGAATACCTGTGCACTTGTTGGTGAGCTGTTGTTGCCGCAACACTTTGTTCCTTTGTCTGTCAATAAACCGTCATTAAATAGCTTGTGGGGCGCCTAGGTATGTTAATGACTGCAATGACAAGCTTCAATAGTTACTTGCCATATGAATACCGATTACTGATACACAAATACTAAATAGTGGGCACCAAAGTTAGTAAAATATAATTACTTACGGTAGACAGAAGAAAGTGTGGGAGACCCCATAAGATATAACAGGTCTTTCAATAGGGACGCTACAATCGGTTTGATAGTGACAGCAAACGACGCCATATTTTTTCCCGCTGTTTTAACATTTCTCTTCAGTAAGTTTTGCGATTTTATCATGGAAAGATATACGATCCAACAACGATTCGATATTATTAAAATTCAGTACCGATATTCGGAGTCAGAGGCCTCAACTTTAAGAGCACTACGTCCAATTTATGGTCCTGTCAGATTAACAACTGAGTGGAAAATTTTTATTTCACAAGAACAGTAAAAAATGTTTCCGTGCCAATGAGACAAAGAAGTGCCCGTAATGTCGATAATATTGCTGCCGCTAGCGCATCAATTGAGAGAGACACAAATCAGTCTCTCACACGTCGTTTTCAAGCATTGGGCATCGCTGTGACGTCGTTGTGGCGAATTTTGCGAAAATATCTTGGCCTACATCCTTACATGATCAAATTGACGCACTGAAGCCACTTGACCACCAGAATCTTCGTATTTTCTTGAATTGGGCTGAGCAACAACTTGAAAACGAGCCGAATTTTCAACGAAAAATCATCTTCAGCGTTTAGGCTCATTCCTGGCTGAATGGCTTCGTCAGTAAGCAAAATATGCGTTACTGGTCAGGCAGCAATCAACACGTACTTCATGAGTCACCTTTGCATCCCGAAAAAATTACGGTGGCGTCATTGGGCCGTACTTCTGCCGTGATGTCCAAGACCGGCGCTTTACTGTGAATGGGAAACGTTAACGCTCAATAACAAAAAACAAATGTCGGAATCGATTAATTGAAAACCAAGTTTGAAGAACGTGTTATCTCACGAAATGGCCCAGTTAAATGGCCGCCTCGGTTGTGCGATTTGACGCCGTAGACTATTTCCTGTGGGCCCACGTCAAGTCAATAGTCTATGCCAACAAGCCAGCGACGACTTATGTACGTACGAATATCGAACGTAAAATTGCAGCGGTATCGGCCGATTTACTAGACTTCTGCCAGCGTGCCCGTGGTGGCCACGCAGATGAAATAATATTCGGTGCAAACGAAGTTCCTTTATCTTCTTCGTTATCCATTATTCTGCGAAATTTACTAATTTCATGAAGACAACTGACCAAAAAAATTGTCGACAAGCAAATGTTGAAACTAAGTACAACGGAAATAAATTATACTGTTTCACCCTCCATTATTTACCTTGACCATATACTATACAACGTTTTAGATTACACCCGCTTCGGCCGCACACTCTCCAAAGTCTTTTTCGTTCATCTTCGCGAAAATGTCAATTAATTTATCAAATGAAAGGGAGGGTGCTTTAAAACAAGCCGACAAATGATCTGGTGAAATTTTTCAGTGTTGAACTCTCCATTCATATCCATTTGTAGTCTTAAAACTTGCGCTGTGGATGTTTATAGTCTAACGTTAGATAAAAATTATGCAAATAAACGAGAATATAAAATTTGTGCTGTTGAACGTACTTAAAATGAAGAAAAATAAAACCGGAGCAAACGCACAAAAACTGTGCTATTTGCCTAAGCGTATTTGTTGTAGCAGCTAACAATTCCATGCGACATAGCAAACAAAGTAACAATGTGCACACGGCATTTTGAGAGCTCGTCAATGGCTCGTCCTTCAAAAATGCCATGAAATGAAGTCTAACCTCCTATTAGACCAAGCCATATACACATCCGTACACACACTTACATACTTTTGTAAAAACAATGCGAGGACAGGACCAGTGAAAGCCTTAAACTTATGAAATTTACACGTGTGTGCCGTGGGCGTTATTTCGAGATCCCATAGGTATGTCTTAAGCATATTGCTGAAACGCCAAGCGACTCGTAATACTACCACTAACACACACACACACACACTTTTACACGTGATTTACTACACTCGAAAGATTGACAAAATATCCATGGCATTTGCGGGTCACACAACGACATGCTCATATTTGACCTACAAATTGCCGTTGCCAGGATTCATTACACGCAGTGCAAAGTGAGAGGCAAACGCCTGCCCTAGCGCCCACTCGCACATTCATTCGCTAATATACTCGTGCTACATATGTGTGTATGTCTACTCCACATTCACCCAGTAAATGCCCTTGGCAGTCGCTGATCCTTGGCACTGTGCGCCTTTGCTGCCGCCTCTTTGCACTTGGCAGGCGTCGTTGCTCAGCTCATGCTTTGCATATTTTACTCAATAACTAACTAACGTCGGTTTTATGCGATTATTATTGGCCCCGCAGCGATGCTCGAAGCTCAAATCTATTGCGAAACGTCTGCTTTATATGTACACAGAAACGGTACTGTAATGGCGGCCGTAGGTAACAAAAGACGACTACGACGGCAACAGACGAATTGAGGCAGGAATTCGGCAGAGCTCTTCTCCTCTTACCAAAGTGTTCGTCTAAATTGCGATGAATGCTTTCGTTTTATTGTTGTCTTTACATTTAGACGCGTACATGTTAAGGGCCAACGAACGTGCTGGAGTGTTGCTCGGTGTCTGTAAAGGACAAGGTGGCAACATTTAAATAAAATTGAAAATAAAATTAAGGCATATTTCTTTAAGAGTAGAATTTCAGCGGAAAGGCAAAGTGATGTATTAAAACACAGCTCGAAATAAGAGGTCCTCAGGGAAGACTCGCTAAATGATTAATAGTTATTGCGTTGCATAATTAAAAGGAATTTATATCTGCTTTTACAGCAATATTTCTTTTTTATGTTGTATTTCAAATAACAACAACAGGTTTAAAGTTTTCAACGTAGATTTACGAGCTTGAAGTCGAGATCGACATTTTTTTTGAATATTTTCTAAAAATGTATTTGAGATTGTATATTATTAACACAAAGCGCTCATTTGCAGCTATGTATGGTGGATGTCCGATGAAGTGGTCTCTAAAGTATTATTGGATAGTCGAAAAAGTCTTTTCGTATTTTTTAAAATTTCAACTTATTTTTTTTTTTGTTTTATATTATATTTATAAAGAAATGTAATGAATCAAATATGTAACATTTTGGTCGACCACTTTTTGCCATTTTTCCGCTAGAAACATTATTCCATCAGTGTAAAACTTTTCTGGTTTCTAGGCGAAAAACTGCGACAAGTAATTTTCACAGGTTTCTCTTGAAGCCAATTTTACTTCATTAAAAGAGTTTTCAGGTATTCCGATGGTGCAAAGTCAGGGCTATATGGTGGATACATCAAAACTTCCCAACCAAGCTCTCCCAGTTTTTGTCGAGTCATCAAAGATGTGTGTGGTCTAGCCTTGTCCTAATGGAATACAAAGCCTTTCTGTTGATCAGTTCTGGCCGTTTTTTTCGATTGCTTGTTTCAATCTCATCAATTGTTGAGTGCGAAATGTAGAATCAATCGCTCAACTAGGCTGGAACAGCTCATAGTTCATAATTATCATAATAACTCCTTTCCAATCCCAACAAACATTCAGCATAACTTATCAACTCGTCAATTCTGACTTTGCGATTATTTGTTGAGCTCACTACGCTTGAACCATGATCTTTTTCGCACATTATTGTCGTATATTATCCATTTTTTTATAGCCAGCCTTTTTTAAATGGTTCAAAACTGTTTGATGAAGAATTCTAAGTTCCTTAGTGATGTCTTGGCTGCTTATGTTGCGGTCCTGTTCAATCCTTTCCACAATTTCATCGACTTTTTCAACGATAGGTCGACTAGAGCGAGGTGCATCTTTCACATTAAAATTTACAGAACAGAAGCGTGCGAACCATTGGAGTGCTACACGAACTGATACACCACAGTCTTCGTAAACTTCACAAATTCCATTTGTGGCATTCTTCTTTTTTTTAAACAAAAATTTCAAAATATAGCGTCTTCATAATTTTCACTCATTTTTTAACAGCTGTAACTTTTTTTTCAACTTCACCGAATTATCCTTTTATTTTGCTTAAATGAAGCCTAAGATCTTACCTTTCCAACAATATATGATATGGCACAATGTGATTGGTAGCACTGATGATATACGACTGCAATGACATCTATTGGTAAAATACGAAAATACTTTTTCGACTACACAATATATGAGTACACTCAATAATAGAACCATTCAACGTTTTCATAAAAATAGACGCTTCCTAAAAAGGCGTTTTTTGTGAAAAAATTTGTAACTTAGAATGGCTAAAATAATCGAAATCGTTATCAAAACTCTTATAACTTCGACCACTACCAAACAAATATATTTTCAAAGATCACACGAAAAGTTCAAGTTGATCAGTCCCGCGGTTTGGGAGAACACTGCTTCGAGAGAAGCCCGTTTAAAATTTTTTGAGCTAAGCACTAAGTCAAAAATTCTTACAGACACGCTTATTACTCCGAAACTTTTTTCCACATAAACTTGAAATTTTTGGAAATTATTTTCAAATGTACATATTACATTCGATGGATATGCAAAAAAAAAAGATTTTTTGAAATTGACAGGTGGATATAACCATTCAAGACCTCAAAGCGTTCAACTATCCCCAGCATACAACACAACTGATGTTGATATAAAATCTTAAGAATATTTCATTTAACACATTCGCACAACATTTGTTGCATCATTTCAGCGGCCGAGCGAAGCTGAAAATTGTAATGCCCTTTCAAAGTTTAGACCCCTTTCAAAAGGTCAGAAATAAATGTAAATTTTGTATGATGTGCAAATGTAAACAGCTCCCGAGCAGGCGACCCACAATCCTATAATAGCGGTAACAAGTGTCGCATAATCAGAATACATTGTTGATATGAACATATGGCAACCTTCATAATCCAGCAACAGCCACAAATTCAGCATATGTTACCAACAAAAAGGGACATTGGCTAGAAAGTGAATTGCTAAGCTATGATATTCTGTATTTTTTCATATTTTAGCGCAAACCAAAAGAGCTAAATTTATATACACACCTGGTAATCTTCTGTAAACACATACATATGCATATGTATATTTTTTTTTTGGAGCTTTACCGAAATAAGTGGGTTTATAGTCGAAGAGCTTTACAAACGAATGGCTATTTCATAATAGCATGGCTTTGGAAGTAGTCTCACAATAGCATAGAAATGAAATTCGCTGTTTAGCCAGTAGTTTGCTTTCTCAAAAACTCAGAATTGTGGTGTACGCAAGTTCTTTCGAAAAATAGACTCAAACTAGTTTTTATATTTGGCTAAATAAATGACTGACTTTGTATAAGTGCTCTGAGGTACAGGTATGATAATCAAGAAAACCAAAAAATATAGTGCAATAATAGTATATCATTTAGCGTCGATATACCCTTTATGTGATGAAAACATTGAGGATTAGTACTTTTATGAAGTTGAAAATATCTTTGCCATGCCGCCAAATCCTTTTAAGCCACTTTCACTGCAATATTACTTACATATGCACAAACATGGTATTTCCTGGCGTTATGACCACTCCATTTCCTGCAGACATCCTGGCTTTCAAACCTTGCTCATTGGTTTTGTTCGATACCCGACAACTAGTTAAGGATTTTATTGTTAGAGCAATTACGCCTAAAATAGGTCTCTCAGTATGAGTCAAGCGAGACAATGAACTGAACCACTGTCAATCTTTCTACGGAAATTGATTGCACAAATATGCAAATGAATTTAGATGGACATCTGTGCACACGCAGGAGCTGTTGGTCTTGAGAACATAGCCCCATACGAAAACATAATTGGTTTGTCCGCACGCATTGTGCATTGCATGGTTTTGCAAATATGATGGATTTTAAGACAGAACAAGGTCGACATTTACATTTCGGTAATTGCGGTAAGGGAATTGTGGAAATTTGAGTTCGGCGAAAACAGTATTGTAGGACAATTAATGCAATAGTCATACAAGAAAACTTTGTGTTTTTGTGCTTATCGATAATTATGACAAGACCATTATTATGAAAATTACTAATTAAAAAAAATAAGAATTAAAAATTAATATTTTTTTGTAATTAAGAATGGTGAACATATAATATTTGACTAAGGAGGCCCACAAAGACATAGACAGCATACAGACAGCAGGAGACCTTCTACTGAAACCCTGCATTATAGCCACCTACTATCGGTGTGACAATGTGGTTTCAGAACAGTCAGGACCAGCTATTGAACACGTCGTGCGTAAGGTGGAGGAAACTCTTCAAAAGAAGAACTTTTTGAGGTCAAGATCTTAGGGGTTACATGGGTTTCCTCGGGTAAAAAACAGCATTTTTTCACCAATTTTTTCTCAAATAAAAAATGAAATATTTAATTAAAATTTTTTGTTGTTACAAACATACACTATTAAAAAAGAACATCTGAAATTTTTGGAAAAAAATATTTTAAACTCGGCCATTGCGACACCATTTCTGGTGACCCCTGGGAATGAAGACACGCCCGCGGTGGCAGGATAACTTCTTACAGGATCATTTAAAATGAAATGTTTTAGTTAAACTCTTAATTTAAATCTTGGACGAAGGAAAAAAACTGAAAATTGGATTTTCGACAGAAATTTTTACAAAAAAAATTAAAATTTCAGTGAAAATTTTGCGATATTTTTTTTCAAATAGTTGTAATCGTAAATCGTTGTAAAAATCCTTCGTTCAAGTCCCTAAGAATTGTATCTCAAAGACCTGTGTAAAATTTCATGCAGATCGGTTGGGTAATTCTCGAGAAATCTCGCAAACCGATTTAAAAAACACAGTTTCGAGAAAAACGCGTTTGAATACAACGCACTTAGCCTAGCTAGCTTCGAGCGCACAAATTCTGAGGGTTTTATCTCCGAAACTATTACACTGATCAACTTGAAAATTTAGGAAAATACTTTACAGGGCCTCCGACGTTTCCTGCTGAAACTTAATATACGCTTTTCGGAATATAATAAAGTAAAGACAAAGGCGTATGAAAGTACTAGACTAAGATGTCTAATATTGATTGACAAAAGTTGCCTTCTTTTTGTAAGTTAAATATATCGCTGAAAACAAAGAGTTTGCAGCTACTCTTCGCACTGACAGTAAACATGCCATTTACATGCCACTTACATGCGTCTGCTTCAGCTTATTTATGTCTTGGTATTCGCAAGGTAAATAACCGACATGTGTCAGTGCCTTTCTCATGCTTGTCGGGCTTAAAATAAATACATTTCAATTACTTTCGCATACCCGATGCCTGTGTGTGCACATAGCTCTTATTTTATACATGCATATGGCTTAATTGACCCAAAGCTTATCCCCTTGAGCTTCTATTTCATAGTCATGTGCTCGTGAGCTGTGCAGAAGCCAGAAAATATTTGAAATTTTAAAGACTTCTTTAAGCCTTAACACGCTGCTGCGCTAAGTGCTATGAGCAAAAAATAAGACTTTACTCATAATTTTAAAATTCTTAATTCATTTTTCAAAATCTGTGTTGTCGCCCTCAAAGTAATCTCCCGCTTGGCAATAATAAACTTGTGTTAAAGTTTTTTTTAAGTCTTCGAAACAGTTGTTAAAGTCAATTTCCAGAATTATCTTCAATTCACGTAGCGATTTCACGTTTAGTGTCTTCAGTTGACTCGGTCTTCGTTTCCCTGGAGCGGTCGTTTGAAATCGCTGAATAGCCAGAAGTCACACGGAGCTAAATCAAGCCAACACGGTAGTTGCGGTACGATATTGGTTGAACATTTTGCAAAAAACTCAGGAAGAATCATTTTCGTGGTGAAAAAACCAAGAGTTGTCAGCTCATAATAACGGCCTTTTTTTACAAATAATTGGGCGCTCTTATATAGTATTCCTTGTGAACAGTTTGGTCTGTCAGAAAAAGTCCCCTTATCTCGATAATCGAAGAAAACTGTCGCCTTAACCTTGGTTTTTGAGCTGCTTTGACGCCGGTTTTTCGGCTTCGGCTCACCTTTGCCACAATATTCGGCCGTCTAATCGTCTGTTTCGGCATCGTAAGCATAAGCGCAAGACTCATCGTCGGTAATAATACATTTTATGACGTCTTGGTAGTCAGAAAGCATATTTTCATAGACGTTAGAGCGACGTTGTTTTATTAAAAACTTCAGTCATTTTGGAGCCAATCGGGCTTTCGTGCCCAAATAATCTTTTAAAATGAGTTTCACTCATTCTTTCGATATTCCAACTTCTTTGTTGAGTAATTTCATCGTAAAAATTGCGGAATTCACTCCATGAAATTCAGAAAGTCAAGCATATACTAAACACTAATAATTGTTTTGATGTGGCAGGGGCACAGAAGTCATTGATAGTCATAACAACTTAGAAAAAAAATATTACAACGAATAGACTTTCGCAGCTTAAATTAAAAAGTCTTACTATTTTTTGCCCACAATATTTTTTCTCTAAAAAACTGTTTTCATAAATCACCGAAAAATATTTAAAGCCGCTTCAGATGAATATTGGAAAACTTTAATTAATTTAAGAGCTTTTGGTGCTTCAAAATAAACATGTATTCATATGAAATCTGTGCTTAAAGTTTGTTTAACTAAGCATTTGCTGGCAAATGAAATAAAATGCCAATCTACTTTCATTGTTTTAGTATTTTATGAATATTCATATATAATATTTGCAAATGCAGATTTTCGTTATTTCCAACTATGAAATCCGATTAATTTAAGAATTTGAGCTGGAATAAATACTAGCTATTGACTTTGGATTGAATTCAATAATTGATACTTGAATTGAACTAATTTACAGCACGAATTCGGTATACAATGAACGATATTGATATTAAAGCTTGACAAATATTCTTCAAATCCTCAAATCGCTTTAAATATAGCAATATTAATGTTGAAAAAATATCTATCTAAATATATTCATTTGTATAGCAGATAATTAAAGTCAGTATCTGCTTTTACAGAGGAGTAGATATTACGTTACATGCTTTCTGTTTGTAACACCCCGCCCTGCCACATAATGCGCTTCCACGTGGACTAGCAAATATTGAATGAATCTGTTTGAATTGTTTGTATTTTATTTATAGTAGCAAGTTCGGAAGTATAATTTCAAACAACAGCGAATCAAATTTACATTATTTTCATTTTTTAGAAAGCTCAGTTCTTCTTTTGTTTTGTTGATTGTTTACGACAACACTATGAAGGTGAAGTGGCAAAGCAACAGCGTCCCACAGGCGCCGCTTTTAAGTGGCTGTCACCGAAGACATGCCGTTGTAGGGGATGGCGACCACCGACGCACACATCTACAAACTTGTGAAGGACTTTGAGAAACGCTTGTGCGGCATTCAAATGAGGTTATAACTATTCAAGCATGGCAAGGTTCGTGGTTACTGAGAAGCGTTTGGATAAAAGCGCTGGCGCCGACAATATGATTCTTAAAGCAATTTGTTTTGGATTTTGCCATTATTCAATCAGTTTATTAAGAATTCATGTTAGAAAGGAACATTTAAGTGGAAATGAATAAAAAATTCTAAATTTGTAGAAGTTGCTTGAATATTAGGATTTTGTTAGAATATTTGTACTTTTTTTTCTTACTATTAAAAAAGTTTTCCATACAAAGACTTGATTTTGATCCTTAAGTTTGTTTGGTAGCTTTAAGCTATAGAAATCCGATCTGGCAATATTTTTCAAGGATTATAGCTTTGCCTTATTTAATATTATTTACAAAATTTCGTGAAGATATTTTGTTAGATAAAAAAGTTTTCCCCACAAGAACTTGATTTTGATCGTTCAGCTTGTATGACAGCTAGTGATCAGCTCTGAACAGTTCTTTTGGATGGATTTTAACCAATGATTCATGCTAAGTTTCGAGAAGATATCTCGTCAATTAAAAAAGTTGTTCATACAAGTACTTTATTTTATTTGATCAGTTTGTATGACAGCTATATGCTATAGTAATCCGATATCAGCAGTTCCGACAAATAAGCGACTTTTCGACTAGGAAAGTATGTGTGCAATATTTCAGATCGATATCTACAAAACTTGGAGGCTAGCGCGCCCGTATAGGAAGGATAAGGCAATTCGTTCATTAGCATTTCCATAATATATATACATATATACTAGTTGATCCGGCCGCGCGTTGCTATGGCATATATTTTATACTATTATTCATATAATAAACTATGCAACATAGTGAAAATTTTATTTACGCATAATGGCGAAAATTTTTTTGTTGGTATATGAATCCAAGGGATTGCACTTAAAGCTTAATTTTGAATAAGTTCATGCAAAAAAATTTCATTGGAAAAAGTAAAGAATTTAAGACTGCTTTCACAATGTTTGGTTACCAGCCTTTCTGTTCAGTTAATAGAGTTGTCCACATAATAAATTGTACTTAGTAAACATCAACAAAATGTGGAATCGGCCAAAGTTCATGATTAATGGAGATGTCCGCTTAATAGAGCGCCCATTTAATAGAGCTTTCACTGTATTGTTTTTTTTGGTTTTACTATCCTATCTTCTAAGTTGGTTCGAACTGGACACAGTGTGCTAAATTTTACCTAAAATCGGTGACAACGTGACACGTACTTTTTATATATAAAGATATATTTGAGATCCACTTTGCTTTGCGTGAAATATGACTTTAAAGCTTTTAATTTGCCGCCAATCAGCTCGAGTGACAATGCTTGCTCGGAACAGCAGCGCTTAGCTAAAGAGCGGTAACGAATTGTAGCCTCTTTTATTTGCTTTTATTATGCTATATACATACATATAGTCACCTGAAATGAAAAATAACGTAACATCACTTTTCATGAGTTTAGAGGCTGAGGAAAAATGATATAATAGAAACCACTCATAATGAAACAAAATTTGAGTTTTGGTTATAAAACGGTTATATATTGGGTATTATACATATCTGACAGCGATTTTTAATTAAATTATTTTAATTTTTTTGATGATACGCTGTTTTGCATTTTAGGTGACATTTTTATTTATTTCACATATATTCACGTAAGTATGTGTATACCTACATATGTATACACTTGGTAAATACTCTTTGATGAATTTCAAATGCACGAGTACGAACACATTCAGCTAGTTTCATTTTCAAATGTTTCCATTTAGTTTTCAAGTACACAAGCAAGCGGTTACAGTTTTTCAAAACATACCACCCCCGGATATGTGCGTTCTGCTGCTCTCGGACGTGTAGGCCTGTGTGTGTGAACACGATCAAATGTGGCTCTTGTCTGTATTCATGAGCAAAACAAATCTACTTGTCTGGTCGCGAGGATTTAAAAATATATTTGCTATGCTGCCGACGTAGTAAAACAAAGACTGCAAAAATAACAACAAAACACAGCCGGTTGAGATTTCATGCAGAGGCGCACGCTTGCGGCACTGGTTGATTTGGCTCGAGAGTTATTTTAAAGGGTGAAAGTAACTCTCTGTGTACAAGTATTATTATGACCTGGGGGAATTCAAGTAATGTAAACATGAAAGTCGATTTATTAATTTAGTATGTTAAAAGTTACTGTTAGTTAATTCCACATACGCCTAAATATAGAAGTCTGAATGACAAATCTACATGTTTTAGGAATACACTATATCATTTTTTACGAAAGAATTTAAACCTCTTCGAGTTACAAGCGTTCTCCGATCGCTCTAAACAAAGCTGGCCTTCTCCGTTGATGAAAAAAATCTTTGACTTCGATTGCAGCAAAACTGTAATACCCATCACAAATACAAAAGGTTTCTCAGAAGAATTTGATTCCGATCATTCGGTTTGTATGGCAGCTGTGTGTCCGATATCGGCCGTTTCGACAAATGAGCAATTTTTGGGTGAGAAAAGAACAGATGCAAATTTCGGAACAATAACTCAAAAACTAAGGAACTAGACAGTGTAAAAACAGACATCAAGCTGATTGATACTGATTGAATGATTTGTTCCCGAATAATTATTGCAGTAAATTCGAAAATGATCATTCGAAAAGCATTATCATAAATGCTGACGGAACTCATTGAACTGAGTGGGTACAATTTAGAAAGTCATAACTCAAAAACCTTTTGTGCTATAAACATAACATTTCAGTATGTTATTTTTACAGGATTAGCTTATGGAAATCTGAAAGAAAATTTCGTTTTTTGAAATTTCACACATGGTGTGGCCCGTAACTCTCAGTGCACTGCAATCCCCCCACTATAAAATTCAGCAGCAGGTTTGTGCCATTACCTTGTCCCCAAGGAGTATGATCTCACCAAGCACTACCGCCACCGACGCTCCATCAACCCCAGGCAACGTCATTTCAACAGCAGCCCAGCTTCTCGCTGAGCCTCTTGTAGGATTTGCATAATTCCTTATGTAATACAGAACATATGCTAAAGTGAAGCCGACGCGGCCTCCTACACTAGCGATGCCGTACGATGCTAAACGATTTTGTTGTTGTTGTGCTTTGGCGCTAGATGCATTTGCACATATGCCACTCGGCTGCCTATTTGTCTAAGGATTCACGCATTTTTCACCGTCTCGTTTGCCATTAGTCACGTCACTCAGCTGCTGCGCTTAGCCCAAAGCCAGCCAAACAGCGATATGCGTGCGCTGTGGAGAGGGACGGAATACGGAATATGTTGCGCGGTTATTGTGACTAATATCGCCACATTTGTAACGCCAAGCAGGCTTACTCACACTCACACATAAGCTCAAGCTTTTGTGTTGCGTGTGCCTTTGTTGTATTTGTCTGTTCTTAGTACATGCCCGCATTGCATCATAAATATTCTGCAAGACGTGTAAATTTCCGCACTTAGCGCTTGCGCTCGCGTTGATGACGATATTGTTTTACTGGAGTTATTGGCTTGCATTGTCTGTCACTGATTTCCATTTCACAATTTTCCATTTGCGCGTACAGTTATGCGTTCTGTCTCTTGGATTACGCCTCGATTTTCTTGGCAAATTGATTTGTGAATTGTGTGTGTGTGTTGTTTGAAACAACAAGCTCAACCTCTTATGTTGACTCAGCCGGATTTGCTTCTGAACGCAAGTTTTCTGTTGTATGCCATCAGCTTGCCTTGGTATTTGCTCCCGATATAAGACCACAGTCGCACCCTTGTGCCACCTTCGTTGCCCCGCTTACTGATTGCTACTTGTTGATGCTGAAAGCCACAGCACTGAGAGTAGAATTTATTATGCTTTGTCTACAAATTGCATAGAAGGCACATAAAACGAGCAAAATACGAGGTATTGATTATTTTATAGTAGTCTCTTTAGCATAAGGAGCGCAATTGCAAATTGATGAACACATATTCATTACCCGCGAATTATACGAACGCAGCATATGGATAGCGCTGCTTCTAAACTTTTGATTTGTATGAGGAAGAAGAAAGTACAGGTGAAATATACCCGCATCAACTAGATAATATGTATATATATATGCGAGTATAGTATATAATATTTTTTTGATAAAATCAGGTTTAAAACTATTGCTCTATGACAGTTGCAGGAGTACAGAGTTTCATCTTAGAGCTAATAGACCAGTGCAGAAACCTCTGGAAATGGTAAAAAGTGATAGAAATTCATGGTGGGATCTTTTTTTCGCATATTTTGAGAAAATTTATTATAGAAATATATATATATATTCTTACACCATTAGAAAGTAGAGACTGATATTTTGATGTGAGAATTTTTGGTTATGAATTTGGGTTCTTTTCGATTTTAAGTCGAAATAAGGTTTCGTTCTAAATATAACAAAAATATTTTTTTGGCAAATAAGAAGGAAAGCTTGACATGCAAGTTTTTGATTGGTGTAAAATTCACTTAGTTTTCACTTGGTATTTGGGGGTGTGCTAACGTGCATTTTGAGTTAAGCTCTTAAAAAATTATAAGATTTTAAAAATTTGTAAAGATAATGAAGCCTTTATATCTTCATAAATATAGAAGAAGCAAAGAAATTTTAAAAAGCTTTTTATTTTTTAGTTCATGTTCAATTCCAAACAAAATTATTAATAATAAAAACAAAAATAAGTTATCTAAGTTATTCTAAGAAAAAAAATATGTAAACGAAAACAACTCAAATTCACTCAATAATGTACCCTTTACATATTCAATAAAAGATATCAATGTTTGCCGCAAGTTTGCATTGTTCACGACTTAAATAAAACGTTTAACTGATATTGTGCTTTATTGCGCTTGGTAAAACCTTTTTAATAAATAAAAAAAATGTTTTTCTAATGTTAATACATGTATTTAATTGGCCTTCAAAATAACGAATAAGCTATCTTCATACATTGAGGAGGGTCACCACAAGAGCAGATCTTCTACACGAATGATATCTAAGCCAATCAATGATCATCAGAGTTCGGAAAAGACGATCCATTGTTCTGAAAACACGAGTCAAAGGGCATAATAAAGTTTTGATGAATGTAGTCGCACGCCTTATCTATGATAAAACATAAGAAAAGGAACAAGCTCTAGACACCAAAAGAATAAGCTTCTTAGTAAATGGAACACCAGAAGCGCACTCCGCGACATTGGCTACATAGCAGCGGTAAAACATAAAAACCTGTATTGTCAGTATAGAATGTTAACGAACAGTTGAAACTCGCCAGAGAGCACCGACATTTAATTATTTTCAACCAATTGGCAACAAAATTGCTGCCATTGTCATTGTGGAGGCTATCCAAAGGAACCATGTTACACAAATAGTAAAATATGGATCGAAGTGACTTCACATACTGGCATATTGTGCCTCTATAAAAAATTTATGGAATACTGAGAAAAGGAGACTATCTACATATTTTTTTTAAAGAAGAAGTCATATTCCAACATGATGACGACCCAAAATATGCATCCAAAATAGTGAAGTTATGCCTTGCCGACCTATATTTCTTACTGATACAGTGGCTTGTCCTATACTAAATTATTACAAAAAATTAGATATTTTCTGGAAGATTCTGTAAGTTGTAAACTTAAGTACTACATCTGAGTTGTTTTGGTTTTATTTGTATTTTTCTAAGAATTGATATTTAGAATTTTAAATTTTGATAGTGAATTAGGGTGTTTGCGATTTTAAATCAAAATAAGATTTCCTGGCTGATATTGCAAAAAAAATAATAATAAAAAAATTTTTGGGCTTGGGAAACAAGAAGGAAAGCTTAAACCAAAATTTTTTTTTTTTTGATATAAGATAAATAATAAGATAATTATAAAAAAATTCAAAAACCAAAACCTTGTCAAATAGGTTTTAGATGGTTTTTTTAACAACAACTTTTGCATAGAACTTTTTTCTATTCGACTCGTCGTTTATCCGTAACTCGTGTTAAGCCCTTTTGAAGGCTTAACCTTTCCTTTTGCCGAACACAGAGAAAATATTTTCTTTTATTTATCTTTCGTTTCCAATAGCTACAGTTTACTACGATTTTTTTTCTACTTTCAAAAATTATCTACCCTGATCTATAGAGGTCTTTTTCTTTGAATCTGAAAACTGAAAATCTATAAGAATGTTTTACGATCTTTATCTAACCGAGTATACCCATTATATACCCACTTAAAAGCACTTTATTCCTTTCTATAAGTTATATTATAGTTTATTTATTTTCTTAACAATGCAACTGGAGCTATTAGAAGTGCTACCATACCATCGGAAAAACGAGAAAACGATAAAAATTGCCAAAATCGGAAATTAGTAGTGGAGTTAACAAAACTTTAAGGTTACTAATGGAAAATGTGCCATTGTATGGTACTTGGAATAATACAAGTTACAACGAAATCCAAAATAGATAGATCTTATAACACAGTTTCACAAAAAATAGAAATAAATGATAGTATTTTTGGCTCACCTTTTTGCAAAATTCTTATCAGTATACGCTCTTCACTATACTCAATCATATACATATGTCTCCTTTGAAAGTAAACTTACAGGTATGCTCTTAAAATAAATAGCTCAACTTCTTGCAAAATTAAAAAGGAAAACATTCAAATATTAATATCGCAGATTGGCGCAGAATCCCTTCAATATATGTATCAGACAAAGAATTGAGAGTGGAAGATGAATCTTGGATAATATTAAATAAGCACAAAAGCATAGCCCCATTTAGTATTTTACCTCCCAGATATTTTTGAATATGTAGTGAAGCATTAGCATGAAGCAAAAAATTTTGAACAACATATTAAGCACCGCTTAGAAAGGTACTAAAGAGTAAGATTAAGCAACGCCCCCATTTTATGCTTCTCTTTGACCCAACACTCCACATCAGCTATATACTATTTGTATAAGTACTAATTATTCAATGATTTACATATGTATGTATAGATATGTATACGCAAATATATTATACATAAACATATTTCTATATGAAAATGATGCTTACGAATCAAGGGTCCCCTATAGGCTGTCGAAGAGTAGCAGCCATTGAAGAAAACTTTTCTTACCAAACTTTTCCGTTTAGTATTCATCATACCAACTTCTAAGTATAGTGATATATTTTTAGAGTTTAATTTAAGTTACTTAAGCAAAATGTTTAGATTTTTAGTGTAGGCTGCCAATAAAATCAATCTCAAAATTTAATCATTAAATTTAATCTGCGAAAGAATTTTAAGACACGGCTTGACATTTGCCTCTCGACAAAAATTTCGTCTATTTAATGTCACAAAGCAACTTTTAAATTTGAATATCTTCGCACGATGACCTACGCGGAAGAACTGAATTGCCGGCGAGAGTATTCTGCGGCAGGCGCAACAACAAAATAGGAGGCGCAAATGCTGCTTATCGGAGGTAGCTCACAGAGAATGTAGCAAGTGCACTGAGAGCATTCATTGCTTTCGAATAATGTTGCTACGGTTCAACAAAATAGATGTTGCTGTAGGTAGCGTCGTGCCAGAGAGACTAACGAGAGCAACGAGAGCGCATTGTAAATTTCTCTGACAACGAAAAATAACAAAAATAGCGATATATTGCCGCTACATTTCGGAGTAATATTACTGCGACATTTCGGAAAAATTTATGCAAAAGCAACATGTTGCCGAAGAAAGATTATTGGCTATTCCTATTGGTAAGCATATGATATACTACGAGTGCATAAGATGAGCGTAATTTTTTATGAGCATCATAGAGCACGTAAGTATTTTTAATGAGAAAATAACTGCAAAATTTTAAACACTGCCTTTGGTGCCACGTGTATATGTTGTACTAAAAGATTCAGGGGGAACTTAAAATTATTACATACATATGTACATATATGGTAGAAAGTCTACGCGGTTGTAGTAACAATAATTTGCCACGCCCATTGTACAATTTTAATATTGACTGGAATGACTCTAATAAAGTATCTTCTGGACTACATAAGGCAAAACACTGCGTGTCAAAAAAATTAAATAAGGGAACTAAGAAGTATATCGCCACATAATGTAAAAAACAACAAATTGAAAAAAAAACGAAATTGAGTTTTTTATTGCTTACGATTCATTACATCATATTACATATGTATTTGCAGCATAAAGTTTTCGGCTTCCGCTGTCATATATAACTAATATATAACCATTTTATAACCAAAACTCAATTTTGTTTGAATATGAGTAGTATTTGGGTAGTCGAAAAAGTCTTTACGTATTTTGTCAATAAATGTTATTGCAGTCGTATATCTCCAGTGCTACCAATCACATTGTGTCATACCATATACTGTTAAATTAGTGAGATTTTAACGATTTTAAGCTTCATTCACTGAAAAAAATATTCGGGGAAATTGAAAAAATGTTACTGCAATTCAAAAATGAGTGAAAATAATGAAGAAATTCGCTATATCTTGAAATTTGAGTGCTCGACCAAGATGGTATATATTTGTTTACTTATTATTATAAATATGAAAATAATAAATTAAAATTTGATTAGAGATACGAAAAGTCTTTTTCGACTAACCAATATGTCAAAATATTTAGCTAATCTGTAATTTCCTTTCACAAATTATTATCGTTACGATAACACACATGAGTGCCACAGTGCTGAGTCGAACATTACCAATTAGACTTAGTTTCTTATCAGAATGCGCTCTTCACCATCCACATTCGTACATACATATGTATATGTTTCCTTTGAAAGCAAACGGGGAAAACTTATCGCTATGCTCTTAAAGTAAATGTGACAAATATTGAAAACTCAATTTGCTCATTATCTTGATTTATATGAAGGTTAATGAGGCTTTCAAGCTTAATTTAGTAATTTGCAATTACAAGAACACTTTTGTATATCATAGATATAGATATGTATGTTTGTGCATGTGTACTTAATAAAAAACTCTGCAAATATACTCATAGAAATATGCAAATCGCATTATTGGATATTACGAGTTCTGGAATTATTATTGGCACTTCAACCACACGTGTGCAAAGCCGCACACGCCATCTTCGGTATTTTCATGCGTGTTCCTTAATGGATGCATGCCTTCGTGTGTTTGTTATATTCACACTTGGATCGCGCATAAGCAGTGCGTGCGTATTAGCCCCGCAATGTGTTTGCTCTTTTCTTTCAGTGGCATTTTAAACACACACTCACACAAGCACTCACATCTTCAGCCGCCTACAAATATTCGCGTGCATGCTTTTACATTTCTCTCTACCCGCAACGATTGGCCTGCTTACCTTTATTTATTCATGCCTCCGTATTATGAGATACCATTTCAAAACGGTTGTTATGGAAGTGGCTTCAAAGTACACAAAATTTGGTGGATATATACATATACAAATATATAAGTATTGAAGTGAACGTGTAATCATTGTGGGTTCTGTTGCTTACTCATGCCCTTCCTGACATGCGAAGCGCCCACCCCAAAATGGCTTGATCATGTCAGTTTGCTGAATCAGTAATTTACTGTGTTAGAGTTCTCCGTTTCAAATGGGTTTTCAGTTTTTGCAGGCGGCTTCAAAAATTTGAAAAGATTAACAGATTTAAACATTTAAATTTGTAAGTAATGTATTCTGAACCCTCTGTTTGCTGAATGGAAGGAAATTAAGGCATTGCTGTCGTTCAAAAGCAAGACTAAATGTTAATTTAGCTATAATACACTTCAAAAATAAAAAGTTTCCATACAAGAATTTGAGTTTGACCACACAATATATATCACAACTATATGCCATTTTCATTCGATCCGAACAATACTGATTTCGGGAAGACATATTGTCAAATAAAAAAGGTTTTCATACAAAAATTTGATTTTATCGGTCAGTTGGTTTGGCATATATTTCTTATAGCGGTTCGACAGCGGCAGTTTCGACAAATGAGCAATTTCTTGGGGACAAAAGGACTTATACAAACTTTCAAATTGATATCTCAAAAACTAAGCGTTTATTTCGCGTATATAGAGACATTCGGATGAATGGACTCAGCTCGTTAGAAACTCTCATTTACTGTGAGATTGACTCAAACTGGATCATCATTATCACTTTGTATTAAACTGTGTGTTGCAGTAAGTTATGCTAAGAGAATTATGGAATTAGGAGATTGGAGTCGGAAAGATTTTGGACATCGCGCTATTCTGAATCAGCTAAACCCAAGGAAAACTTTCTCCTCTCAAGTTTAGATAATAGACGTTTTCGCGTAAGGTTACCCTCTAGCCATGATAGGAGAAGAGGTTTAGTAGAGGATAAGTATACTACCTCTTTCTTTAACGATGGGTCAAATATGGACTGCGGAGCAGAGGTTGGAGTATGCGCCAATGATCTTTACATCTCTTCTCTTTCAATACGAATTCGATCAGCATCTTCCGAGCGAAAGTACAAGGTATAGTGAAGGCCTGTAGAGTTCCATAGAACAACTACCGGAGGATGCAGAAAACAACCATGTACTTGGATAGACAGGCGGCATTGCTGGTCTTTTTGACGACACAGGTTAGTTCCAGCATAGTCAACAATTGCAGGAAGACTTTATGGTCATAAACAGGTCATCTCGACTTCCCCATTAATTGGATCTCACAGCGGACTGGACGTAGAATTTGCCCGCGGTAAGGTATGCCGTCGTAAGAGGCGACTAAAATCCATATACACGATGTCTGTATTTTTGGCTTGCCTAGAAATTTCTGTATAGTCTTTGTCAGAAATAGTGCTGTAATATTCGGCTTGAAATTATATTATGGACTTTGGATGAGAGTACTTACAATGAAAAGACATTTGAAGTTTAAACGACAAATATCACCAGGCATTGAGTTAATGGGTTCCTCAACTGGTAGTAGCAAAAGCTACGAAGTTTGACAGAAGGCTTAAGTCTGATACGGGGAGCAGTTAGCCCTTGGAGTTCGCTCCAATCTACTCATTGGGTTTGACCCTTTGGAGAGATTCGTGGTGGCTGTGGTGTAAGCCTAAAGGCAAGTAGGATTGGAAAATTCAATCCAGTATGCAGACGCACTGCGGCCGGGTGCCGAACCCATAGCGCGGCAGAGGTTTTAGATCGGCCTCGAACCCGACCAAGGTTGAAAATATGTCCCTTCTACCTAGACCAAAAATACGAATAAAAAGCATTTATTATTTGGGGCTCTGCTCAATGCATTGTTTTGATCTATGTACTTTTAAAAGTGCAGCGAGGCAGGTGCTCACGTAAATCACAACGCTTGTTGTTGTCCATAATTTGGATTCGTGGTAACAGGAAAGGGCAAATGAGTTGGCCAAGTTAAAAGCCACTTTAGACGAATCCTAGGCGGAGTTAAAACCATGCCCAATGAAAATTATCAAAAAAAAAAACAAACTGCAAAATAACAAAGCAAAAATGATGTTAGCATGTCGAGAATAGAAGCAATGGCTTACTAAATAGGTTCAGAAATTTTATATACTGACTTACAGCTACTAGTTATAAAAAGCGCTGATCGTTTCACTTACTTCATAACAATTTTGTTGCAGATGCAAGCTAGAAGGCAACATGGAAACCATTTTTTTACTTTTTCTGTATATGTCTAGCTCAAACACAAACCCGATAGAAGATACTTAGAACCCAGCTGGCAACAAACCTTGAGTGGCTGTTTACAAAAAGCATCACGAATATAAAGAATTTCATTGAATTAGCAAGATGAAAAGGTCCAAAGGATTGTCGATCAAAATAGCGCATCCAGTGTTAAATGAGCCCTTGAGCCTCACCTACTTACGTATCTATAAAGCTTTTGGTTCGAAAGATCTGTGAAAGATCTGTACTAAAGGGATCAGGGATTGTTTTATTACCTTTTTCGGCGTACCAAACTTCAGCAAAGTTCATCAAAGTGCAATCCCATATTTAAAGGAATAAATTTATGAAACAAATGATGACTTCGAACTCAAGTTATCGCGGTACCTTATACCCAAGGTTAAGATATTGGAAACATGCTTGATTATGTATATAAATATGCAGAAAATGATATTAATTACATCTACAGTCTTTTCAAACTGAAATTATCAACACACACACAAGCTACCATGAAATGAGCACAAATTAAATAATTAAATAATACAACGGAAAAACGCTAAAATTTGAATCTCTAAATTATGCTTTGTTTTTGTAACCGCAATTGTATTCCTCATTGTTAAGCCAACAACTGTCCTTTCGTCAGTTTGAATTAGCAGCACAGTAGCGGTACAAAATATTCGCAGCGCAAAGCTCATTTTAATAAATTTGCGGATTTTAATTACAAGCAAACTTTGTTGTTTCTTTTCCCCGTTGATGTTGCTGATTTACAAACATTTACTCGTACCTACATTAGCTCGCTCGGCAGCACCCAAAATAGCCGAGCAAGAACAAAACGAAAAATAAATTCAACCACAACAAAAGCACAGACAAAGCTCCACTGACAACATGAATGGAGCTACATTTCGCCAGGCCAGTTCCCCACTCTTTCCACGTTTTTAGACTCTTCGCAAAGCGGCGGTCTCCACAAATACGCCGCGACTGCTAAAAACCTCAAAGACAAACGACGACGCTGCCAGCGACAATAGCACAGGAATCATTGTAAAAGGATTAAACACATAATCCTCAGCAGTCAGCGCCGCGGTACGTGGATTCTTAGGCATTCATCTACTTACGACTGCGCCACTCGAAAATGTTTTGTCTTGTTGTTGGTACCAATGGCACTTTTTTGGGGCGCTGCGAATGCGGTGAACGCTTTGTTGCTTTGGCATCTCTCTTTACTGCGTTTTTCGAAGCCTGGCAAAGAAGTTGTTTGTCTTTTGTTTTTCCAAATTATTTCCCATCCGACGAGCGCCGCTGGATGACTAAATATTTTAATGCCGACTTTGTTGTTGACTGGTTACATTGAAAAATCAAATCGAAAAAAGTCAACCGAAACGCACACTTGCCTTCAGCTGCCTCGCCATCTGTCGCGACAAAACCACAGTGAACATTGCCATTAAAATTCCACCAGCAAGCGTCAAAGAACAAGAATAAAAAGATACCGTGACTTTGCAGAAGCAAACGCGTCAATTGTTTCGCAGCACAGTCGCTTTTTGCCACACTCTCCGGCCCGTACAATTGCAATGATGTCAGCATTTCTAAATCCAATCGCTGAAGCGGCTTTGGACTTGTTGGCTGCTTAAGTGCACACACACACAACTACTTCACCCTTGCCACTGACGCACAACTTCTTCACCCTTGCTACTCACGCCTCAAGTTCGCCCATGCCAGCGTGTCAATCAGCCATTGTCTTCAAGCTCCTTGAAGTGTCACATGGCTAATATTTGGGCAGCGTGCGGGTGTTGCCTTAATTTTCCACAAAGTTTCGAGTTGATTTTGGATATATTATTACAGTCAGATTTCGGTTAGACAAACAAGATAGATGACAGATTTGGTTTCGCATTGCCTTTATCTGCAAGATTTGGCAGTACTTGGAATTGTTTTGCATTTCTATCCGTCATCGCATTGCAAGTGGCATTAATTAAGTTTATGATTAACCCTTCAAGTACTCGCTTTAATTGTATTTGAATTATAATTGCGTTGTTTGTAGCAGCTAAGCGACTGCTCGGATATCCAATATACAGAACACATTATGTAATGCTCCACGCACCGGGTACAAAGTGCTGAGTAAGGTTTGTTTCGTCGAAAAAAGACCTTTTTTCATGAATTGTTTTAGAAAAAATGATTGCTATAGGCTTATTGTACTTATTATTATATGAAAGTACAATATTTGAAGCCTACAGCATCACTGGATCATCTGAAACCAAAAAATCAAAATGCTTTCTATAGTTTATTAGTTTATCTTTCAATTGACGTCGAGTTTTTTTTAATTAATTTAAAATTAATTTTTCAATTTTTCAATTTTTGGTACCAAAATGACGATTTTAGACGAAAAAATCGACCCATTTGTTATTGTAAAATTGTTAGTAATTATAATTTTTGGAAAAGCTCAACGTCATTCGAGAGCTATGTATATGTATTTAGAATATTTGTACAAAATTTCAAAACGATCGATGCAGCAGTTTTTTCTGTAGGCTGGTCACCGACTTTAAAAATGACATATTTGGGGAAAATCGATTCAAAGTTTTTACCGCTCAAAAAAAAAATGGAAAAAAAAGTTGTCAAACCTTACACCCACACCGCCCCCCCTTAATTGACTTGCAACCATATATACTCTTCAAAGTGCGGGACATCGCATTCAATTAAGGCGATACTATTTCGTTAAAAAAGTGTCATTCGGTACCAAGCTGAGTGGTATTACACATTGTAAAAAAATGTTAGCTAATTTCCAATTCTAATGCAATTTTTTTTTCTTTTTTATTTAGAAGCAATCTATGGCTCGCTGAATTTTGTAACTACTTGTCACCTTCTTTGCACATATAAATGTTAACTAATAATATTTAAAACAGCTAGCTATATAACCGTAGCTATAATACCCCTCACAAATGCAACATTTCCTTACAGGACTTTGATTATGATCGTTCAGTTTGTATGGCAGATATATGCTATAGTAATCCGATCTGAACAATTTTCCCGGAGCTTACATCATTATTTTAGATAAGAACTCGTGTCAAATTTTGTGATGATATCTTCTCAAATAAGAAAGTTTTCCTTACAAGGCCTTGATTCCGATCGTTCAGTTTGTATGACAGCTATAGCGTAAAGTAATCCGATATCGGCGATTCCGACATATTAGCAGCTTCTAAAAGAGAAAAGGAGATGTGCTAAATTTCACATCGATAACCCAAAAATTGTGCGACTAGTTCGCGTATAGGCAGGTATAGTACAGTACACCATGGCGTATGAGCAACGAATAATTCATAAGGCACTCGGTACAATTGCTGATTGTCTTAACTCCCCATAGCCTTTTAAGCAATGTTTTTATGAAAAAAAAAACATGTAAACCTTTTTGGTAGAGTGCAAGAAGTTGTATTAGAATATGCTCTCTTCGAGGTTGTAAGCATATTTTTAATACGAGTATATGAAATATAAAGAAACAATATTTTGGCACAGTGTAAATTGAAAATCAAAAAGTTACTTATGTTGTTTAAATATTATATTTCAGAACAAAAATTGAGCCTTTGCATATATTTACAAATCAAATTTAAACAATTATTCTCAGGCTTGTACACTTTGATGGAAGCAGAATTCAATGAAAAATACTTTCCTGCCTAATAAATTGAAAATCACTGTAAAGAAACCTTAAAAAATTAAAATTTATAACTAAAATAACCAAGAGAGAAATATTAAAATGTTCACAACAATTTAAGTCGAAAATACCAATTCAAAATTTTGACGAAAGTTTATTTCCTTTTACAATTTTATTAAAATACCCGTAATTATAAATATGAAATCAAATAGCTCGGTATGACTGCACATATTTACAAACCAAACGCGCTGCAGGATAGATATTTTCGAACTCAGCAACTAAGAAGAGAAACAAAATTAAATGTCAGCTTGAAATTCTGAATAGAATAATTGCATGTATGAGGCAACCACACAAGTGTTGCATGACTAAGTGCGTACTTGAGGCAAAGAAAAACAAACAGGAAAACGTAATCCAACAGCACATATAAGTACAAAAGAGCAATGAAAAAGGGTGCACGGTTACAATTATTGTTGTTATAATCTTCCAGCTTGCCACATACAACACGAGATTGCATTTCTTGCTGTGTTGCTTAGAAGCTCTTCAGCAGAAAGCCGTATAAGCAAAAAAAGACAAGCTAATGCGAAAATAACACAATTCATATGTATAGTATGTGCGCGTGGTGTGTATGTGTGTGTGTGGGAGCGTCTGATTTTGGCGTGTCTTCAACAATGTCGCTGCACCTGTGCACATGCATGTGGGCGTCGTTATGTGTAACGGTAAAGAAACTTGAATGTCATTCTTCAGCCACATGCTTGTATTCTTCTTTGTCGTCTGCCATCCTTTGTCGAGCACTACAGCTCAAATGGTGTGTGAGAGCGCACTTGAGTGGTCATTTTATGACAGTGCAAAGTTGAGATTTTACTCCGCCGTTGCTATATAATTACAGTTATGCTCATAGCAAACACTTTATATACATTATACATTTATTATATGGTGAAAGTCTGCAGTGTCATCCAGATAATTAAGAAAATATTTTTAAAACATGTACAATTCCTGAATGCCTAAACAATTTGGATTTCAAAAGAGATGGTTTTCGATTATTTTTAATAAGTATAAAAATAAGTGCTTTCAACTCATAAATCGTAGGATTAATGTTTGAGTAGGTTTGGTTATGTTAGTAGGCTAATTTCTCGTGAGGCCACGAATAATAACACTTGAACAGCTAGAGGCACTTGTCCGCTGTGATGACCGTCGCATGTCGACAAATCGCGCAGGATCTGCCACAAATTTATTGAGACCAATTTTCCAGGTTTGCAAAAAGTTTGGCAACCGTGATGTTTTGCGAAAGTTGGACAATGGATCTGAAATTGTGTATATATTTCCCTATATTTCTTCTTATTGCAACATTGACAAGTTGTCCAGTGAGGACATCCATCATTGGGGCGGTGTGAGCCATGGTAAGACCTAGCAGTTCAGCGTATTGTGAGACAGAAGGCTTTCGTGATACCACAAGTTACTGATCATTGCTTGCTGAGCTCGATGGATTTATTTACTTGAATACTGTTGTTGCCATGGACCCATACAAATTTGATGTGGATGTAGTTTGATGCTGCGAGCGCTAGTATCGGAGTGGATGCTACTTCGGCGCAATACATCTGTGGCTACCTTGATGGTTGTCACTGCTGACTGAAAGACACTAAACTCGTCTGGCAGTCTGAAACAAGAGTTGATTGAAAGCTTCCGACAGAAAATCTCCCACCTCTCGCAAACATAACCCTTGAGCCTCGATCTATTCATTGGAAAGCCCACAGCGCCTCTTTATCAATGACTTCGACACCAACATATCTCTCGCTAGTAAGTACGCGGAGAAGATGCCGCTGGGACTAAGTTCCGCGGCCCAGTAGTACAAGTACTTCCGGTTGCAGCCGAAGTTAGGGAGGATTTCGCAACATCATTTTCATCATCATTCATTTACAACAATATAAGGTAACCAATGCCTTTCTCACCCTCACCTCAATACTGGACCTTCATGCAAACTTTCTATGAAGTATGAAGCTGAATTATGAAGGATAGAGTACCTTTCGGAGTTTTTACCTTCTGGTAAATAACTCCAGTTCTGATTTATTGGATTGACAGCTTAATCGCTCATTTCCGCCCATCTAGCTACCACATTGGTATACCCTTATGTTAACCCGTTGACGGTGTCCAGAGATTTTCCTTTAATCATGCGAAGAATATTATCTTCATATCACCCGACAGCCTCGTCTCGTGGAGTTCTGACGCTCATTTGAAAATAGCTGCAAGCTGCAAGATTTAAGACTATATATCGTCATCTAAAATGCAAAACAACGTATCATCAAAAAAAAAAAAAAAAAAAAAAAACTGAAAATCGTTGTCAGATATAATAACCAATATATAACCATTTTATAACCAATATTCAAATTATGTTTCAATATTAGTGGTTTCTATTATATCGTATTTCCTTCGCCTGTAAACTTTTGTAAGGTGATGTTACGTTATTTTGCATTTTAGGTGAGGATATGTTCTAAGTTCTGCCGTCAATGTCTTCCAAGAAACCATGTCAACGAAGAAGTGGATTGCGATTGGTCAATGTAGCACAATATAAAATTACTGCCACTAATATTTGCTTGTATAATAATAACAGTATATAATATATATGAATTAAGCTTTTTTAAATTTTTTCCCGAAATCATAAAGAAACTCAACTATGAGAGCATATCTGTGGAATTTGTATTCACAAAACCGTTAAAGCCTGATGGCTTTTATATTCGGAGTTTGCTTTCACTTTTGCCTGCCACGCAGCATTCACATTGTGGTAAACGGCAAAGTGGTTGACTTTTACCGCAATATGAAGCCTATTTCAGCACTGCGACAAGCTGAATTTTAAAAGCATTATACATTTTAGATATGCCTGTCTGTCGCTGCTAGGAGTAAATATAGCCAAATATGCATGCGTAATTGAGATTTTTCTTTTGCCGTCTTCCTAGCGCATTTTATTGTCAACATGAAAGCTGCCAACACAAAAACCGCGTGGGCATAGCGAAGCCGGAGAAAAATAGACAAAAACAAAGAGAGTATAAAAAGTGGCAAATGGCAGCCAAACCGTTAAGTAGACAACAAAAGTCAAGCGAAATTTGGGTGCACAGCATAGAAGTCATTCGAATTAGGCAAAGCAGGAAGCACAACGTATGACGCCCACGTAAACCAGTACCAAACGGGCAGAAGCTCTTAAGCATATAAGTACGCACTAATACATACATACAATTGTTGCGGTAGCGGCTGCTCGCAGAACGTATGTATATATGCTCTTCGAATGTCTGCTGCAAATGCAAAGCTGGCGGTGCGCGGGAGTGGCACTCAAACTGACTGACTTCTACAGGCAGAGGCTTGAAGTTACTTAGGCCATCACTTATTCACTTACCAGCACCGATTTTTCGGCTGTTACGGCGAGCTTTCACCACACCCCTACAACTGATGCACTGATTGACTCGCTGCTTTACTGCCGGGTCGTTTGTAGTTTGGCTTTGTTATCTCTGTCTGCGTTTTTTCTGCTTTTACTGCTCTGTTCTAGATATGGTACATATTGCAGGCATCTCTTCTTATGCTTTTCCTACGAATTTTTTTATTGCCTACATTGTTGTGTACTTACGTACTTATCTTTACACAAATACGCTTATTTATAAGCCATGGCGTTGACATCGCCACATACAAGCAATTTATGTACACCACAATGTGTTTCCATATAAACGCACATTAACTCCACCACCTAAGTACACATACGTACATAGAAGTACGTAGGTATTTATGTGTGCACACCATATTATATTTGTAAGCAAGCGCTGCTAAGTTGTGCCTGCTAAAAATAGGTATTTCCTTATATGTATAATAGTATATTTTTCCACATGCTGCTCTTTGCTGCTGATTCCAGTATTAAATGCCGTAGCATACATTAAGGCTATGAAGATAACTTACAACACGCTGCATTTATTCTCATTTAAGCTCACACGCTGGTTGCTTAGCTCTGCTCCATGTTCACACCTACTTACCTACGCACATTCAGCTGCCGGTGCCTGCTTCATCTTAGATTTAGTGGCATTGGAGGCCCAGCATACCAGTCTGTAAGGCACACAACGGCGCCCTCATTAAGGTCAGTCTATCTCATACGCGTATAGTCAAATTAGACATATCTAGATTTGAGTACACGTATGTAGATATGTGTCCGCCAATGTCGTAGTATGTAAAGTATATTTATGTCACTATGCCATTAACAGTAAGCAGATATGCTGAAGAACATCTCCGTTACTGGGAGTGCTTTTGACATAATTTAATATTTCTGTTAAGGAATTGAAGTTGCAGACGTTCTGCACGTAAATAATGCACATCATTCATGAATGTTATATCTGAAACAGCAAGCCAAATGAGGACAGATAATGTCTTCGAAATAACTACAACCTGCCTGATTGTGAACGGAGTTGCATAACGTCTTTCGTTAACTGCCTGTTTTTAGTATTTCGGAATTCGGCAAGACTAATGTTGGACAATTAGGTGGACAAATACAAGCACAACTTTAAGGAAAATTTGACTTTTTGACTATTTGTGTCGTTTACAGTAATATAAAACATTCATCTCTGCCGGCTTTTGTAAAGGTTTTCCAAAATCACTTGTTGTTCCGGAAACTACTGATGATATTGATTAGTGTTTAGTATGCGCGAGAACGCGTAAGTGACGAACTATTTCCAGGCTGGCCATCAACAACAAGTGGTGACCAACACTTCAGGAAAAAATAAGGGCAAGGAAAAAAGGGAATTGGTGCTTGAGAATCTACAATTAACTGTCAAAGGTCTAACTGACATCGTTGGCATATAGGAAGGATCGGTGAAAAGCTTAAGCCATTTTGAAATATGACACCGTATGACTTATTTTCTCTGTTGATGCGTTCATACTTCGATAAGAGTGGCAAAAGTGCTTCGACAAATGGTTCAAACGCATCCAAAAGTGTACTCGTATATGATATTTTAAAAAATAAGCAAGCGATTTTCCATGATCGACATTTGTTTGTGTTCTCTAATCTTAAAAAATAAAATTCAACTTCGTATCTATAACAATATTTTTTTTAGAATTTTTATTTGCTATAATTTGAAAGAGAAAAATTTTCCACACCATCTGACCGCTTCTTCCAAAAGTCTCATGGGGTATCGACTACAGAATCGGGAGAACTTACACTTTAAAAAAATGGACCACCAATCATACAAGTATGTACATTAAATATTTTTGTATTTATTAAATTCAAATAAAATGATTTTTTTTTTTTACTTAAAATAGGTTGTAACGCCTTAAGGCGCTTTTGAAATCATTTAGCTGTCACTTTGAACTATTTGAATGAAATATCTATAATAACTAATCAATTTTCATTATATACAAATGAATTTTTCACACTTTAGGACACATTTGATAGTGTTTAAGGGGTTAGGTGAGTTTTGCAGGTAAGAAAAAAGGTATTTTTACGATTTTTTTAATATAAACAATCATATATAGTATTTCAAAAATTTAATATAGCTTATGAAAGGTACATATTTGAGCAATGTCCCCTGAAGTTTTGATATGAAAATGTTGAAAATTCAGCCGTTGAAAACTCAACTCCCTGGGGGTCTCACAAAAAAAGTGCTCTCGTCGTGGACAGCATAACTTACATATTATTGGTTCATCTAAAATTAAAAAATCAAAAATATTCCGTTAGTACATATATAAATCTCGTATTTGAACGAAGGAAAAAATTAGAGTTTTCGTATTTTCTCAGACTTTGAAAAAAAAATCTCATTTTTTAGTCACATTTTCGCCAATGTTGGCTAAAAAAAGTAAGTTGTAATGAAAGAAATCCTTCATTCAATA
This sequence comes from Bactrocera tryoni, assembly GCF_016617805.1. Lineage (NCBI taxonomy): Eukaryota > Metazoa > Arthropoda > Insecta > Diptera > Tephritidae > Bactrocera > Bactrocera tryoni. The sequence continues at coordinate 9,371,596 of NC_052499.1, forward strand.
ATTACATAACGTTATTTTTACGATATTTGCTCAATTCGAACTAAATCGGTTCATAACTTTTCGAAAATTCTTTTTCACCGACTTCAAAAAAGGAGTTTGAGAACAACAACAACGCATTTAAAGTTAGTGCCCTACTCCAACTTGGCCTGATGGGCGGAACTTCCGAAAAGTCTATCTCTTAGAATTTTACTCTGATCGATTTAAAATTTTGGGAGAATATAGTATATAATAGTACATAATAGTATGTTGCAATAATTAGACAAAAAATATTGATTTTTTGAAAATTTCAAACCCAACCTAACCCCTTATTATAAATTAAATATACATATAATATATTTTACCATTGACAAAGGCGTCAATATGGTTGGTTTCTCATGAGCTTCACTACCTTTTTTTTGTTTTGAAAGTCTAATGACGGTAATTGCTTTCAATAATGTGTGGCCATTGACTTTCACATCCACAACTATATTTTCATTACATGCCAAACTGATAATTAATGAGTCATTATTGCTATGCGCTATTTATTTGTTTATAACTGAAAATTATGTAAAAGTGTATATTTTACCTAAACATATCACTAATACATATATAGCATTTGTGTAATGTGTGCGCAGCAATAAAATTTGAACCATCATGACTCATACGCCATACAGCACACACACACACACACCACGTACATAAACGAAATACATATTTAGGTTGCTATACAATAATTTCACACCACTAAGGCCATCTTTGACTGCAAGTACTAACCCATTGCTTATTTGTTGTCACAACAGGTTGCAACAGAGTATAACAATTGAAATGTGACTTTGCTTGAATAGTATCATCACGGTGTGGCACCCAATGCAATTAATAGTTGAAATCGCCTTAAAACATTTCAGGAGCCCATATTCCGTCGTACCACAGGGTCGATGCGTGATTTTCTAACGAAAATATCGGTTAGACTGTGAAAAATATTGATTTAATTTTCTATTCATGATAGCAACTTGCTTCATTACTAAAAACGGAGAAACAGACATGTTGTGCAAGTAGCATAATAAATAGTAAAAAGCTTTGATGACTGAAAACTTTAATTATTCTTCACATCTCCTTGCCAAACTTAATATCAACTAGCGCTAATATCGCGTCAATTCGTAGCGATTTCAAAGAAATTTAATATTGACTAAAGATAGTCGCTTTACAGCAGTGTATGTTCTCAAACGAACACTCAGAGAAAAGAGTGAATGCTATAAAACACGCACACAAGCATATCACTTTGAATTGAGACTGCTTGCTTGGGCATCACTAATACGCACTGCCCCACGCATTTGCCACTTTAAGCTGCAATTTCACTGTTGCGCAATCCTACTTTTCACTACTCTACTACAATAAAAGCAAAAGAAATTGATGTTTTGAGCGCAAACAAAATGAAAGTGGTACAACAACAACAAACTTGTAGACAAAAAGAAATTCACTTAGCGCTGAAGGAATATGCAATTGCATTTCACTGGCAGGTCCGACGTGAACACATACATTCGATTACGTATGACGGCGCCGAGAAATTTTCTAGACACTCTATCGGCAAAAAACTAACTGAGCAAGGGGACATATGCTCATGTGTGTATATGTACATATATCATGCATATAGATAGATTATATGAATGTAGGCGGAAGCAAACACACCAAATACGTTTACGTTATACAAAAGAGGAAGCGTAGGTGAATCGTTTCCGCTTTTTGCCTTTTGCGCGACAGACAGCTTTCGCTGTCCGTGCTAGTGCTGGTGGGAGAAAAGAGCATTTGTTGTCATAGCAACAGAAATAACGAAAACTCAATGGAAACCATTTGCCAGCAAAAGCGTAAGTGCTTCTTCACGTGCACTTTCCATTGCTGCACAAATACCAAATCCATGGAAAGGAAAATTGATTGGAAAAGTTGCAGATAAACCGACACATTAGTTGAACGTTCGACAACAAGTTTTGGCAGCTGTCAGCAGAAATGGCTCAGTAGGCGGATTTGTATCACTTTTATCGAACACTTTAAGTTTTTCGAGTTAAGTCACAGAATTCAAATGCTTCCAACGACGACTTGCTCTGTGTAAAAAGTATATGCACATATGAGTTCTCCGCTTATACATATGTGTCTTATAGATTTATGCATTTATGAACGTGAGCTCTGTGAATTCACAGATAGAAACTGAATAGCTTGCAGTGGCGGCGAAAAAAATCAATCCACATTTGGAATAAAAAATACGTATCCGAGCAGAGTAATTGGTTTTACTAAGTACTGTTATGTGTTGCAGCACTTTTGATCTACATAGCATTCAATCATCACCTTTGCTTTGGCATATAAAATCTTCAAATCTTTTTGACTCCGTTTGTGCTCAGATTATTTGAATAGTTTCACAAAGCACTCAATTCTCCGAAGGATCAACAAGACAAATAAATTTTATGCTTGAACGGACCGTTTTCCAGCTGACGTATGTATGTGTGCGTGTGTGCTTGTAATGTTGAAATGTTCTGTTAAAAGCTAACGCTACTTTTGCTATTGTCCAGCACATCAAAGCCTCAATAACTGAAATTAATTTGCGAGAAATACTAGATCGAAGAGAAGTGCTATTTAAACAATTTCTCTAAATATTGAATATTGCATATTGTGCAAACTTAAGGTAAGTCAATAGCTAACCATACAAGGATATTAAAATAATCAGAAATACTAAAATATGGAAAAATATGTCAACTTTCGTCCCACCGAAGCTGGAATACCCCTCACAAATTCTGAAATTCACATTTTCATACAAGAACTTGATTTAGAACGTTCAGTTTGTATGGCGGCTATATATTATAGTTATCCGATCTAAAAAATTTCGTCACATATTGTAGCGTTGTCTTAGAAAGTAACTCATGCCAAATTTTGTATAGATATCTCGTCAGAAGATTTTCATACAAGAACTTGGTTTTAAATATTCCGTTTGTATAGCACCTATATGCTGTAATGATCCGTTCACAATAATTTCTTCGGTTGGTACATAGCTGTTTTGGAAAATAATATAATATATTATATTGCATATTATGCGAAATTTCATGAAGATATCTCATCAAATAAAAAAGTTAGCCATACAAGTTTTTTATTCCGATCATTCAGTTCGTATGGCAGCTCTATGTTATAAGTATCCGATCTGAATTATTTCTTCGGATATTGTAGTGTTGTCTTAGAAAATAATCCATGCCAAATTTCATGAAGATAGCTCGTCAAATAAAAAAGTTATCCATACAAGCGCTTGATTTCGTACACAATATACCCTGTTTAGGGTATAAAAATCGCCTAATTAATGCAAACCACACTGTGTCATCAGAGCTGACAGCTAAAATTTAGTGTTATTGTACACATTCACATACATGCTCACCGTTTTTGACCACACACACTAATTTGTGGTGACTAAGTGACATTTGCATTCACACAAAATCCTTCTAAACTATTTTACATTTTAGGAGCATTAAAGCAACTTACCGAAAATTTCAATGCGATTCGCCACTTAATCCAACAGCAGCTTTGTAAGTACTGCATATACAAATATAACTGCTTACAGGTATAATGGGTACCTCAAAATTATAGAAAAATTTAAATTTGCCGCCATTTCAATTAATCTTCACAGTTGACGAAGCTAAAACACCATTTCGACCATATTTTGTCTACAGTAGTGACATACAAATAAAGGATGGCTGGTGGAATTAAAGTCCGCATGACGCACCGAATAATACTCTGTGAATACTGAGGGTATACTTTGGTCTCATATAGTTCCGAAATATTTATAATTTCAACGTTTTCGTTCTGGTGTTGAGGTGGTCGAAGATGCGCCACGCTCCGGAAGGCTAGTCGTCGAATATTGCGCTAAAATCGGTGAATTGGTCGAAGGAGACCGGCAAAGTAGCAGCCGTAGCATCGGTCAAGAGCTGGGCATGAGTCATCAAAAATTCATTTCAATTTTAATATAAAAAAAAATTCAATAAAAATACCGCAAGACTTTTTTGACAACCTCTTATTAGGATGTCCGTTGTTTCACAAGGCGATTCTGCTTTTATTCCTGAAAAAAAAAAACATTCCTCTTACTGCTCTATGCAGTTACTGTTTTTCCTCAAATATACTGAGCCGTCTCATATGTATGCGATGTGTGCTTTATATGTTGCTCATACGCCATGGTGTACCGTATGAACCACTAATATTTAAATTTAACTTTTAAAGGCATGTTTTTATGGACAAAAATGGAAAAAATTAAGTTTATTTGTTGAATTAGAATATCTTGATTTCAATGTTTTTGATTTATTAGCAATATAAATCAAAAATTACCATGCTGCACACGCAAGAAAATTGAAATTATTTAGACACGCTGTAAATTGAAAATAAAATCCATTGGATAATATTTTCTAGGGAAAAATATAAAACTTCAGCGGCGTCTGCAGAAAAGCAAGAAAATTCGTTAACTGCGGCTAAACTAAAGCTGGAATAACCCTGACAAATACCAAAAATTCATTACAAAAAGTTTTTTTTGAGCGGTCCGTTTGTATGGCAGCTATATATTATAAAGATCCGATTGAAACAATTTCTTCGTTGATTACATCATTGCGGAAGACAATATTTCATGCCAAATTTAGTAAAGATATCTGATCAAATGAAAAAGTTTTCCATACAAGCGCTTGATTCCGATCGTTGAGTTTGTATGGCAGCTATATGCTGTAGTGATTCGATCTAAACAATTTCATCGGATATTGCATATATACCGTAGACAATAATCTATTCCAAATTTAGTGAAGATAGTTCGTTAAATCAATAAGTTTTTCATACAAGAGCTTGATTCCGATGCTTGAATTTATATGGCAGCTATATGCAATAATGGTCTGATTTCGGTAGTTCTAACAAATTAGCAACTTCTTGGAGGGAAAAAGACGTAAGCAAAATTTCAAATCGATATCTCAAATACTGTTGGACTAGTTCGCATATACACAGACTGACGAACAAACTTTCGGCCGGGCCGACGGACATGACCAAATCAACGCAGCTCGAGCATTACAAATTCAACTCACAGAATTTGCAAACAAATAATTTTTGCTGCCGTTGCTGCTATGCACTTATTTACTTATACACTGCCTGCACATACACATACAGGTTGCTAGATGAATAAGCCAATTCTTGGTACAATATATTTATGCTGCAACTTTACTATTCTTTATCTGATTTGCAAGAAATTGTCCAACTATTGTCTCCTTGTCATAATTGTATTATGCAAAAACCGCAACCCGGTGGTGAGACTGGCAACCTATCTAAGCGCCGTAAAGGAAACGCTGCCGAGCAAGGAGCCAGGTGAAGAGGGCAGCGATGCCGCACAAAATCCTTCGCTCTGAATGCGCAAGGACTCTTAGTTCTAGCTAATGTGGTTTTATTGTGCAATGCTTCGCTACTTCACCGTAGAGCAGTTGTTGTTGGTTGATGTGATTGTTTTTACCTTCAACTGCAACGAAAACAATAAGCGAGTATAAATGCAAATACTTGATGGCGCACAACAACAAAAGTTTATGGGAGAATTTTGAAAATTTCATTACAAATTGCGGCCGCCAAAGAAAACATTACCACCACAAGCGCCAACAACAATAACAGCAACGGCAGGCATAATAAAAGCACAATTGTCCTACTTCAACGCAGTTTTCGCTGAGAATAGTAAACAAAAACTCCATACACGATTGGAACACACACACACACACTTGTGTATGTCGCTTGGTTGCCTCTGCACGCTGTTTGCATTGTGCTGTAACAGCAGCGCCTTCGGCTGGGACAGAATTGTTTTGCTTCTGTGTACTTTATGTTTGTGCGAACAAAAAGAATGTTGCAACAAGAACACTGCAGCACAGCCATTAAATGTACAAGCGCCAGCGTCCAACAAGCACCAGCAACAATTTGTGAACATGCGAGTATGGCAACAACAACAATTAGTTGAATGCGCTGCTGATTGCGGTGGCAAGGGCGCGGCAGTTGGCCAGAGCACGTCTGTTGGTCGTTAACGCAGCAGGACACCTGTGCTCTGATTCGCAGGCAGCGCAGCGTGGCGGAACGGGCGCTGGCTTAATTTGTTGATGTTGCAGTTAGGTCTGTCTGTCTGTTTAATAAGCACAGCTATCGGCGACACAATGACTTTAGCACAATTTACGCAGGCGCATACGTAGCTGGCCGTAACGCACACATAAAATCCGAAGACTGCAGGCCAAATGTTAATTCAGTAATTTAATTCAGGCGAATCGCTCCAATTGCTGCTCGTGAACACGGCTCGACATTTGGTTTCAGCTTGAGCACGCTTAGTTTTGCGGCAGCAACTTTTGTTTGTGATTTTTCTTGTTGCTGTCAGTTGTCCGCTCGTGTGTGAGATTCTTAGCTCATATTTGTAGCTGATAGTGTGAATTGTGACTGGGTTATATTTATACCCATATATATACATATATATATAGTTAGTTAGTCCATTTCATTAGGTTAGGTTAAGTTAGTCTGAATCTAAACCTGGCTCGGTTTGCTCCTTTACGATACCAAATAGAGTCTCGTTATGAAGTCTATAAGGAGTAGTTAGACTTAAACATGCCTGCGCTTGACGTGAATTTCATCGAACTCTGTGGCCTCACTAACGATACTCTTCACTTTGTGTCTCACCACAAAGTGGCCTCAAATGGTAGCCTTACATATGAGGGAAAAAAGAGGTGCTCTATAGTTTCCCTGATGTCTTCGCAATCTGCCAGCTCCATTCTGCAGGCATGTATCGCCGACAGTGTGTATTCCAATCATATTCCTAAAGCCTCTTCTATCAATTGCCCGTAGGAAGTTTGTATATTTCCTAACTACCGTGTTACCAATAACTTTTGCAGTTATGTTACCCAGGCAGGGCATTTCATGCTCCTATCCAGAACTAAATCTCCTACCATTAGGTAAAGCTCTCATCAAGTATTACATCAGGAGGATTTTTCAGCAATATTCTTATGTTTCTAATGGTGAAAATTCATTCAGTATCAACTTGGATGTACTTGACCGCATCACTAATGATCTCTGATCCCGCCTCGTGCAATGTTCCCCTCCAAATCCTTTCCGTATGTTCTATTCGTGTTGATATGTTTTTAGAGAAGAGAATTTAGTATTTTTAGAATTTTTAGAGAATAATGAACACAGACATGACAAACTATAATACGGATGTTAGCTCGTGGCAATCAAACATAGCATTAAAAGTTATTTCAAATGATACGCTTTTGGTTTTGGTTTTTATTCAATGCTACTTGTCAATGCTACTCGGCTAAGCTTACGCTGTAGCACCGTTGACGCAGCAATATATTAAATTTTGATATTTTCCGTTTACCCTTTGCAATTCCAGCAAAGCATTTGTCGTTATGCACATTCCATGGAATTTGTCATCTTTGCAAAACATACCCAGCATTTTTGCATAATCGGTTTTTCTGTTGTAAACTGCTGTTTCCCCGTAAAATATTTCACTATCAAAATCATAGAAAAATACTATATTAATATTCAATTAGTAACGAGTGTATGTGGTGCCAACTTTTGCCATTCAGTGTTTGCCAGTCGCAGGTGTATTTTTTTCGCCAATACAAAAAAAATCTCCGAAATGAGTGCTCCAGGCACGCAAATTATATAACAGCGAAAATATGCATTCTAATCTGTGACTAAGTAGCAATTCTGTTTATTTCTTCGATTCATTAATATACAAGTTGCATTCCAAAGTAAACAGGACTTTGAAAAAAAAAACCAGCATGCATTTTCCGAATTTTTCCGAAAAGGAAGAAGTCGCACGCTGCCATATCAGGTGAATACGGGGTGTGGTTAATGGTTAAAGTGTGATTTTTGGTCAAATAATCGGTCACAAGCGTCGATCGATCTGAGCAATTTTTGATTGTCAGTCAATTTGTGCGGAAACAAACCGTGCACACACCTTTCGTAAGCCCAAATGTTCGGTCAAAATGCGATCAATCGATGTTTCGGAAACGTCCAATTCCATTTTCACGAACTGCAATGATGATTTCGGCTGATTTTTGATGAATTCACGCCCAGTTTCTATGGAATTTCCGGTGATCACGGATTTTGATTGGACCACATGTTGATCGTCATTTGCAAGCATGACCTCACGACCACTTTGAAAACGTTGAAACCATTCGTGCAGTCTGCTACGGGATAAGCAATCATCGCCATAAACTTGTTTCATCAATTGAAACGTTTCGGTAAAAGTTTTACCAATTTTAAAACAAAATTTAATGTTGGCTCTTTCTTCGAAGCTCATTTTCGCACCGATAACACAAGCATACTGACACTTAAAACGCAATAGCTTCACTTCCAATCTATGAAATGTCATGAAATTTCCACTAGACAATCGATAAAGATAGCTGTTTCTAACGCACTAGTTGATATATAGATGGCGCCACCAGGGGGCGCTAGATTAAAAAAGTCCTGCTTACTTTGGAAAACTCCTTGTAGCACCACACGTGTACAATAAACAAGAAAATGCATGCTCACGATTAAATATTATGTAATGTCGTGTCTATGTTTATTACTTGCGTGACAGAAAGTACAAATTCGCAACACAAACAGACAATTTTTTGCTCGTCATCAGGCATTTAAGCATTCATATATATTAACTCATTTGTTGCATTAGCGTTTTCATTGAAAGCAAAACCGAAATACGCTTTCAACGGAACTACAAAAATGAGGAAAAAATCTGAGAGATGAAGAACATTCGGAATAACAATAAAGTGATTTTTTACGAATAGTATTTGTTGCTTGTTCTGGAGTTGTGTTGTCTCGAAATATAAAAAGCAATTTTCGTAATGTATATAGCGCTTGTGTAAATATTATATATACGCTAGACTGATATAGATAGTTAAAATTTTGGCCAATTGGAGGGCTTAGCAGATTGTAGGGTTTCCCTTTTTGTGGATTGGGCAGAGCACACTTAGCATCCGACCAAATCTTGCAAAGAAACTGATGCAAGCACCTAGTCAGTTCTAAGCCACCGAATTTGAATAGCTCAGCCGGCAATCCATCGGCCCACCGGTTTGTTCATTTTCAGACAAATAATTTGTATTCCAACTTCTTCTTTGAGGGGAAATGGAACGTTTGCTTTATCGTCACTGATTGGTATATCGGGTTCATCATCTCCTGGTTTTATGCTTTCACTGCCATTCAGCATGTTGGAGAAGAGGTCCCTCCATAATTTTAATATGCTCTGGGCATCGGTTACCAGATCACCTCTGGGGGTTCGACAAGAGTATGCTCCGGTCTTAAAACCTTCTGCCAGTGTCCGTATCATTTCGTAGAATTTCCGAGTGTCACCCCCATAGGCCAGCTTGTAAAGCTCTTCGTACTCAAGCATTTTGACCTCTCTCTTTTTAGGTCTTCAAATGTGTCTAGGTTCCCTCTTCAACTCTCGGCATCTATCCCATCCCGCACGTGTTGTGGTCGATTGTAACGTTGCGAGGTAGGTAGTCTCTCCGCTGCAACACGGCACTTTTCACCGCACCAGCTGTTCTTTTGCATTTTCCGAAAACCGATGGTTTCAGTTGCAACTGTACGTAAGGTGCTTGAAATGCCGTCCCACAATTCCCTTGTACCGAATGGTTGACGAGTGCTCTCAGAGAGCAGAAGTGCAAGTCGAGTCGAAAATCGTTCTGCTGTCTGTAGTGATTGCAGCTTCTTGACGTCGAACTTTCCTTGTGTTTGTTGACGTACGTTTATTGCTGCACAGAGGAAGGTGCGTATCTTGGATGGATGGTGGTCCAAGTCGATTTTAGGTTGGAGACTTTTCGATCCGAAGACAGTCAGGTGGCTTGGTGAGTTTTTCAATGCTGGAACCTAGTACCACAGACCTACTCGTCTTTGTCCTTGCCGCATCCATCGCACTTCTTGAACGGCGGTGATGTCAGCCTCACCAATTAAGCGACCAGACACTCCTTAAATTATTGGTCTTAAATATTATGTTTGCTGTGCTCGTTATCAAAAGAGATGTTTCTCATCCGAGGTTGTTTAAACTTTTTTGTTGGGGGGCGTGTTTTACGTGGCGGGTCCCAAAGCCAGCGCACAACACTGTGGAGGGGATGTTTCGCCTTCTCACTTTAGCTCGCCTTCAAACGGATGTTGTTAGGCGACCCAACTACTTGGTCTAGGACCGGAAGTCGTGAGCTACTTGAGCCTTATGTAAAGTAATCACTTCTGGCCACTCCCAAGTGAATGGCGATCAGAGAACTTTCCTCTCTTGCGTGAGCTTCTACACATGACTTCATCCCCCTCATTACTGAAAATCACGCATCTAAAAAACAAAAAGAACACAAAAATATATATAATATATCCTTTTGTTCGAAACCCGTGCCCCATCTGCATGTGGTTGAAATTTACGTTCAATTTTGCGTTAAATTTAAACTTTGCCTTACCTCTTAAAGCACAGCTCTCCTAAGCTGTTATTAGACTAAAATCCACGATAACTGTGAAGTGCTGTAAACAACAATAAGACAATGCTTTCTAAGTCGTTTATAATAAATGAGTTTATTCTGGTAATGTAATTATAATCACACACCAACGGAAATACAAAATTACGTCAGTATGTATGTATGTACACGTGGACCGTACCAAGCTTCTGCGGATGCGCTTAAGTACTAGAATTTGAAGAGAAGAAGCTTGGCTATAAACAACACTGGCAAATAAATTGGAAATTTATACAAACACTTTTAAAAGGCATAGATGATTTATTGTTTGGTCTTTTAATGCTCCATAGCATGCAAGCCAAATGCAGCCAAAGCACTGGTGCACGAGACTATGTGGAAACTCTGTCTGCACGAGTGTTGCAACGCAGTTGCATTGGCGAACAGAAATGTGCGCTACAACATGTCTAAAGTGAACTCAGAATCTGGAACTGGAAGAACTACTACGTAGAAGCTTGAGCTTGAGTTAATAAATATATTGCCAATAACGAAGTACGATTAAAATCAAATAAATTTGCTTGCCTTGTGGCACTCAATACTCGATTTCTTTGATTTTGCTGCCGCATTAATATATCTTCATACTTTTAGACTACGCGTAGCGTGCCATCGTAGCTTTAATTTGCTCTGCTCGCCTCGGAGAGCATCTGCCAAGTTAAGTGCAAACAATTACCAGCCTGAAGGCGTTATACCTCGCCACAATTCCTTAATAACGAACGTGTCTGTCCTCGATACGGTATCAGGCTTTAAAACCTGATTTATGGCACATCACATACCACCTATTCGTTTGTGTGTATGTGTGTGTGCCAGTGGAATTACAGATGCGCTTATAAATAACAAAAGCTAATGCTGGGGCTGGTATGTTACATTGAAATATTTAGGTCAATCTCGTTGGAAAGAGTCTTTAGTTGTCCACAAAAGCAGAATAGCACACACTTTTGTTTCTACGCTGCTTAGTAGCAGCAAGTAAAAGTCATGCGGCTTTCAACCTTAGCCAGAGCTCTCGCTCTGCAACACATTGAAATAATTGCAAATCACTGAACCATTTTAGTCGGCTTTGAAAACTCAATTTTACAATTATCATCACCTCAATATACCACAAACAGGAACATAATTGGTAAACAACGTGTGGCTACTACAACATCTATTATAATTAAATTTGTGTCAACAGCAGTCTAAGTAAATTATTGAACAGTCAATTAGCACATGTAAGCGCCAATATTCAATATGTTATTCAACTTTGTTAAGGTGTCAATAAATATATATGTACGCAGTTACATTTCACACCGATTAAGGATTTTCCAAAAAAAATTTAGGAAATAAAATTCAGGAAAACGTGTTTTTTCGTGATTATTTGTTTTTTTTTTGAATATCAATAAAATTCTTTATTGCTGTGAAAGTACATTTGATGGCATTATGTGTGGAATTCGACCTTTCTTTTGCATGGCCACCATGGGCACGCTTGCAGAAGTTCAAACGCTGAACCCGATTTTCGACGGTTTTCAAGCATAAATCGGCCGATTCTGGTGCAATTTCACGTTCGATATTTTTGTGAAGTCCATCAATCGTCGCTGGCTTGTTGGCATTGGCTTGACGTAGCCCCACAGAAAATAGTCTAACGGCATCAAATCGCACTACCAAAGCGGCCAAGTGACTGGGCCATTTTTTGAGATAAAATGTTCACCAAACTTGGTTTTCAATAAATCGATTGTGTGACATTCGCTGTGTGGCTTGTGACACTTCTTTGTCTCACTGACACGGGAACATTTCGCACTGCGTCTGTGGATGCAAATTTTTCCACTAAACGCTCATTTGTTGATCTGACAGGACAATTATGACGATCATAAATTGGACTTTGTGTAGTAAATTTTAATAATGTAGACTCGTTGTTGGATCGCTGGCGATCGCTATTTTGGTTTTAGATTAATACAAGGTGCGTTCCAAAGTAAACAGGACTTTTTGAATCTAGCGCCCCCTGGTGGTGCCATCTATATGTCGACTGCGTTAGAATCTGCTATCTTTATCGATTGCCCAGTGGGAAATTCATGACATTTCATAGATTGGAAGTGAAGCTATTGCGTTTTAAGTGTCAGTATGTTTGTGTTATCGGTGCGAAAATGAGCTTCGAACAAAGAGCCAACATTAAATTTTGTTTTAAAATTGGTAAAACTTTTACCGAAACGTTTCAATTGATGAAAGAAGTTTATGGCGATGATTGCCTATCCCGTAGCACGAGTAGTTTCAACGTTTTCAAAGTGGTCGCGAGGACATAAATGACGATCAACATGTGGGCCAATCAAAATCCGTGATCACCGGAAATTCCATTGAAAGTGTGCCTGAATTCGTCAAAAATCAGCCGAAATCATCATTGAAATTCATTGAAATGGCCTTCTGTTGTTGGATATCTTCCTCGATAACCGGTTCTTGAATTTCATTGCCAAGCACTTAGAAATCTTCATCATTTTCCTTATTTTAATCGTCGTTCTAATTTTCGATGTCTTCACTGCTGACGTCAACACCACCCCCCCGATTGTACCTGTCGAAGTTTACCATAGTGAGATCTAGTTGATCTTGTCAATGTAAGCAGTGGAATTTCGTTTTCGCTGCCGTATTGATCATCGTGTCATTGTTTTATATTTTTCCAAGCTTTATAATTGTCAATTCAAGCCATGCTATTTTAAGCAGCAAGATGGCATTACGAATTGAATGTCGTTTCAAAATATTCTCAACCTGAAGTTTTTTTTGTTCTACAGTGTTCCATAACAGTTTAGCCCGGTATCCTAACTTGAGCAGTCTTTTGAGATTTTGATCCATGGGCTGCAAAACAACAGTCACGTTAGATGACAAAAGCATTGCCGCAATGCTTTCATAATCTGACTGTAACTTGTTAATTTAGTTTATGTGCAGTTCAGTTGTCAATCAGCAATAATGCCCTTGGTGGAAAATTATTTTCAGCAGAAACTTTGTTAACCGGAAAAATATTTTAGCTTGCATAAAAATTTAAAATGACAAAAAAAAATAAGTTTACCTTTTTAATAAACAAATCATAGAACCAGCGGAATAATAGCTCTGAATTCATTCAAGACTTTTACAAATTAGAAAGTTCCAATGGGTTTTCAAACCCCTTGAAGTTACGGAGGTTTACGCATTTACCAATTATCAATGGTTTCAACTTATGCGAACCATTTTCGTTTGCACACAACATAAATGTGATTCTATCCGTGGCTATTTTTCGGGCAGGTGCCGTCTTCTCGTTTGCCGCGACAATTGTTTTATCACTTTATTCATTTTTGCCCACAAATTACGAATTAACGTTGCTATTTTTGACTTGTCGCTTGAGAGAATTTTCAAACAAATGCCGTATCGTTTCTTAAAATTTGCCAGCCATCCATCACTTGCATGAAATTGTTTTCCAGAGCGCAATTTGGCAAATTCGAGCATGGCTCTGGCCTTTCAAATTGGACTACTCATTGCACAATTACGCTGTCTTTGACTAAAGAACCATTTATACAACCTTGCCTCAAGAACGGAATATTCCGATTTATGTAAAGTTTTCTTGGTTGCAACTTTATGCGTGTTTGCCACTGACTTCAAAATTTCATGACGTTTTTTCTTTATTTTTGAGATGGCCGCCTTAGATACGCCAATCGATTTCCATGAATACCTTCATCGAGTTTAATTAAAATCTCAGCTCTTTGATGGATTTTAATCGGATTTGCAATGATTTTTTCTGATTTGTTTGCATATTTTAACACACTCGTGACACCGACCATAACTTTTACATAGAAATTCGAGGAATATATGCAGCCGTTGACAGCTAATTAGAAAAGCTCACTTTTTTGTAGTGGCTGATGAGTATGATGATAAAAAATTTTAATATACCGTTATTTATATTCCTAAAAGTGTTGCTATGTTCATGTTACTCTTTTTACTGCTAAAGTTGAAGTTTTTTTTTTTACTTTTTCTTCAAATAGTAAATGTGTTACGGTGTGAAAGGTGAATTAAGTGTGACAGCTAATAAGAAACAGTTTTGTAAATAATTAAAATCCCTCAAAGTGTTAATTTTTATCTCAAAAGAAGTTGTTTTCAATGCCCTTAAGCACATAACTTATTTTAAAACTATTTTCAACGTTGCACGCGAAGAAAAAACCCGTAAGACTTCAACAGAAATATACCCCAGAATTACTACCATCTCCCGAGAAGACCCAAAAAAAAAGGTTCCACTAACATTCTACATAAAATTCGAGACGAGTATAATGTCCAAATATCCAAGAAAACAATTGCCCGGCGTTTAGTCGAATTTGGATTTCACGGCAGAACAGCACGAATGAAACCACTTGTAACTAAAATTCAAAGGAAAAAATGTGTAGACTTTTCCAACGCTTATTGATCTTAGACAACATATAAATGGATGTATGTTGTTTGGTGCGATGTAACAAAATAAATCGCATAGATCCTGATGGTCGAAGGTATGTTTGCCGACCAATCTAACAAGAATTTGATCCTCGCTATGTTTCACGCGTAGTGAGGCATGGCGGAGGATCAATCATGGTGTGGGAATTTGGGGTGGTGTAGATCCACTCTATATGATTGATGGAATTTGAAATAAGGCGAAATACGTCGACATCCTAAAAAATGTCATTCTGCCATGGACTAAGGAGGAATTTGCCTGTTATTTGGTAATTCCAACAAAATAATAATCCAAATCACATAGCAAAATCAACACAAAAGTTTTTTGTAGAAAATTCCATCAATGTTTTGGAGTGACCTGCAAAGAACACATCTCTGTTGATGTCAAAAAAACTGTAGGTACCAAAACTATCACAAATATGGATGTCCTTTTTGATGAAGTTAGGACGTCATGGCAAGCAACACTAGTGGTGTGCTGTCAGAGTCTTATAACCACAATTCGCAGTGGATGTGCAGCAGTATTAAAGTAAAATGGTGAAGCAACAAACTACTAACTTAAAGTAAGCAATACTTTTTAATAGCAGTATTTTTTGCTGATAAAAAATTTTCGTTTCTAATTTGTTGTCGCACTCAAATCGTTGATTCCACACATATTTGTTAAAATCTAAAAAAAAAACGGATTTTTAATTAAAATTTTTATTATTAGAGTTTAAGTTTAATGTGAGTTTCAACAACATGAGTGAGAAAACGGTGAGAATAAGTGATTTATTCGAAAATAATTTTATTTACCTTAAAATAAGTCGCGTTTCTAATTAGCTGTCAACAACTGTAGCAATTGTTTTTCTTGCTTAACAAATGCTTGGGTTGGAAGAAATTAATAAGTTCAAAAAAGTAAAGTAAAAAGTTAACTCTTTAGACGCTTAAAATAGGTCAACTTAGCCGAAGGGTTAACTTTATCGCGTGTTAACTCTTGCGCAATTCCACTATATTTTTATAATTTAAGTTTTACATTTATACGATCAACCTCTGGGACTTAAGTGCGATTTTTCTATTACTCAGTTTCGCCCACATATCCAGAAGATGACAATCGAATATTGTAATTTTAATGTACTATAAAGTTTATGTAAGGCTGTATCAACCAATCAGTTGTGTCTCCCGTTGCCACTGCTTAACCAACAAATATCACACTCTCTATACAGTTTATTGTGAAAACTATTTCCTTTAAATAACAGCTGGTATATTTATACTATTCTCATACTAAATGTTAGATGTAATGAAAATGTTTAAATATCGCAATTTAACTTAGACCTTGGGTATCCAAATGGTATTTAAAAATCGACTAAGCAGTTAGAATCGCCGGTCTTTGAGTTTTGATGACACAGATGTATCAAATGCATTGCTTCCTTATTATTGTTATTTTCAAACAAGTGTATAAATGTGCCCTACAGTTGTACTGAAGTCTGAATGAAACACGAATATTAAGCAGAAGTAGGAGCTGCAGCAAAACACTCACAGAAAAAGGTGAAACTTTGCTGCAAACCGGTATCGGTTGCCAATTATGGTGCTTATTTAGTAAAAATTCCGATTTGAATGCTCAACTTTGACTGATTTTTGCTCTTGCACAGATTCTCGAACCTCCAACAGGAAATTGCCATTAAGTTCACTAAGCCACGATTGTGCAGAGAACCACTGCTGCATTTGGTGAGCTGATTGTGTTTTCAATTTGCATACAATGCCAGCGGCAGCAATTTAGCTAAGCGGCGCGTCAAATTCGAAAATGGAATGGAGCTACAGCAGCCTGCGGAGTTTATGATGGCAACCAGCACATCACAGCTCATCAAGCTGATTTCAAACAGAATGGCTGACGGTTTTTAGACGCTTGCTTGATTATTGCCATGCTTTGAGCGCCTACAACGCACGCAAGCGGCTTCAACTAGAGTGCAGAAAGGAATACCAAATACGGTTTTGATGCTGTAATTCTGAGGCAACGCGCACTTAGCCAGCATATTTTGTAAAAGTGTTGGTATTTGTTGCTATTGTAAATGCCAAGAACATGGATGTGAAGAACTGCACAAAAATGTAAATAATTTGTTCGGCAACTGGACTTCGACACAACTACAATTTGCAGCTGTAAAGCGTCACTTGGTTTTTGGTTGTTGTTATTGTTGTGCTGTTTCCTTAAACAATTCGTCAACAAAAAAATTGCACATTTATATGCATATGCAACCAAAGCAAGCTTGTGGTACCGAAGTATACGTATGCCCAGTGTACTGACATGACCAACAGTGCGTATGAGTAACATCCGAAATGATACACAATGCACTGCGTCCACGCAGCAGCAGGGCGACTGCTGCGCACAGGCGACAAATCAATTAAAATATTTTGTATAAATGCTGTCACAGTTTCACAACGATTTCACAGCAATCTCTCTGCACTGCTGCGCCCTTCGCGCATTCAGCGCTGTGCCCAGCTTTTGAATTTATGTGCTGTGAAGTTGTTGTTGCATTTATTAAGTATTCAAAATTACAGCACTTCTTCGTTGGCTGTCGACTTACTCGCATTACGCACAAGCAACCCCATGAAATTTTAGTTATTTTGGCAACAGCATTTGTGTTGCTGCGTTGTGTTTTTGTTGTTGCCTCCTTTGTTTTTAGCATTTCAGCACACAGTCGCGCACTGCACGCCATGTTGCTGGCCTTCTCTCGTTACACTCATAAATCGCTGAAGCATTTAAGCATAAATCACACAACAAACTGCTTATTATGGTTGTTGTTGTTATTGCTGTTAATATTGGCGCAGCATGCACGTTTCTCTCGACAGCAAGCCTTTCGGGTCCGCAATTACTTTTCGTATGATTGCCTTAATTCTGGCGAGCTTGCGTCGCGGCAACAGCAACAAATTGCGTTACAGAACGCTGTCTGCCGGCGTAAATCTACGGGGAGCTTTACATTTTTTACCCCTCGGTTGCTGTGTAAATTTTGCAATATTTTTTACGCTTTAACTTACGGCGATTTAAAGTGATAATAAAAGGGAAGTTATTAAGCAATTTCAACATAATAAAGTAGCAACAAAATGCGGTATGCGGAAGGCTTAACCCGTTGCGAATGTGCTAATTAAAATATATTTATGTAACTTTTTCAAAATTGTTGTAGCCATTACTTTTGCACGAAGAGCTCGTGGAATTTATGCTTTTTGTGTTCCCTTTCTTTCGCAAGTGATATCTTTTATTCATCAACATTCTTTAATACGGTTTTCAGTCGTCTAAAGCAGAGCTTCTTTCTTTGTTTCGAAATATTTGTGATAAAAATAACAAGGAAAATTTCCAGGACCGAGTTACCATCACTGCTCAATCGCAGCAAAATCGTTTCATATATGAAGTGGACGGTTAGGATACGTTCGTTGGCTGATCTTTCAGTTAAACTACTATTTAGTGATTTGTGAAGCTTTGCGACCAATACTTCACCATTCACCAGGGAAGTAGGATATTTATAAGTTTAAGCCTTCCAGCCTTTATATCGCAAACGCGAGACAATCAAAAAGGAAGTGTTAACAGGTTACCACCTATTCTTCTTCCATACAGCTATTGCAGTTGCCATTCGGTAAGATTCTCAACATTATAGCGTGGGCGCTGCTAGACCAATGACCTGGTTAGAGCTCCTACACCTAGGAAGAGATTAGACTTACTGAGGGTAAAGAGCTCACTGGATCTCCTACTATCAACCTTGGTCTAAAAAGAACTTTCGACAGCGTTAAAACCTAACAGGTCAGCCAAGATTTAAATCGATCAACGGAATTTGGACTCTGCATTACGAAAATCAAGCATTGGAAAGTGTTTTGCTAAGTTTGAATGAGGTGAAATGAGTATCGAAGACAATCATGGTGATGGATGCCTTATTGATGCTGTTACCGACGAAAACATCAAAAAGTCCCCAAGTAGTTTTGGATGTCCTTAAAGTAAAATTATTCGTGAAAGCAGGTATTCTTAAAATATTAAATGGAAGTGTATATCCTAGAATTCACGAATATTTGGGTATGAGAAAGCTCTGTGCATGATGCGCGAACTCACTTTTGCCCCAAAATGATGATTCTGAGCAGTGTTTGGAGATGTTCGGGCGAAAAAAACTTGAATTTTTTAATTGAATTTTCCACCATTTCACTTCAAAGTTCAATCGACACTCATCCGAGGGAACTTCAGACGATGAACTCGCACTAAATCGTGGAAAAATGCAACAGTCGGGAGGGAAGATTATGTCTTCTGTTTGGGATGCGCATGGAATAATAATTCTTGAATATATCTATTAAAAAGGGAAGGCGCCGCATTTGAAGAACAAAAATAGTATGTCATCACAAGTCAGTGAAAACGGTGGTAAAAGTACTTGAATTTGGCTTCGAATTGTTTCCACATCCACATTATTTTCCAGATCCCTCTATTTCCTTTTCTCAGATCTTAAAGGAATGTTCGCTGGGAAGACGTTTTCGTCGAACGAAGAGGTGATCGATGAAACTGAGGCCTAGTTTGAAGCAAAGTATAATTATACTACAAAAAGTGGTTATAATAAGTGCATCGTCCATAGAGGGTACTATGACATGCCGGAAATTTTTCAATCGACTTCTTATAGCAGATCAGAACTGGCCGAGCTAACGCAAATCTCAGCTATTCAATAGCAGAACAAAAGAAAAGTGAAGCCCCGACTAGTTCCCATTCTACTGTTAGCGGGACTATGTTGCTTTTTGTTGCCTGATCATCAGGTTTTCAATTATATGCATCGATGCCAATGATAACGAGGTTTGACATACGGCAGTTAGGCAGTTTTGAATGCATAGTTAGTTAGCTCAAGTCTGGTAAACCCGCTCTGCTATGGAACTGGATCACTTCTCTGCAAAAGACTGCACTCTGGAGCAGTTAATGAGTAACTGCTGAAAACAACAGGCCGCTTACGACAACGCAATGCGGAACCAGTTGTGATTGAATCGGCAAAACCGGCGGTCTAGCCAAGATTTACAGTCGCCCTGACCGTTCTGATTTCTTCAGAATCTCCGGGTGCTTTGTTGGACAGTTGTTTTTACTCCTTCTTACTGTGTGATTACTGATTCATACTGTCTATGTCGAATGATTTTTATAGTGAAAATATACTTTCCAAAATTTTTTTTAATCAGGTTGAAGATGTATTAGAAAGTTCCATTATTAAATTGTTATTCAATTTTCAAAAAGGCATCGAACATAACCGTAAAAACTTGAACTGCAACAGAAGCGAGAACTCGCATTCCGATTTCGCGCATTTTCGACACCACACTACGAATTTGCCTCCAAAAAATAGGCCGCATAAATTGTAAAGAACATAAATTGAATAATTTCAATTATAAGAGACACTATTTTTAAACTCATTTCATACTTTCATACCGCCAAACAATATTACATCCTTAGCAAAAAGTAAAAACGATAAGACCGGATGGTTTTCACGGCATGACATCCAATTAATTCCTTGAGGGCGAAACACAAAAGCATATAACAGAAGATATCCTGACATAAATGTATTAAATATTTGTATTGCGAATGGTTAAAGGGAAAAGGAAGGAGGCTTACTCCACAGTCAGCCGTACATACAAACACGCTTAAAAGCCAATCACGCTTAATTTTGCCTCGAACTGTTGATTTCCTTCACGACAAATATTAATAATTGTGTACAACAGATACACACATATACATATGTCGTTTGTGCTGCCACACGATTTCATATTTCAGCGGCACAATTCAATGCGCAATTAAATTAACAGCGTGCTCCGCATACTGCTTTTCTGGTTTCCGCTTCGTTTCACCAGATTCTCTACATGCTTCACATATAACAAAATTACATGTGTATGTAATGCTGTAATTCGAAGAAAACATTTCCACCCAATGACGTGGTGGGCGTACGTCCGCGTCAATTATAACGTGAACAGCAACATCCGTGTTAATGACATAACAGTGTGGCGTACAAATAAATAATTATACCAAATTCTCATTAATCACTGGCATTCATTAGCTAATTTCCGTCGACGCAATCCATAAATTCTGTTGCGCTAGACCAAAGGGTTAAGCCGCAGTCAAACCAAGTAATAAAGCCCACAGCGAAATATCAATCATATTTATGTATAGGAGCATACCCTATAGATAGTTTCGTTGTGCAAAATTTCAGGTGAAATATTCATTGAATTGCTTGATAGATTGTGCGCATTTGTTAATTTTGTTGGCATGCGTGGCAGCATGTTTGCGAACTCATCATCTTGAAACAGACGTATAACTAAATTAGCGTATTCGTCGTGGTGAACAAAGCAATTTTCGAATCTAATTATTTACCCTTTTCGATACCTTTTTTGTAGTACGATTTGTACTTTGCTTCAAAATAGGCCTCAGTTTCGGCGATTACCTCTTCATTACCATACAATTTCTTTATATTTTTTTGAGATCTGAAAAAAGAAAATAGCCGCTGGTGGCCAGATGTGGAGAACAAGGCTCATGCGGAAACAATTCGAAGCCCAATTCATGAAGCTATGCCATCGTTTTTACTGATTTGTGACACCGTGCGTTGTTTGCGTGAAGCAGCGCTTTCTTTTTCTTTAAATTTGGCCTTTTTTTATGATTTCGATCTTCCGACGGTGTTATAACGCTATGTAATAGTCGATGTTGATGATCCTTTATTTTTCAAGGTAATAAATAAAAGTTATTCCAAGTGCATCCCAAAATATAGAACATTTCCTTGTCTCGTTTTTTCACACTTTGGAGCAGATCAACGTGTGCAGTCCCCACGGATGGAACCGTGTTTCATCTACATATGTTCTGCGCTTTAACATCTCTAAACACTGCTCCTAATCATCAACTTGTCGTTGTTTTTTGTCAAAAGTAAGCTCGCACGGCAGCCAATTTGCACAGAGCTTTCTCATACTAAAATATTAATGAATGATATGATGTGCCTTTTCAGTTGATATCTTTGGAGTTCCTGCTATCTACAAAAGCTTCACTTTATGGTCATTCATAATTATTTTCTGGACTTATTTGATGTTTTCGTTGCTAAAAACCTTGTTTGGGCGTACACTACGTTCACTGACTTCGGTGCTCATTTCATCACGTCTAAGCTTAGCATACCAATTCTTGATGGTTGATTTTGCAGGAGGAGTGCAAATCAGTGCTTATTATCAAGCCAATGATTTGTTTCAACTATATTTTTTCCCTTTAAAAAGTTGCTTTACTTGAAGTGGTATATGTAATTCACAAACTATTGATCCGATGGCTTTGAACTTGAAGGTTTATGGCTAACGAAAAAACAACATAATTCTAATGACGCCAACTATGTCTTAGACCATGTTAATTGACCTGATAATAAGTGTATCACACCTGAATGGAGCTATGTTGAATAAAAAAACCGAATTTGCCAAAAAAATATGTTTACCAGAGGAGTTTTCAGATAGATCTGGTACTTTTGTAGCAAAAGAAGACGCAGCGATTTCACAATTCCGATTTTTTTCATTAATAATATTACATGCAGCTTCTCATATTCCATAGAGGGTGGCTATAGGAAGGCATACACCGATTGATTGAAAGACATCCCTTAGACTTCCACTAGTTAATCTTAAACCAAAAAAAAAAATCTGCGTATGAACCATTACCGCAGACCTTCAATACTACTAACTTAGACCAAAGTGTATTAATTTACCGCTATTTATATTAAGTCGATGCCGCCGGGTTTTCACATCCGCTGTTTCTGTTTTATGGCGCTCCTCGCTCAAAGTTGCTTGTCTCCTTCCATTACACGGTATTGTGCAACGGTTCGGTGTTAATAATTTGTCTTTATATTCCTTTAAAATAATTTACAATAATTAAAAACAGGAGTATGTGTGCTTCGGAATGTTGACAACGATGTCAAGTGACTTCAATGGCTTTGGGAATGGGCGACTTCATTCTAAAAAGCTCTACAAAGCTTACGCGTTTTTCCCAGTTGTGTGCTGGCGAATATTTGTATAGCACTCATTGCTGCTGGCGTGGAAAAAATGTGCTGCTGCGTTTGTATCCTACGGTGCGTCTCCTTTCTTCCATCTTTCCGTTGACGTGTGCTCTCCTCGGCTTTTCCCGTGCGCAGCGCACAATCACAGTCAATTAAAATTATGGTTCACAAAATTATTGTTATTACAGTTATGTCGGCGTCGGGCGTGGTATTGCCATTAACCCAACTCGGGGGAAAAGAGAATCACAAAAGGCGACAGCGGCCGCGAGGCATTTGTGAAAAACACCAAAAGCCGCTGTGGATGTGTGTAGCTGTATGGCGCACGCAGGTGGGTTATTTGCACCGTTATGTGGTTAACCACGTACATAATTGACATGTCACTCTGTGTTCGCTATTATGTTTGAGGATTTTGCTTTTGTTTATGCCACATTACAAACGATTACATGCAGATATTTACGTAGCTAAACATATATGCAAATATATGCGTTTACAATGTTGTTGTTGTAAATTGCTCTGATTGTAACACGTGTGTAAATATATATTAAGGTGTGTCAGTATGTAATTATAGCTCCGCGTAACAGGTTCCTGGCTATTAAGTTGGGCTACGTGTACGTAATTTAACAGACGAATTTTATAAAGAAATTATTTATAATTAAGCTCGTACTGAAGGTTTTTGCACAGCCAGCTTCGAGATATCATCTACATTGGTGCGAAAACAAAAACTGGAAAATATTAGAATGACTTAAGCGTATATGCCATATATAAATTACATAAATGTCGGTGCATATATTAGTATATATTAAAGCCAAAGGTATTTTCTATACCATGAACAGGGCAAATCAAGTTGGCTTCATAGATTATAGCACCTAAAAGGAAATGTCGCATAGTTTATAATATATATTGTATTCATAAATGATCAGCATGACGAGCGGAGTCATTTCAGCCATGTTCGTGTGTCCTTCCATCCATTCATCTGTATGCAAACTAGTTCCTCAGCTTTTGAGATATCATTGCGAAGTTGTGCACAGCTGCTTTTCTCCTCAAGAAACTGCTCATTTATCGGAACCATCGATATCAGACAACTATAACATGTAGCTGCCATACAAACTGAACGATCAAACTCAAGTGCTAGTATGGAAAACTTTTGTATTTGACGAGATATCTTCACGAAATTTAGCTAACATTATTGTTTCAAGCAGTAATGTAATGGTTAAAGAGATTGTTAAGATTGGGTTACTGAAGCAGGTGGCTACCATACAAACTAAACTTTCTGAATTAAGTAATTGTATGGAAATCGTTTGTATTTGATGAGATATCTTCATGAAATTTGGCATGAATTATTGTTTAAATAAGTGAAGTAATCGGTAAGAAATTGATTAGATTGGATCACTATAGCATATAGCTACCATACAAACTGAACGATAGGATTGAAGTGCTTATATGGAAAACTTTTGATTTTAACGAGACATGTTCACGCGATTCGGCATGCTTTATCACCAAAAAGCAGCTACGTAATCCTCGAAGAAATTAATGAGATCGGATCGATATAGCATATAACTACCGTACAAACTGAACAACCGAAATCAAGTTACTTTTGTATTTTGTGTTTCGGAAGCCGAAGTTAAAGTTTTTCTTCTTTGTCTTTTTTGTTGACGCTTCTTTCGCTAAAAATAATCCAACATAGATTGCTTCTTTGTAATTAAAATAGTGCCTGATTTAAAAATGTGCCATTACTTTTTGACATTTTACACCGCAAATTTTTCTCACAAGTAACCACCCTACTGCAGCTAATATATTTTTCTATTGAATTTAGCATTCTATAAAATAAGGCGGTGTTAGTTGTTTGTATAAAAATATGCCTTTTAAAGTTATACTCAGTTATAGGGTAGTTATTCATCATTCGCTTACACGCAGTACACCGTGTTGTATGAGCAACACAGTACTTGAACGTGCGCTGCTGTGACAATTCTTATATACATACTATTACTTACTTATGCTTGCATTGTAGTTGTCAATGATATCAAAGCCTTTGGTTTAATAATAATATTTATTGTTTCATATTTTTTTATATATACACATTGAATTATTGAGTTACACTTTTGATTTGCTGTCAATTTCAACTCCCTCGCACACACATACACATTCACTTAAAATCCTTAACTTATCAGCTATTATTAAGTACAAAAATACTTACAAATAATGTATAATTAACTACATTTACAAGTGAAATATAACGCTTCAGAATATACATACATACAACCATAACAAAATATCGCATTAAAGCTAATAAACGCAAATACCAAATAATGGAAAATCGTAAATTAACAGCAAGTAAAGGATTAGTTACAGCTATCAGACAGCTATATGTAAGAACAACTAACAATTATCAAGTCTCTTGTGCACACAAATGTACGAAAATTGAGCTGCAGCAGCGGCGCATCCTTCCCTCAACGTATAACTCAACGCACATTCGTTGTCTTGGTTACTTGGTTTCTTTGGTTCTGCAATAGTGCTGACGCAAGCGTGCTGAGTGGTGAGTCCAGTGACTAGTTTACGCAATTAAATAACAGTTGGTTCAATACAAAGCGGAGAATTGAGTTTATATTTGCATATCGTTACCTAAAATGCAAAATAATGAAACATCACTTCTCATAAGTTTACTGGCGAAGGAAAAACGATATAATAGAAGCCACTTGTTTTCAAACAAAATTTGAGTTTTGGTTATATAATGGTTATACATTGGTTATATTTTGGCTATATATTGGTTAAATATTGGTTATATATTGGTTATATATTGGTTATATATTGGTTATATGGGTTATATCTGACAGCGGAAGCTGAAAATTTTACGAAATAAAAAACTCAATTTCATTTTTTTTGGGGATACGTTATTTTGCATTTTAGGTGACAATATGTAGTTTGCTTGGCGCCCTACCTTCACATGCGCATCTCCATTGTGGCCTCTTCGCTGCATATGCGCTTCGAACAGCTAAGCTGTTGCAACTTTAAGACTTATTTAGTAGTATTATTTTCTGCTGCTTATTCAATAGTTTCAAGTATCTTATTGTTTTTGTTGCTAATCCTTAATTTAAGTTACACTAACTCATAGCGCAACCGTACTCCATTCATTTAATTGCGCGCTCGAATAACTGTGAATTTTAGAGTAATGAGGAAAAATATAAAAATTAGCCACCAAACAGTTATAATGGCTCAACTGCATACATTTAGAGGGGCGAGTAGGAGAGTGAAGCTTGGAACACATATGTGCATATGTATATATTAGAGTGGGTCAAAAAACATTTTTTTTTTACTTGGTAATCTGAAATTCTAGAGCAGCAAATTTGCTACAAAACTATTAGTTTTGCAATTTGAATTTTTATCATTGGCTTATAAAAGGAGCAAAAATTGCCTTAAAATAATCCAACTTCAACCGTTTTTTAAACAGTTCGGTTCACAAAAAATCGTTGAAGACCATATTGTAAAGCAATAAGTTCTCTCGAAAATCTATGAAGCGATATAATTTTTCAAGTAACTGGAATCGAGATATGGATTCCTTTTATGATTAGCTGATAATAAAAAAAAACAAAGAAATATTTCAAGCAGATGATCTTCTCGTCAAAACTAGGAACTCATGATTTTCATAGAGATATCTAAGAACCTATTTCTCATAGTAACAAGCGAAACAAATTGTTTTTTGTTTTGACCCACCCTAATATGTATGATTAATATTTTTGTGGCATGCTCGCCCCTGTAAATGTATGCAATCGCACATGTAAGTGTGTGTATGTGCGTTAGTAAATATGTATTTGCGAAACTCACTCAACTCACATAGAAAAATGCCAGTAATACCAGCATCAGTCGCGGCGTCTGCATGCGCGTGGCAAGCTCATGTTGCATGGCCGCATGCTGCTCACTTTTGATGATATGCACTAACACACTATCCGAATCTACAAGTGTTAATCAAACATATTAATATACTACTCCAATCGAAATTATATGAAAATCAACGTCAAATTACAGCCTACACCTGCCCGACACCCGCCCGACACAATGCACGTTTCCAATTGCAGTAATGCCGACATAATGAGCATTCGCGAGTAAACACGAGCTGCTCATGTGTGCGCCGAGTAGCCAATCGTATGTACGGTACATTCGCATACACGCATACGCAAGAGCCGAGCGCACAACAAAACAATTGCAAATGCAAGTAAAATTCGAACTATGTATGTGCCGACAGGTGTGCGGGTGGGGGCTCACAGCGGACGGTACTTACTTGAATTATCTGCTGCACATGTGTAATTCCCCGAGTCCCGGTGCAGCACCCGCGATATCACCAAATTGCTCGTCTTCATTTGCTGCTCCGATACGACGCGTATACCACCGCGCGTTGAGTCGTTAATTAATTCGCTGTCCTTGTACCACATCATATGCGTGTACGGGCCGGGCGCTTGCGGTGCGATGCACGTCAGATTTATATCGCTGCCGCTTTGTATATAAAGCTCACGATTCGACAGTATCTGCGCTTTCGATGCTGCAGTCGAAACGGTCCGATCAACGTCATCATCATCAACATCAACATCGCCAGCCAACCGAACAAATAGTACAGCGAACAACGAGTCCGTGTTGCATTCGGTGGATTTATTTAATGTGAGTGCCAGTCGAGTTGATGTTGTTGTGGCAGTGTTATTGGTTCCATGATTATGCGTTGGATTTGGTATTGATAGCGACGTGTATGACAAAGGCGGCAGCGTCACCAGGGCGTTTACATTGCCATTGCATTTCATTGCCGTAATTAGTGTTAATTGCGAAAAAGGCAAAATGGAATATCAAACAGCGGCGTTAGCACGGGTAGGCCCATTGAAAAAGCGAGAGAAAAAAGCATAGTTTGCGATTAGTTAAAAGGGAGGAGATAAGCGAGCAGTGCTAGAGTGGGTGTCATGCAAGAAATTATCATAATGAATGGCTACAACAGGTATTGGTGATGCTGCAATGGCGCAATGTAAGGAAGGGGTAATTTCTGTTACAAATTCATATATATTTCTAGTGTGTAATATGTGTATGTGTGTAATTTATTTTAAAATTTCATATTAAGTTATTTTCTTTAAACCCACGAGGTGACTACATAATTCACTATTTATAAGCCTTGTAGTTACTGGAGATCAAAATTTTACGCACGCTGCTCCATATAAACTGTGCGAGCAAACCGAATTAATACATTTTTTTCCTTGATTGGTACAATCTCCTTCTAAATATAGGGCCAATGTACTCCTAGAGCATTGCCCGAAGCGGATTTTTGAGTTTCGAAAAAAGAAAAAAGTCATAGGAAGTCAAACTAGGCGAAAATGAAACTTAAGTGATGACTCTCATTTCATGCTTCATATTTTTTGAGACGAGTCTAGCAACTGTTTATACCCGAAATATTAACTAATAAAATAAAACATATTAACTTCACAAATGCAAAATAATTTTTCTGAACAACTTTGATTGGTCAGTTTGTATGGCAGCTATAAGCCATAGTGAACCGATTTAAACAGCTTCTTCAGAAAATACATAACTGTTTTCGACAATATCCCTTGCGGTTTCTTTTTGAAGATATCTCGTCAAATTAAAAAGTTTTCCATACAAGCACTTTGTTTCAATCGTTCGTTCGTTGTATATCGGCCAATCTGACATATGAGCAGCTTCTTGAGGAGAAAAGGGCCTGTGCGAAATTTCAGATCAATATCTCAAAAACTGAGCAACTATACATAGGATTATACTGACGGGCAAACAGACAGACGTGCATGGCTAAATCGACTTAGCACGTCGCGCTACTCATTTATATTTATACTTTAAAGGATTACATTTTAGATGTTATAAATATCAGAATATAATGATTGATCATATCCATAAAAGATGATAGAACCTTATGTAAAGTCTCTATTGCCAAATTTTTGATGCTTTTGTCATTAATAAAGTTGGAGTGATGACATGTATGAATTTAGTTTTCGATGGCATCATGACCATCTTTAACTGCTTAGTGTCACTCAAACATTTGTGGTGCTTAAAAAATAGACTATCCAATGTTCTTCCCCTTGTTTCATATCTTCAACGCCTCCGTAGCCAGTAAATAGCTTATGGAGATCAAATTTCACATGAACGTAAAAAGATTGTACCAATCTAGGAAAAAACAAGTAAGGAAGGGCTAAGTTCGGGTGTCACCGAACATTTTATACTCTCGCATGATAAAGTGATAATCGAGATTTCATTATACGTCATTTACATATTTTTCAAATACCGTATTTTTGTAAAGTTTTATTCCGCTATCATCATTGGTTCCTAATGTATATATTATACAGAGAAGGCATCAGATGGAATTCAAAATAGCTTTATATTGGAAGAAGGCGTGGTTGTGAACCGATTTCACCCATATTTCGTACAGGTCATCAGGGTGTTAAGAAAATATTATATACCGAATTTCATTGAAATCGGTCTAGTAGCTCCTGAGATATGCTTCTTGGTCCATAAGTGGGCGGCGCCACGCCCATTTTCAATTTTTAAAAAAAGCCTGGGGGCAGCTTCCTTCTGCCACTTCTTCCGTAAAATTTAGTGTTTCTGACGTTTTTTGTTAGTCGGTTATCGCACTTTTAGTGATTTTGAACATAACCTTTGTATGGGAGGTGGGCGTGGTTATTATCCGATTTCTTCCATTTTTTGAAATGTATATGGAAATACCTGAAGAAAACGACTCTGTAGACTTTGGTTGACATAGCTATAGTAGTTTCCGAGATATGTACAAAAAACTTAGTAGGGGGCGGGGCCACGCCCACTTTTCCAAAAAAGTTACGTCCAAATATGCCCCTCCCTAATTCGATCCTTTGTGCCAAATTTTACTTTAATATCTTTATTTATGGCTTAGTTATGACACTTTATAGGTTTTCGGTTTCCGCCATTTTGTGGGCGTGGCAGTGGGCCGATTTTGCCCATCTTCGAACTTAACCTTCTTATGGAGCCAAGGAATACGTGTACCAAGTTTCATCATGATATCTCAATTTTTACTCAAGTTACAGCTTGCACGGACGGACGGACAGACGGACGGACGGACGAACAGACGGACGGACAGACGGACGGACAGACAGACATCCGGATTTCAACTCTACTCGTCACCCTGATCACTTTGGTATATATAACCCCATATCTGACTCTTTTAGTTTTAGGACTTACAAACAACCGTTATGTGAACAAAACTATAATACTCTCCTTAGCAACTTGTTGCGAGAGTATAAATATCAAGCCGAGTCAGATTCGAACTTGAGTGTGTATTGTGATCGAATGCAATATTTGAGTTCGGCTTGTCTTGCATTTCTAACTTTGTCATGAAACGTAAGCAATTTACTTTCAATAAACAATGAATTCACTTTTATATTGATCAATAAGCATTAAATATTGCGTATGTCGCTAGTATAGAAATCGAAAATTAGTTATTATTACCACTCAAATTGATTTCTATGCATATTTGTGTGTGTTATACTAAACATATTTGCGATACTCACTCACAACCATCAGCTTGTATGCCTGACTAATTTTCGGCTCTGTCGACACCTGACACTCGTAGACGCCAGCATCGCGCGGCTGCACCGACACCACCTTCAACACCCATTCATCCGAGTTGTCGGTGTGACGCGCCAGAAAACGCTGATCATTCGTGTATGTCATGATGCCGATGGTAAGAATATGTAGGTCACGCTTACGTATCCATGAGACAGCTCGATCTCCTAGATTTCGCACACGACAGTGCAACCGTGCGGTCGTACCGACAGCCGCAATCACCTCGCGTTCGGTGGTATTTTCAAATTGCGGCTCACCGCCGCCACCTGCTATACCACCCACACCTTCGAAACTGTCCACAATGACATTGGACAGCTCGAGCTGTGATAATGATGCGAGCGATGGCGATGAGGATGACACAAGTGACGAGGCTGCTAGGTGGCCTGCTAGCGATATTGAGTCAAAGTGATGTTGTGGGTGATGGTGTCCGCTTGAAGTGAGCGCATTTTGGGGCGGCGGGTGATGGTGATGTGGTGGATATCTGGTTGTACCTTCGAATGCTGAAACGAGAAAAAGAATTTATGTGTAGTAGAATATTGAAATTGTACGCGCCGTTACTAAGGTTGAGCTGCACAATCACACAAAGCCTTTGATCTCCCTCAGACACAAACAACATTCATTCTTATCGCAAAATATCCAATTTGTATATTTTAAGTACATACTAAGTAGTGGCATAGCTAAATCGTCTCATTGCCGCCATCATCCCTAATTTCAGCAAATTAACCGAAAACCATTATTTGGCTTACTCAGCTGTGTGCAGGCAATCTGAAAGAGACGTGCTCTGCTTGCAAATTCACAATTTTGGCGCTTACCACTGTCCAGTAGGCAGTCAGAGATACATTTCGATTGCTGTTTGCACACGCGCCACTCCATAAGATCAACTGTCTTCACCATAATTTCTGCTCAGAAATATACTTTTTTATACTTTTGCAACTTGTTGCTACAGTTACTAGTTTTGTTCATCTGAAATTTCCAATATTTGCAAGTTGCAGGAGTATAAATTGTTCGGTCACATCCGAACTTAGCCCTTCCTTACTTGTTTTGTTATAAGATTTATATTTGCCAATTGTATGCGCTGAAGTAAACAAAACGGAAGCGAAAATCAAGGAACATTCTGTGATATGCACTGTTTTTGCCATTTGTAAAAGCAAATATAGAGGAAATATCAATAAACGAAGCAGTAAGGCTTATGAAAAGCATACAAATAGCAGCTACACGGTCCGACACTCCAAGGGTAACCAACTTCACACCGTTCGTGTAGCTGTCGCACTGGAATCAGCTGTTTATAAATTTGCTGAATGACAGTTCGCAGTATTGTTCACAAGTGTACAAAAGCGTTTTGCCAAAAGTGAACGCAAAAAAATGTGATCAGCGATGGAATTCAAAGGTAATAGTGTGATTGCTTTACATTTAGCTGGAAAATCACAGCTACCAATTGTTCGTCAGATCAAATACCTTAATGTGAATAAAGTTTTTGTTTATCGCACCATCACTCGTTGCAAAGATACTGGTAGCATCGCAAAACGCCATGAGGTGGTCATCAAAAAACTGCAACGTCACGTGAGATGGTTCGGAAAGTAAAGAAGCGACTTGAGCGAAATCCACGACGAAGTGCCAATCAAATGGCTAAAGAACTAAAAATATCCGACCGCAGCATGCGACGCATATTGAAAAATGAGCTCAAGGTCAAGCCTTACAAGTTCCAAAAGGCTCATGATCTCACACCGAAGCAGCAACAAGTAAGACTTGAGAGAGCGAAGCAGTTGCTTCGCTTGGCCGAAAGCGGTCAAATTCCGAACATTGTGTTTTCTGACGAAAAAATTTTTACAATTGAGCAATTCGTAAACTCTCAAAACGATAGGATTTACTTGACCGACTTGGCCACCAGAAGGCAGCACCCGCCACAAATAATGGTTTGGGCCGCTGTCACCGTTGATGGGCGCTCTCCAATTGTTTTCATCGAGCCTGGCGTCAAAGTAAATGCGACACATTATCGGGAAAATGT
This sequence comes from Bactrocera tryoni, assembly GCF_016617805.1. Taxonomy (NCBI): domain Eukaryota; kingdom Metazoa; phylum Arthropoda; class Insecta; order Diptera; family Tephritidae; genus Bactrocera; species Bactrocera tryoni. The sequence goes on from NC_052499.1 coordinate 9,404,064, forward strand.
TCGGGAGGCTGCTTTGAGGCCGTGGACAAACAAACATTTTGGTCGCAAGCCATGGACGTTTCAACAAGGCTCAGCACCGTCTCACAAAGCGCGAGTGAACCAAGAATAGCTGAAAAACAACGTTCCGAACTTCATTACGACCACACAATGGCTCTCGAATTCACCAGATGCGAATCCAGTGGATTATTCTCTCTGAGCCATTTTAGAGAGCAAAGTCCGAAGTAAAAAATACACCAGTCTCGAGTTGCTGAAGAAAGCCATTTTCCGAGAGTGGGCCAAAATACCGGCAAGTCACTATCAGGCAGCTTGCGATGCGGTTTTTGACCGTCTTAAGGGCATAGTTAAGGCAAAAGGTGGTCATGTCGAGCAAAAGTGAATTGATCGTGAGTTTATGATTATTTTCACACATTTTTTGCTTTAAAATAAATAAAAATAACTTTCCAAACCGAATTTATGGCCTTTTTAATTGGTTACACTTCGAGGACTGTAGTATATGTTTCAGTTGAGGTCTTAGAATAACGTCAAACCAGCCACCTTTGAAAATTGTTGCCAAAAGACTTGTTGTGTTAGAAGCTGGCAGCAAAATCAGTTCTTAGACTGAAATCCTTGCTGTTAATCATCAGTAACAAGTAGCATTCTAAGATACTTAATAAATACCGGTTTCGACGTAATACCTATTTTCGAAACCCTGTAGAACTCAACTTTAAATTGGTCCCTAGTATTGCACATCCCACCAGAATAGACTGGTAAAGAGGATGGGTGGGCAAGGACAAAGGGATAAGCATCAAAGCAGTTGGGTCCAACCTAGATAGTCGAGTAGAAGGTGATGCGTTTTCAACAAAATTTGGTACCAAATTACACTTATCTGTAGAGATAGCTAGTCGGTTTTGAATTTAATAAAGTTTCTAAGGGTTTCGAGAAAGATACCGAATGTCTTCATCACTTAGTCGACATATCATCCTATTTCACGATAAATCTGCAATGGTTTCCTGCTAACTGTCAAGCAGATGAACTAGCCAGAAGAGGCACCATCCTATTATTAGACTCCATAATAAAAAAGAATTGATATGCTTTTAACCAATTTCGGAGTTTTAATGATAAAAATGTTATAAATACAGCTGAGTCTGGATGAAGTCAATTCCTAACTTCTCAACAAGCATGCAAACGTGGCATGAAAGGAGTATGTGCCGCACATGACGACTACTCAAATTCAAAAGGAATGACATGAGAACTCAAGTAGAAGTGCTAGCAGGTCACTGTCTAATCTATAAACATGCCGTTAAACTACTAACACCGCATAACGACTATTGTAGATACTGTAAGACGCTAGATGACGAGACTATAAAACATTTCTATGCAAACGCAAAGGTTTTTATAGGCAAATAATCGCAACGATCGATCAGTTGTGTCTTAACAGTATATGGGTTTCACAGACAAAACTTTTTTTATAGATGAACTGTCCATCCGGACAACAGCCACTGTCTGTTGATTCGCTGAACTATGTCAATGGCGTTGTATATCTCGCGTAGTTCATCGTTCCATCGACTGCGATATTTGGCGTTGCCAATGCGCAAAGGAGCATACATTTTTCACAAAACCTCTCACTCGAACATTGCTAAGGCCGACTCAAGAGATGATGCCATTGTCTATGCCTACGCACTATAAAGCAGAATGGGAATAATGAGGAACTTATAGAGTTTAGTCTTTGTGAGTCGAGAGAGCACTCTACTTCTCTACTACTACTTCTCAATTGGGGGTCAAGGCTGATATTGTTGTTGCTGTTAAAACTGGATCCAAGATAGGGAAAATTATATATGTCTACTTCAAAGTTATTACGTCAACAGTGATGATTGAGCCTGTTCGTTTGATGACAGGAGATATTTTCACTTGTCTTCGTTCACAACCAGACAATACGCTTGATTAGGTGTGAGTTAAAATATTCACTTAAGCCTTAGTCTACAGATTTTGTCCGGAAAGTAATAGGACTTCCGACGCGACTGTACTTCGTAAGCGTAAGCGCACCGACTGGATTCAGTAGAGAGAGTTCCTAGCTAACGAAATAGCGACTGGTCAGTTGTCTCCGAGCACCTGGAGAGTCAGGACAAACTTTTTCGAGCGACGTGCTCCTGTGAATGGTGCAAGCCGAAAATGCAGCGTTTGTTAGACCGGAGGTACGCGATTAAATTCTGTGTGAACTCGGTAAATCTGCGACAAAGCCGTTTGATATATCAAGTAGGCTTACCCAGATGCTGACCGTTCGCTCAATTGCCCAGATGTTAAATTTATCAAAATCTGTGGTTCATGATTTTGTCACGGAGCACTTGAACATGCACTAAGTACTATAGCCTTAGGTCCCAAAAGTGCTCACTGACGACCAGAAATTGCGGCGAGTGAAAGTGTGCCAAGAAACTTGGAACATGTGTGAAAGTGAACCCCAAATTTTGAATAACGTAACTACAGGTGACGAGTCATGGCTCTTTGAGTATGATCCCGAGACAAAGAGGCAATCTTCCTTTTCTTTTGAGGCGACAGATTCCGGAGAATGCCTTCCGTGACGCCTTCAAATGCTTGGAAATCGCGCAGGCAGCGCTGCACCGACGCAAAAGCAGTCTATTTTGAATTTTTTTAAGAATTCTAACTATTGCTTCAATAAATTTTTTTAAATCGATTCAGTCCTTTTACTTTCCAGACATACCCTGTACGAACTCAATAGTGCTGTCGCCAATTAATGCATAGACAGACGAACACACAGATGCATATAAGCACTCAGTAAAATTTTACTTGTTCTACTTAGCTCTATAACAACAACAAAAACATACATAGTATTGTACGCCCTGCAGCTTGTTACAAGAAATACGAAAATGTGACTGAGAAGCATCATTTTACTGTTATTATTGTATGCCTTTTGATCTTAATATGCAGATAATTTATAGCTACAAGCAATCTTTGGCACATTTGGCCTTAGCATTACTAGCTACGTTCATTAATTATAGTCTTGAAAATAATGAATATTTTCTTTATATGAATATTCCAGTGTACTTATTTACACAACAATTGGACATGTGGTTATAAATGTCACTAATATATTTCACTAATACAAGTAAATATCATTACTTCATAAAATCCTTCATTATTTGCACCAATGCGCTTTTAATCAAAATATTGGGATAGTTCAGCCGGAGCAAAAATGTCTCAAAGCAGAGATGCTATGTTCTAATTGCATTTGCATACACAAGCCACAAACAAGTTTAACCGAATTTTAATCCTGCTTGGAGATTTCATCTTACATATGCTGGTTTTTGTGTTTACAAAGCGCAATAAATATTTTGTGTATGCGTGTGTGTGTGTGTCTTGAATGTACATTAGTACAGTGGGACAAAATAGTTAAAAGCTTACCATTTCTGGTATTTTTTAAAAAACACTAGTGATTCGATTTTTGCTTTAATTTACAAATATCTAACCCATAGATAGGGTAGTTGAAAAAGTCTTTTCGTATTTCTAATCAAATTTTCACTTATTTTTTTATGTTTATAATGAACTTTAATACACCAAATATGTACCATTTTGCCATTTTTCCGCTAGAGACATTCATCAGTGTAAAAATTTTCTGATTTCTCGGCGAAAAACTACGACAAGTAATTTTCACAGGCTTCTCTTGAAGCCAATTTTACTCCATTAAGAGAGTTCTCCATTGACCGAAACAAATGGTTGTCCGATAGTGCAAGGTCAGGGCTATATGGTGGATGCATTAAAACTTCAAAGCCAAGCTCTCCCAGTTTTTGTCGAGTCATCAAAATGATCAGTTCTGACTGTTTTTTCGATTGCCTGCTTCAATATCATCAGTTGTTGACAGTAAAATGTGGAATTAATCATCCGACCAGGCTGAAGCAGCTCATAGTGGATGATTCCTTTTCAATCCCACTAAACACTGAATGTAGAATCAATCGTTCGACCAGGCTAAAGCAGCTCATAGTGGATGATTCCTTTCCAATCCCACCAAACATTCAGCATAACCTTTCAATTCTTCAATTGTGGCTTTGCGATCATTTGTTGAGCTTCACCACGCTTGGACCATGCTCATATTCGCACATTAATGTCGTATTTGATCCACTTTTCGTCTCCTGTTACCATTCGCTTCAGAAATGGTTCGATTTAATTTCACTTCAGCAAAGAATCACAGTGAAGGAGCTGAAGGCCATCACAAAAGTGCTTATGAAAAGTGTGTCAAGGACTGGAAAAATCGATGATGGTATAGATTGGTATCCTAATAGAAACATATGTATATATGTATATTATTTAAAATATGCGCCGACAGGACAACTTTTGGCAACTGTGACAAAAAATACAAATATTCTAAAGAACTGAATATCTTAAATTGTATTATCGGTCAGCTATGGTTTCCGGGATTTGAAATTGAAACAAAGGTTAGAAAATCAAGCAAAATATTCGAACAGCAGTTGAAGTGTTACACACTCAATTGCTTAACAATATTGCCGGTTGTAGCTTACAAACTTTACAGTTGGCATGAGCTGCTTTCATTGCACACCACTGTACGACTGTTTAAGTGTAGTAGTAAACGCTTATTCGTCGAAACGTTGTGGGGCTCCTTTGCTAGCAGTCGTTCATACGTTTTGTTGACTTTACTGATCACACACGATTACATGTGTTATAAATGATTTACGAGTGTTAGCAGTTTATGTGTATTGAGGATTATTGAACAGATTATTATGCCTTTATGAACTAAAACACAGTTTGGAATTGATTAATGTGACATGTATGCTTAATAACGGAAAATATCGATTTGCCATTTGTATTTATTATATGAATTGCAAGGAATCCTAGTACAACGCAAGTTTACCAAACTTAAAATAATGAGATTTTCTGGAACTTAGTGGAAGTCGCTGAATTTTTTGGTGCATTCAGTATGTCTTAGTGCTCTTTTACTATAGCTTTTGTAGTGTTATACAAACCGTTATGTGTAAGCTACGTGTTATGTAAACTCAGTATAATTTGCCGCTTATCATTTCCCTCATATTTTTCTTAAATACTCACTCCGATTGTAGCAGAAAAATTCGAAGAAACCTTAGTAATCAGAAACTCTCACTTGACCATTTCTATTTATCAATGGTTATCTAAGAGGTGGGACCATAGATAAAAAAAATGCCTTCTCTATATTGAAAACAACTATGATTGTCTGCGAAGATTTTCCTACATCACCATAGAGAGCACTCCGAGTACTTACACTGCATTCAATTTCAAAATTGATAAGAGACTTATAAGTCCACCTCGCTGCTGAAAATTGTGGCTCAAACATTCATAGACAGCATAATCTAAATACACCTTAATATTTAATATTGCTTTAAAAATAATGTGCAAATGTATATGCAAGCATATTTGCAAAGCTCCAGAGTGTATTATTCGTCAATGCCGTAAGAAACAATTCCACTTATTTGAACTTTTGCTCGCAGCCAAATTCCAACACTACCAAGACAGCATGCTACTTGCAGAAAGTTTTCTAATTCTTTCTCCTAAAAGAGAAGAAGAATATTTGAGCAAACGGGCATTGAAGCCTACTCACACTGTGTGCAAGTTCCGTAGGGAAATTCTTGCAAGCAACCGTATGCGGTGAGTGCGGAATTGTACCAAGCGGCACATAAATATACTATCAAGAGTATATTTTTGTACAAGGACAGCGCTTAAATTTCTAGGAAACTTGTTATACATTCAATATTTATAAAGCCATTTGAAAGTTCTACTCCCAACACGGTGGAAATCGGTTGTAGTAACATTTCGTTAATGGAAAATAAATTCAACAGCAAAAAGTAATTGCAAAATTGGCACTACAAGTTATGGTAGTAAATACAAAATGAATTTGAAATTTGACTACATACACTGTAATTTGAAGCACTGAGCTAATTTCTGGTGATAGAATTGTGGAGAATTAAGGGCATGCGAAATAAAAACAGCTGTCTGCAAAACTGTTACAATAAGGTGTTACTAATGAATTGCTCACTTAAGATGATTACTACAGTAACTTTCTTTATAATGGTTTGTCAAAAAAGTCTTGCGGTATTTGTATTGAATTTTTTTTTTTATTGAAATTGAAATGAATTTTTGATGACTCATGCCCGGCTCTTGACCGATGCTACGGCTGCTACTATGCCGGTCTCTTTCGCCCAATTCAGCGATTTTATCGCAATTTTCGACGACAGGCCTTCCGGAGCGTGGCGCATCTTCGACCACCTCTACACCAGAACGAAAACATTGAAACCATCGTTGTGCGGTGGAAATGGAAACGGTATCGGGTCCATAAACTGCACAAATTTTATTGGCGGCTTGAGATGCATTTTTGCCTTTATCGTAGTATTGTAAAATATGCCGTATTTTCTCTTTATTTTGCTCCATGTTTGCGACGCTATAACTCACGAACGACTTAAAAGAAACAACAATAATCAAACACGTGTTAGCGCGTGAAATGAGCTTTCTAAAAAGGTACAGCATGACCCGATGCGACGAATAAAACTAGAACTACGCGCTTTCAGCGCCAACTAGCGAAAATACCGCAAGACTTTTTTGACAACCTATTATATCAAATATATGCTTTATAATTGACTAGACTCTTAGCAATATCTATATTCATTATATAATATAAGTGGTTGGGTGCATTAAGGGCATAACTACGATCACCACGGAATTGAAGAATGATTACCGAAACATTTTGGTCGACCAAAATGGTACATAATGGTTTATTTATTTATTATCTTAAATAAAGAAAAAAAAAAATAAGTTGAAATTTGGTTAAAAATACGAAAAGACTTTTCGACTACCCATACTTTTCTTTATACTGTTCGCTTAAAGTCATTTTATGGACTGTGGAACATGATGTCAGAATCAGCAATTAAAGTGGCAGCCTTCTATGTAACAGGTCAGTTGAAAAGTTCCCCGCCTACTATAGTAAAATACTATTTTTTTCAAAATTCAATTCAAAACGCTTTTCGTTACAATTTTTGTAGTACGATTTGTTCTTTGCTTCAAAATAGACCTCAGTATCGGAGATCAACTCTACATTCGACGATATTTTCTTCCCAGCGGGCATCCTTTTGAATTCTGAGAACAGAAAATCGTCACTGGGGAGCAGATGTGGAGAATGCGATGGATTCGGAAGCAAGTCGAAGCCCAATTCATGGACCTTTTTACATCGATTTCACTGACTTCTGACACTGTGCATTGTCTTGGTGATACAGCACTCTGTTTTCTTCAAATACGGCCGCTTTTCAGCGATTTTGTCCTTCAAGCGGTCCAATAATGCTATGTAATAGTCGGTGTACACAGTTCTTCCATTTTCAAGGTAGTCAATAAAACTTAATCCAAGGGCATCCAAAAATACCAAAAACCTTGCCAGCCAAGTGTTGCTTTATGCCTTTGGAGCGGTTTCATCGTGTGCAGTCCAATCGGATGACTGTCGATAGGACTCCGGGCTGAAATGATGGAGTCCATTGTCACATATCGACACAAAAAGACGCTTGCACGTCTCCAAACACTGCCATCAGATTGGCGTTGTTTTTGGTTAAAAGTGAGTTTGTGCAGCACCTACTTTGTGCATAGCTTTCTCATGCCCAAATATTTTATGTTATGATGTAGACATTTAGTTAATAGCTTCAGAGTGCTTTTAAGTAGAAGAACTTCACTTTACATTCGTCCGAAATGTTTTTATGGACCCTTTTGATGTTTTCGTCGTTAACAACCACTTTTGAGCGCCCACTATATTCACCGTCTTCGGTGCTCATTTCACCACGTCTAAACTTACAATACCAAATCTTGAACGTAGATTTTCTTGGGATAGTGTCCGAAAAGTCGTCCTCAAGCCAAGGGTTTGTTTCAACACTATTTTTCTTCTTCAAAAAAACAGTATTTTATCAAAACGCGAAATACCTTTTTATCCATTTTTTTTCACAATAAAAAAAGTTGCTTCACTCAAAGTCATATGATTCAGAAAGTAATAATCCTACAGCTGTTCATATTATACGCGCGCCTTTTGAAGGTTAAGACTAACCAAAAACCATATGAATTTAATTCTAGTAGTGCCATTGATGTGTCAGTTGACTACGTTAAAGCTACGAAATGAATTACTCAGTTGGTTAGTATGCACCTACAACCGCGAATTTTAACCGTTATCCACAAATTTTTCACTTTGCTAAGATTAAATGAGGCCTCAGCTGTGACACGTTGAGCAACCGCAAAATATTCTATATTCTATTTGGTATAAGCATGCACACTCCTGTTATATGTGTGTGCGAGTGTAGCTTTAATTATCATATAGATACACATCTCTTCGAAACAGGGTGTTTCAAACGGATGCCCTGTAATAATACTTTCTCATTGATATTGTATATGTTTCAGGTATTATATGTTATATATTATATCAGGCATGCACATTCACATGTCTATGTTTAGAGACACCCTTTTTAAAACCAATTTTGAACTTTTACATCTTATTCGAACATACAAAATTTGCATTCTTCAATATAACGGAAGCGACACATGAATGAGCAACGTCTGCTCGCAAGTGTAGGGATGAAGCAAGCATTCGGCACTGCGAAAGAAAGCCGCACTGATTGATGGCAAATACTAAATGCAAAGACCTGGTGTTATGCTTGCGTGCTGACGTTGAGCCTGTACTCCGTAAAAGCACTTTCTCTGCTATACTTTGAATTGATGTGTTTTTGTTTTGCTTTGTCAATTATTGGATAATGATGTTTTACATGCGTGTATCTTCCCACGTAAATGTTCTTTTAATACAATTTTAATTTATTATTCCTGCTTGCAAAGTGTGTACCGAATTGTGAACGATGCGGTAAAGTGTGTCGAACTTAAGCGCTTCAAATGCTTACAAAACCTAAATGAAACGCTGCGACTTGCTTTGATGTTCTCGTTTACACACATAATTATATATTTATAACTGATGAGTTCTGAGAATTATGTGTGAATGTGTAGAATAATATTTTAACTTTTCTAATGTGGCGTATACGCATTTCTACGCATTTGGAATTTTGTGCTATTTTCTCAATATCAGCGCGTTATGAGATTAGCATCGGGTGGAGAATGTTTGCTTGAAGTTAAATGCCTTCCATAATATTTTTAATATAGCTTTCTAACATACTTTAAATATTTTGCCGCAAACTTTATAATGGAAAGACAAACACCACGCAATATAATATTTATAAAAAGAAAAATAAGTTGATGTTTGATTTGAAATACGAAAAGACAATATTTTATTGTATTAAAATGCAAAAAACCGGTATTAATTTCAAGGAAAGAATTGGATCCACAGGATATTGCCTTCTAAAATTACTTTGCTTCTTTCCGTTTACTTCATATAAACAGGCAATCTTAACATTTCTATTTTCAAATCAGAATGAATACTATTAATATAAATTTATGACATACACCTATATTGTTAGAAACTTCATATATTGGGTAGTCGAAAAAGTCTTTTCGTATTTTATCAAAAAATGTCTTTGCGGTCGTATATCTCCAGTGCTACCAATCACATTGTGTTTTACTATTTAGTGTTGGGAAAGTGAGATTTTAAACTTAATTTAACCATAGAAAATTAAAAACTAAATTCGGGGAAGTTGAAAAATTGTTACAGCTATTCAAAAATGAGTGAAAATAATAATGAAATATTTGAAATTTTTATATAAAAAAAGAAAGAATGCCACAAATGAAATTTGTGAAGTTTAGGGAGACGATGCTATAACAGTTCGTGTAGCACAACGATGGTTTGCTCGCTTCCGTTCTGAAAAATTCGAATTTCGATTTACATTGATGAATGTCTAACACTGATGAAGTAATGTCTCTAGCGGAAAAATAGCAAAAAGAGATCGACCAAAATGGTACATATTTTTTCATTTATTTATTAGCACAAATATAAAAAAAATTGGTTGAAGTTTGTTTAGAAATACGAAATAACTTTTTCGACCAACCAATACCTATATGTAAGTCCAACGATTTAAGAGCAGTGTAAATATGTCTACGCCAATTAAGACGAAGAAGAAGTATATATGTCTAAATCATAAACTTTTTAAATAAACAAAAACAATAAACATCGATGTCAAAAAAGCTCCACAGGCGGCGACTGGATTCTCACTCCCTCAGTACTGCAAAGTTGTGGCATTACTTTTCCTGCCATTGATATTGTACAGTTCTTGCCGGCGGTCAGTATGAAGGTACACACTGCGCAGATATATATATATATATATTTATTATTTATATATGCATATATATTTGCAACGTATCCAACAATATTTGCTTCCAACTACATATTCCACTTATTATTTTGGGAGTTTTGGTAAATTGTTCATACAGTTCAAATATTTGCAGCTACTGGCCAAATAATATTCAAAGCCTCTTACGGTAAACGGGTGGGCACTTATTCCATTTGAATGCACATGTGAAGTGTTTTATGACTTCATACATCAGATATGCATATATGTAAATATAATGCAAGGAAGTTTAAAGTTAGAGTTTCGTAAACAATTTTAACACACATAAATATTTTTGTAGATATATGCGTATTCAAAATAGATTGATTATACCTTTAACAGCATACATCAAGTTTACCGCGAAGCTTGTTGCGACCAGAAGCCCAGATTGAAAAGGAGATCTTATAAAAGATATAATATAAACAATCAGCATGTTGCGATTAGTCGATTTAGGAAGGTCAGTCTGTTCGTCTAAATAGCTATACGCGCACTAATTCCTCAGTTTTCGAGATATCGATTTTACACATGTTCTCTTCTCCCCAAGAAGCTGCTTGATTGTTCAAACCTTGGATAACGGAGCATTATATTAAAAAGCTGTCATAAAAACTTTTCGATAAAAATTCAGTCTTTGTATAGAAACCTTTTTCATTTAACGAAATATCTTCACGAAATTTGGCATGTATTATTTTCCACAGTAAAGCTACAACGTCCGAAGAAATTGTTGTGATCGCATTAGTATAGCGTATAGAAAATGTATCTGTACTGTATATTTCAGATGTCAAGTGTTAAGGTTTTCCTTGTTTCATTAATATCGGGTAGTCGAAAAAGTCTTTTCGTATTTCTGATAAAATTTTAACATTTTTTTTTTATCTTTAATAATAATGTACCATTTTAAACATTTCCAGCACTATAGTATATGGTGTGAAATAATGTGATTGGTAGCACTGGAGATATACGACTTCAATGACAACTATTGACAAAATACAAAAAGACTTTTTCCACTAACCAATATAACGGTTACCTTATAAGACCTACACGTAGGGCATATTTAAACCTTTATTTCTTTACCTTTGTTTATTACTGCATCTATATAAATAGTAACCGAACAATACCCAATTAATAACCAATTTGTAAGCAATTGGAAATATGTTAAAGGTATAGCGCTCGTTTGTCACATTAAATGCTTTTATGGAATTAGATCCTTAATACTTATTACTCCACATCAACATCTTGTGCTCATTTAATTTAAATTTTTTTTTTTTACAGACAGGTAGGATTAAATATTTACACAAAAAAAATTTAAGCATCCAAATAAAAAAAATAGTGGAATCGGCTTCAAAACCAACAATCCATCAGTTGTAAAGCCGAAAGCTCTAATTAAGCGGCCTTTTCGCTTGACTTACTTTTTAGGAATTATTTATTTGTAGTATGCAGCTACAAAAGGTACCGTTTTGCCTTGCTGACGAGGCGAATATTTTAATTTTTATTTTAGATACTACAAACTTTAGCATAGCAAAAATGTTTGCCCTAATGCTACATACTAAAGCCCATGTTTACTTCGCGCTATGTATGACACGTCAGCACCGCCAGCAACCAGAAAAAAATTGTCATTTGGTTTTGCTTGTCATTAAGTATAGAGCAAGAATTAATTTGTGAAAGTCAGTGAAATTTTTCAGCATAGCTTACACGCGTCTCTAATACACAAACAAGTATCCCACTTTAATATTGAGAGCATATATTTGGCGTATATTTAAGTATGTGTGTGTGTATGATGTTAAAAGTATGTTGGTAAACAGGTACATGACGACAACCGCGAAAACAAGTTGGTGCCACAAGGCTGACGGTCGCCCTAACTTCACTCACAAAAGCACAAAATTCCTCATATAAACAAAAACACACATACAAATGTATACGCATATATACTTATACATATATATGTATATATATACAGTCATAGACACTACATAGACATACTTATAGCTATGCTTACCGTATGCGTTGCTTTGACTTCGCTCAACGTTTGTGGTTAATCCGAACACAAGCAGCATCATTACGTATTCCAGCAACATTTCATGTGAAATTCCGTTATATGCAATATTTTTTTACTTGTTTACTTGCGCTTGCTCGCTTGTCTGCCGCTACTGCTACGACGACTGCGAAAGGCTGTGGCAATTACCAAAATGACGACACGCGCGACGACAGCGCGGACCAACAAGGCGACAGTCGAAAGCTCAGCGCCGCAACGTCGATAGCTAAAGAAGATTTACGAAAATTAAAAAAAAAATCGTATGACTAAAAACAGCACACCAACGTCGCGTTGTTGCTGCTATTGTTATTAGCGATGACAACTGCTGTCAGAAATTGCTTGTTGTTTGCGACAATGATGGCGCTTGAAGGACGTTACCCAACTCAGCCGCAACCGCGATTGACGGCGGATAGTTGACGCCCGTTCTCGTTGTTGTTACTGTTGTTTTTGTTACGGTTGTAGCTGAGCCTTTGCACGAACGCGTGCTTACGCAGCTTCACTGTCGTTGACACGAAGCGCAGCTTGCTGCAATGGCCTTCAACTCACGCACACACCCACACGCGCTGTGGTTTCCTTTTCACATGCACATGCAAACGCTTGCCGATTCGATGAAGCGATAACAAACTTGCCTTGCGCTGCTTGTGCGGCATACAACAAACAAGCAGAGGTTGTTTCCATGCACTAGCTTAAACGTATAAGTGCGTGCTTATATATATTTATATATATGTAGGTATTTATGTGTGGATTTATGTATGTATTCGTATATAAATATGTATTGTTTACTGATTGCGTTTGGTCGAATCGCTTGTCTGCGTTTTGTTTGCGCAACAATTATGTCGGCTTCGAGCTTTCAGCACACACTTTGACCCACAACAATTAAAATTACAGTTGTTCAAGCATATCTGCGTTAGACCACGCTTGGTCAGCGCACTTGGCGCACACGACTCGCACACGTTTAACGGAATCGGTGATTTGTTGAACTGTGCCAAACTGCGCTTGGCTCGCTTGCGGTGTGCCTTACTTAAGATTTTTCTGACTTTTTGTTTCAAATATTGCCCTGCAATCTTTCTGCAAGGCGCTCTGATATTTTTTTTTTGTCAGAGACTCATTTAGTATATTTATTAAACACTGGCTGATGGTCCAAAAGCTAGATAAATATTTAAAGACTATTTGCACACACTGTAATTGCTTTGGCACTTCTGCTTGTATTCACTTAACGCCCTTTTTTGCGTTTTTTTTTTTTTACTTTCAATATACAAGTCGCTGGCACACACTAACACACTTCACTTGCAATAATATTGGCGGAAGTATATTTATAACTTCAGTAGTTCCGTGGCACATTTCACTTGAAACTTATGACTTCCGCTTAAAGGAAATGGCATTATGCCGAGCATTTCCTTGACAAGTGCAGAGTTACTAACAGCAGCTGACACTTTAACAATTTTTACAGCGTATAATTTCATTGCGACAACTTCAGCATAATTTGTGCCAGCACAACAGCTTGAATATCACATCAATTCAATTTAATCGCCCCACGCACACACACACGCACAAACACTTGTCAGCAATGAGTTAGCAGACACAGTCACGGCTAGCCACTGAACTCACATCTCGCGTAGCCAACAAAACATTACCTTTGGCTTCATTTTAAATTGCACTCTCCCTTTTGTATGAACGCACGGCGGCTAATAAACATGAACTTTCCGCGCTGGAAACACTTGACCGTCCTTTTGCGAGCACTTACACCAGACTACTGAATATATTGGTGCTGCAAAAGAGGGATTTAAGTGCAGTCGACGACGGTAAGGCCGAGCGTAGCACGACACAATGCTGACAGCAACGGCATAACTTAACAGTAAAGCATACAGTCAGGCAGTCGTGTCGCTGAGCGGTCGTGCTCAATTCGGAGCATACTTTGTGGCGCAGGCGCTTTGTATGCCCAACTGAGCGCTTCGGTGCGAAAATGAGCAATAAATGGAGTGCTCAGAGTAGTGAAATGTTGCTGCAGCAAATGCTTTTTATAACAAGTTGCTCAGCATCAACTAAAACTAAAACGTGATTTCACGCATTTATTGAAAAAAATAGTTATATTCAACGCGTAGTGACGACAACAAGTTATGTGGCACGAGGATGCGTTGAAATTAAATTATGACAAAGAAAAACTGACGTTTTACATATGTATAAGTATGATATATATATATATATGTATAAATCACTTACGAAAGTGACGCTTCAAATATGCTTAAGCAGAACGTAGAGAAATCAAATGCCCATAAGTTGCCCCAATTCTCCTCATTTACAGAAAACTACTTCGTCGGTTAGAAATAAAAAATAGGTTAGAAAACCATTCATGTTCCCAAAAACCATTCATGTACACTCACCATACGAAAAGTAGTCGCTAGTAACAACGTGTTCAACGAATTCATGGAATACAATTTTTCTAAACTAAAATGTTTCCAGAAACACTTGTTATGAATTCCCATTGAATGCAGAAAACGAACAACATGAATTTGCGAATTAGAGAATGCTGGTCAGGTGCAATCAGAGGCCGCCCAATGCTCGCCCTACACACTGCTCTAACTCAAATGGTCATGCTGGAGTACTATGAATATGAAATAAAGAGGCAACGAGCCAAAAGCGATTCGTGGAAATAAAACTTGATTTGCATTCATTCATATTCAACTTTGGTGTCTTTAATAAATGAGAATTTCGTTCAAAGTCAAAATTATTGCTTCGCCGAATGAGGTATTATTCGCTTTTTTGTATTACGTTATGCTTTTGCAGCTTATTTTTATATTCTTTTTGCATTTCATTGAAACAAAACTTATACAACAACTGCAAATATTTGATGATTTCATTTGAAAAAATTTCGCCAAGTTAGTAGCAAAATTTTTAAATAGGAGTAACTGTAGTTACATAAACTACAGTGGCTTCATTGGAAAACGTATTGATTTTACGGCTTCATTCGAAATATAGAAAATTCTGTTTTAATTTTAGAGTCACAAATTTTGTTCAATTTTTTTTTGGCAGATTTGTTGAAAAAAAGTTATGATGCAGATGACAATTTTCTTTGTTTGGCAAGTTTATTTTTAAAGCCGAAATAAGCTGTGCGATGAAAATCAATTTAGGGTATGGAAAGCTTTTTCTGAAATTTGGCATAGATTATTATATGATGAAAAACTACAACATCTGGACATAATGTTCGGATTGGCCAACTATAAAGTATTGTAGCCATACAATTTAAAGGGTTATATGGGCTTACAGATATAAAAAAAATCAAATTTTTTATTGTGCTATGAAATTTAGAATAGTGTTCTAAATTTTCAAGTTGATTCGAGTAATAATTTCGAAGATTTAGTTTTGAGAAATTGTGCGCGAATTCTAGGCTAAGTGTGACGTCTTTAAACGCGTTTTTCTGGAAACTGTGTTTTTGAAGCTGGTTGGCAAGATTTCTCGAGCAATACTCAACTGAACTTCATGAAAATTTTCACAAGTCTGTGAGATACAATTCTTAAAGACTTGGACGAACGATTGAAACTATTTAAAAAAAGTCGCGAAATTTCCGCTGAATTTTCTTTTTCTAAAACTATCTGCCAAAAGTGCAATTTTCAGCTTTTTTCCTTCGTCCAAGTTCTAAGTTAAAATTTTAACCAAAGCATTTTTTCACTTCAGATGATCCTGTAAGGAGTTATTCTGTTAACTCGGGCGCATGTTTTTTCCGAGTTTTTCCGAGGGGTCACCGGAAATGGCGTCGCAATGGCTGAGTTTAAAATATATTTTTCCAAAAATTTCAGATTTTCTTTGTTAATAGTGTATGTTTATAACAATAAAAAATTCTAATAAAATATTTCATTTTTGATATGTGAAAAAAAAATGTTGAAGAAAGCTGTTTTTTAACCAAGGATACTCATGAAACCACTTAAACGTTCAGAATCAAGTTTTTGTATGAAAATTTTTTTCAATTGACAAAATATATTCACGAAATTTCATTCGAAGCTTGAATTATTCAAGTCGAACCACTATAGCTAATAGCGTCAATACAAGCTGATCGGTCTTATATCATATAGAAATCATATCCTTGTATGAAAAGGTTTTTTAATTGACATTATTACCCATTTAGGCTGGAGTATATTTCCATTAACTTATATATAACTTCATGCCATCAATTATCAGTTGCTGGCAGTCAGTCATTCTCATTACTGAGTTCAAATAAAATACTGTGCAAACTGCGGCTACACACCAACACAAACTAAATAGAAGACCCTTACAGTTTTCAATAGAACTGAACCAGCTTTATCACCTGTATTAATAGTTAAACAATTCTTTACAGAGAATAAGCAACATTACAATAGAAATCATTAAATTATTAATTAAGCGAAGCTAAGCGAACAGCCAATCCGTGCTTACAGTAAACAAAAGTAACAGTAAAAGAAGTAACGCAGCTGATATCTTCGAGTTAAGCGCGACCGCCTTGCAAGTACACAATAATGGCTCAGCATTGGCACAGCCTTGATATAATAAGCACACTTTAAAAGTCAGTGTTACGCTTAATGCTTCAATAAGGGAATATGAAGCCCTCAACGGCATTATTGTGAAATATGAGCGGTAAACGAAGTACTTGCTTGCCAACACGAGCATAAATGCGAGTTGATGTTTTGCAGATCAGCAAAAATAGCGTTGGTTGATGAGCTTATACGCATCGTCGCTGAAAAATCATGCAACGTGATGGCATCCTCCAATTCCACCCACACACACGCACACACACTTACAATATTATCGAATTCAAATGCTTGCAAAATTCAATTTAACTCGACTACAGTTATGCTACCCGTTGCTTTGAAGACTGTATAGCGTATTCGCGGAACTAAACTTAATACGCGTGTCACAATGCACAACCACGCACACACATACAACCACTCATGCAAACACGCAAATGTTTGTATTTACGTTGGAACTCGTGTCTTATTTGTATCATATTCATATTTGTAGCGCGAAACATGTATAAAACAAAAACAAAAATTGAAAGTGGTGTTGCCATTACAACAACAGGCGTCACAAATTGAATTTGAGAATTCAATAACACCGATACTGTGCCGTTAACCCTAATATGCAGGAATTCAAGCGTAAAAATGTGTTCGTAGCACGCTTTTAGGCGCACGAAACACACATAAATCTGTACGGAAGCGTGAAAACGTTGCTATGAGTCTATCAAAAAATAACACCAAAATAATAGTATAAGCACAGAAAAACGCCACAGCTGCTACGCAAACAAACAAACAATAATGAAGTGTATAACAAACATTTATGTAAAACAAGCGAGTATATAGTATGTACATACATAACTTTATATATTATAAATATTCACGCGCGCTTACGTGCATATGTATAACAGTGTCGGGGAAGAGCAGTGCAACTAGGTGGAAAGTTTTTATAAAATCCATTGAATATTCACAGCTGGTATGGTTGTTTCACATACAAGAAAAACAGGGTAGTTGCAGGAAACTTCGACAGAAAACAAGTAAAAGCTCAGCAATGGCTAAAGCGAAAAGAGAATATTTCAAATTTTCTACACAAAGCATATGAAGGCAGAGAAAATTCTGAAAATGATATATTTAAAATTGCATAGTCTAAAAATATAGAAAGACATAGAAAATAGGTACGGAAGGGCCAAACTCGGGTGCAACCGAACATTTTATACTCGTGCAACCTGCTGGAATCAAAGTTAGGGAACTACCTTAAGGTGTAAGTGGTCAACCAGAGGATCGGAATTCAAACATTTATATACATATATATTATACATATATACAATTTTTTTTTGAACTATTCATTTTTTTCAGTCTCATACCCTAAAAAAAATTCCCTGAAAATTTTAGCCCTTAATATTAACATTAAGGACTGGACCAAGGCATTGAAGAATTTTCCATTGAAAATTCACGACAATCGTGGTTTTTTATCTTTAAATTTCTCAGAGGCATTTTATAGCATCGCTTTGACTTTAGACACATATATCTCAGAATTGAACACTCTACAAAAGTGCCCAGTGCAACAAAGTCGAAACTCACACCGGCGAGGTAGTTGACGTTGATTATTCGACGAAATTTTCATTTTTTTGTATATATCTTGTAAATGACAAGAGCTATGGAAAAAATGTACATGACAAACATAATTTTATTTGCTACAAAAAAATTTCGAGGTTAAAATCGCTTTCATTAATACTTCCCGAGATATTCGGCTTTTTAATTGAGGCTGTATGGATTTTTCATAGATTTTTTATTACATACCATTTATGAAAATAATGTGGTTTGACCCACATATGTCTATGTAGCTTAAAATTTTCAGCTTCCGCTGTCAGATATAACTCATATATAACCAATATATAACCAATATATAGCCAATATATAACCTTTTTAGAACCAAAACTCAAAATTTTCCTCAATATGAGTGGTTTCTATTATATCAATTTCCGTCGCTAGAAACTTATGAAAAGTGATGTTACGTTATCTTGCAGTGTATATGGGGTAGTGTATATGTGAGTGTGGGTAGTATCGAACCGATTTTATCTATTAACTATTATCGTACCTCATACGAAAAATGTTCTCTGGGTTTAATTAAACTACCACACATACAATCATCAATAATATAAAGTAAAGTCAGCCGGACGTTCGAAAATGCTGATATTAGTTACTATATATGGGGGTTTTGTTAAGCTTTCACTTAATTTTATCTATTTTAGGCACATTTTCTTCGAGATCATATATTGGCCGATATATGCGGTGAAAAAATCAGGAACTTCGAAAATCTTTATATTAGGTATATTGGGGGGCTCAGTGAAGTATTGACCCGATTCATCAGCCCATTTTTGACACACAGATATACTATCAACAGGAAAGGATTCACTCTGAGTTTTAATTGTATGTTCCATATATTAAACGTTATTTTCGGCCAAAGGTCAACTATAGATACTGGGGTCCACATATTCGGTAACTAGATACCTTGAACAATTTTTGTTGAATTTGGAAATTTTTTTAAAACATTTGATATGTAAGAAGAATGCCACGTACAAAATTTAGTTAAAATCGGTCAGTCGAGTACCGAGATATGTGATAACATCTGAAAGTGGGTGGTACCACGCCCATCATCAATTACTGATAGGCTCTTTTAAAGCCTACTCATACCATCTCGAGGCTACAATTTAATGTCGCTGGCGTTTTAGTGATTGGTTTATTGCGCTTTTAGTAGTTTTCAACAGTACCGTTATATGGGGAGTAAGTGGGTTTACCATTCGCTTTCATCAATTTAAAAAAATTTATTTAATTAAATTTATTAAATATTATTTAAACTTATTATATTCGAAGCAAAAAATGCAGGTCATAGAAAAGAACGCAAAACACAATCATACAACTACATTTATTATATCCTTCAATCATAACAATTACGAAAATATTGCAAAGCTTTTTTACAGATTCTATATTCAGTATTTTTTCCGACAAATCACAATATTTTTTATAAAAGAGTATGAAGCAAATACCGCAAATGCAATTTGGTGCTAACAAAAAAATTTAAAGTGTTAATATTATGTTCAAAATATCAAAAGAAAGTTGAGCTTCGCCACATTTCTGTCATGCCAGGCGAATTTATATTTAAACTACAAAGGTAACTTAATGCGCTTTAGCAACTAAAAAATATTAAATTTTTTCAATTTTTTTTAAACATGAATTAAATAAGATTTTACTATCATTTTGTAGTATTACACCCAACATTCCACACCAGGAAGTCCGCTATTCTTGCACACGCTTATTTATGGATTCATTTGGATATAATATGTGCAAAAATTTGTAACGGTTGTGTGTTGGAACAATACTCAATGGGGTTACACGCGTGTTTGTAGTTGCTGCGCAAAAAAATTGTAAATATTTTACAATATTTCCTATATGATACAATAACAATGGCACTGAGGTGTGCGTGCCGGATATGCTCGCATATTTATCTTGCTTACTTTGTATGTACTATGCATTAGGGTGTTTGTTCTTGATTTTTTTTTTTTTTTATTACAGACTCAAGTTAGTAGTTTCAGTTTTTGTCTCAAAACTTTATTTTTCAGCGTGAACAAGCGTGTTTTTTTCAATTAAACTGCTCCTAATTACTCATGTACGACAGCAATGACATCTAATGACAAAATACGAATAGACTTTTTCGACTACCCAATATTTTATATGGAAACGACAACTTTCAAATCAGTATATTCTAGTACAAAATGTACGTTCTACAAAAAATGTTTTAATAGTAATTTTTCTCTTAAAACCATTACTTCACAAATTATACGCAGTTTAAGTTATTCAGCTCGAGCATTCATACGGTACACCGTGGCGTATGAGCAACACTGAGTGTATGAGACACTTGTATGAATGCTGAGTACATTTTTTGTGTAATTTTGACAGCATAAAACATTACAAAGAATATTTTTAAACAAAAATTTTAAACCAAAACTGTTTTTAGAGCGCAGAATTTTCAATAAGAATATATATTTTTGAAGTTGCTGCCTTAGTACTTCTTTCATAAAAAATATATAAAAATGCCATGTTATGTGCATGAGGGAAGAAAATGATTCTGGCACGCTTTGAGTAGAAGATAAAGAGCCTAATCGTTTAAAATTCATGTTTAAGGGCACAAACGAAAACTTCGAGAGGCGTCAGCAAAACAAAAAATCAACTCGCTGAAGAACAAACACCCTAATGTACATACATATATAAGGCACTGACATGAAGGGGTTGCAACGGTTATGCATGGATAAGCCGAGTGTTGGAGGGGGAGCATATGCTGCAAGGCGCTAAGGACCGATATGTAGTCTCAGGCCTTAGTTTGGTGGGAACATGCTCACTTTGCCTCACGGCGCGCCGTTTGTTGTTTGCTGATGAAATGGTTTTCGCCTCACGGTGCACTGTTTGTTGTTTGTGTGCTTGTTTGTTTGTTTGTTTGTTGTCGCAGCAGTTGGCTGCGTGATGAAGTTTTTTCTTATGACTCTTTGATTGTCACACTTTTTGCTGCCCTGCCATATCGAACATGCCAGCGAGCGATTGAATTATGCGTGTGGGCGTGCACCTTAAACACGACAAGCGTGCGAACACGCACATACATACAATTACATGAGCGTACGCAAACACCGCATGGCTGCGTGACCGTGTGTGGGAGGCGTTTTAACAACATCAATAACAGCGTTGCCGGTGATGCCAGCGATGCCAACGGTGACACAACATAGCAAAGCGCAAAGGCAATATATCAGAAACCAATTCCAAACACAAAAACAACAGCAAAACTATAACACTATTGCATGCGTCAATATTCACAAACACAGCAAAACACAAACAGGCTGTAGCATATATATGAGCTGTTGTTATTGTAGTTGTTGTTGTGTCGCAGCTGTTGGCTCCTGCTTCTTTGTAGTGCTATTTTAGGCGCCATTTATGGCAACAATACTAACAGGCCAACATGAGGGCTCTTTGATTGAAAATTATTGTGGGGTATTTGTTTTTGTTGTTATTGTTGTTGTGTAGTTGTTACTTACTCCTTGCTAGTGGCAGTAGACCTGACGTTGCGGCATGATATGTGTAGCGGCGCTGCTGTCGCTGCGTTTCCCGCATATGAAATTAGACAAATTTTGTGCGAAGCAACCGTATCCGCAGATGTTGCATGCGATATTGCTCGCGTTTGCCCCCAATAATATTTGCGTATATGCCGGCATGTATCACAAATATTGACAAATACATTTGATAGGACATTTGCATACAGAAATGTTTTTGATGATTGAATGGCGGTGGTTGTGGCATTATTGAGAACACGTGTCTAACGAGGCACGTACCACTTGCAGACTCAGTTTCCACAAATTGATATCTCTTTTGCCCGGCATTCGAAACACGTGTACATTTGAACAGCGAAAATAATTAATTATTCCAAATTTAGTAATAAAATTTTACGTAATTGCTGCACTTGAAAATTTAATAAATTGAATGAAAATTTGTGTGCGTGTAGAAGTGAAAAACTGTTCTCTACTTCTTTTCGTTTTCAAGCAGCCACATTATGCTCTCGTTTTTACTCTTATAGAATGCATTGAACAGGGTACATTGAGCTTGCCACGAAGTTGGTTATACTCAAATGAAAACATAAAAGAGTCTATATGTATGAAGTAAGGAAAGGATAAGTTCGAATTTTTCATGCTCCTGCAACTTGCAAAGACAAATATTTCATACTTGTAAATAGGTTTTGACAGAACTTTATATGAAACGAGCCTGCCCAATATAAGAGGCATTAAGTCAACTGGAAGTTCGAAAATCTTTATATTAGGTATATGGAAGCTAAGGGAAACAGTGATCCGATTCAACCCATTTTTGACACAAGGGTATATTAGTATCAAGGAAACATTTTCCCCGCATTGCAATAATATGTCTTACAGATTGATCTATATTTACGCCAAAAAGTCGGACATACCTACTGCGGTTCACATATTTGATTTCTGGGTTCTTTAAAAATTATAGTCGGAATTCGACAATTTGATGAAATGCCTTTATTTGTACATAGTTTTATTCGAATGCACAGAGAGGTTCTTTACTTGTATACTGAGAACTAAAAGCATCATAAAGCATTCAAAATTTCGTTATGTGGACATGGTCTTTATCATTTTCACACTGTAATGAGGGAATGCCAGAATAATTTCACACTTGGTTGAAACCGTTCCTGAGATATGGATTTTAACCTAAATGTGGGCAAGCCCATCGTACGGTTTTGCCCACTGCTCCCATAAAATCGTCTTGTGTCACCTTGGGTGTAAAGCTTAATGCCTTCAGGGTATTTAGTTAACAAAATATTTATATAGGAAGTGGGAAATGGTTGTCATAAGACTTCACTTATTTCCGTGTATCAAAATTAAATGTCCGGCACAAATTTGACTGAAATCACTTCAATTATTTAGCAGATATATACATTAATTTGGTATCCCCGCAAAACTAATACGGCTGTGTAAACTGACTTTGAGTAACACGAAAAGCTCCGTCAGGATCGGGAAGGACCTCTCCGAGCCGTTCGATACCAAACGAGGTTTCAGACAAGGCGATTCCCTATCGTACGACTTTTTCAACCTGCTTTTGGAGAAAATAGTTCGAGCCACAGAACTAAATAGAGAAGGTACCATCTTCTATAAGAGTGGACAGCTGCTGGCGTATGCCGATGATATTGATATCATTAGTCTCAACACCCGCGTTAGTTCTGCTTTCTCCAGGCTGGACAAGGAAGCAAAAGAAATGGGTCTGGCAGTGAACGAGGGCAAGACGAAATATCTCCTGTCATCAAAAAAAACAGTCGTCGCGCTCGCGACTTGGCACTCACGTCACTGTTGACAGTCATAACTTTGAAGTTGTAGATAATTTCGTCTATCTTGGAACCAGCGTAAACACCACCAACAATGTCAGCCTAGAAATCCAACGCAGAATAACTCTTGCCAACAGGTGTTTCTTCGGACTGAGTAGGCAATTGAGAAGCAAAATCCTCTCTCGACAAACAAAAACCAAACTCTATAAGTCACTCATAATTCCCGTCCTGCTATATGGTGCAGAGTCTTGGACGATGTCAACAACGGATGGTCCTTTGCGCGTTAGCCACGGCGAATACTGCATTCGATGGAACGATGAGCTGTACGAGATATACGACGACATCGACATAGTTCAGCGAATTAAAAGACAGCGGAAGCCAGAGGAAGAGGAAGACCTCCACTGCGTTGGAAGGACCAAGTGGAGAAGGACCTGGCTTCGCTTGGAATATCCAATTGACGCCACGTAACGAAAAGAAGAAACGACTAGCGCGCTGTTGTTAACTCGGCTATAATCGCGTAAGCGGTGTCTACGCCAATTACGAAGAAGATATACATTAAACTTATTAAACTACGGGGCCAACATGATGATCAACACACCAAAAAAGGAAGGAAAAAGTAAAATTGGGACTTGAGAATCGACGATTAACAGTCAGAGCTCTGATTGACATCTTCGGAATATCGGAAGTTCAATGAAAATCATTTTGAAAGTTCATTTGGTTTTAAGAAAAGTGTAAACATGTTTAGTTTCAAAGTGACTAAATATTTTCGAAAAACAGCATCGCGTTAGGATATCATGAAGTGTATTATAACTGGCAATGAGTCTTGGATTTATGCTTGCCGCCCGGAAACAGAATATCGTGGCAAATGTGAGCCGAAAAAACCTTGTCGAAGCAGGTCAAAAATCCAGGTTATGTCGACAGCTTGGCCATTGAAGGCTAATCCGGAAATTTACTTTAATAATTGTTTCGGAGATTGGAAAAAACGTTGGCTCCACTGTATTGAAGCATAAATTTAGAGTTTCAAATTTGTGAGCAAAGTTTCACTATTTTTGGCAAATACACCGGTAAAGGATACTAGTAGTATAGCGTTGGTGCAGCAGGGGTTAGCGTTTTTTCTTATTTGGAAAATTTTTTAAGAGAGATAAAAGTATAACTTACTTATTACTTTTCAATTACCATGAATGTAATATATGAAATTGAGTCTTAAAAATATTTTCCTTAAAGCAATATTATGAAAAGTTTATTTCGGATAAAGCAAAGTGCCATTTAACTGAATAATCTGCATTGCATTGCACTGAATATGTTTATATTGTGGAATATATGCAGTGCTTCGTGTCATCTACATATATCTACTTGTTGTCTGTGGAGACACAGACACATTCACACAGCCATGCTGAGCAGAACTGATGCTCATTTTGAGTAAAGCACTTGTATATATATGAAAGAGAGAGAGAGAGAAAGAAAGCGTGCGTTCAAAATGTAAATGTGCTAAGCAAATTTCATGAAATAGGTGATATGCAGCAAATTCGTAGTTGATTCTGGCACATAATATATACATCCATAAAGTGCTTTGCATCTATTTCGTCAATTGACATGCTTTTAAATCCGTTTTAAGCACACTGCATACAAACTGTCAGACAGAAGCTCATCTCTCCCGCTTTATTATTTGCTAATACCCTTTTCATCGGATTACAAGAAAGGCGATTCATGCGAAAAATCTGAAATTCAAATTCAACCAACTACGCCTGAGCTCCAAATAAAGTCAACATTATTTTGTGAGCTCACACACTCACTCACTCACTCAATTCCGTATGCATATATATTTGTAATGCAAGGAAAAAGTACAAACCTTTCACCGCAATCAAATCACCATCGAATGAGTAAAAGCCTGAACAGACTACCAACCACCCTTGCCCACAACAAACTTTGGGGCTACAAAGTGGCATAGGAAAACACAATGGGTTTGTCTTGCAACGCAGCAATAATAGTTGCATTTTACTTGTTTTTGCATTGGCGACATGACCGATACATTTCGCACAGTATTCCGCATATATCAACATATAGATTTCTGTGTGTGTGTGTGTGTGTGTGGGCGTAGTACCACCACAATGCGCCGCAATCGCACCGCCAATTTGCTTTCGAAAGCAAATCGACCAGTGTTTCATGCAATTCTCGTGTTAAGTTGGCTGGTTAGTCGGTCGTTTAGACAGCTAGTTTTCCAATTGCCCAAGCGCACAAACTATGTTTTTGCTGTTGCGCCGACCACAATAGCACCAAAGTATATATAAAGTAAAGAAGAGCTTTGTGTAGCTTGCGGATTCAATGTTGTTTTTGCCATTTTCCTGCCACCCGCCACCGCAACTGTTGTTGTTCCCTTGTGGCTGCCAATCGCTATATGTCTGTTAAGTCTGTATGCAAATAACAATGTGTGCGTGTATGTGTGTGTACCGTTTTAGACTTTAGATGGCATTGTTTGAGCGTTTCGTCATTTCGCTTAGTCGAGCGTCACAAAACACCGGAAATCGAACGCAATTTTAAGTCCTGTTCGAAATTTGTTCCGTTTTTCCCCTTTCACAATGCAAAAATACACCATAAACATACACACACATATATATAAATACATATATGGACATACATTTTATGTCGCTAGTTTTCGGTTTGAATGTGTATGTTTTTATGCCACAATTCCTTTTTTTTTATTTTAAAGTTGCTTTAGCATGGATTTGCAATATGTTTTGAGAGATAAGAGAAAATTGTGACAGGACAATATGATATTTTATTGTGCCGCACGCCTTACCCTTCTTTCGTTTAACGCAGTTGTTGTTCATAATTGTGATATCCGTTACGCCAAAGCAGCAAGAAACCATATCTGATGTGTATTATGATAAAATGTCACACTGAAAAATGTTTCGTAGTCGAACGCGATTGCAACAGCGGCGCTAAAAATGTATACGAGCAGGTCATTGTGGCGGTTGAAAATGTTTGATATTTTCTGCTCCCTATACGAAAATACAATACTTTTTTACTACCTCTAAATTCTAAAACAAATATGTTTTTTATGTAACTAACTTAAATCGATTCATAATCGTCTCTGTTGATGGCTCTAACATTAGCAGTGTGAATTTATTTTAGCGTCTCTTTTAAATTTAGAGAAAATTATGTGAAGGAAACAAATGAAACACCTTTGACTTAAGTGGTTATATTCAGTTACGAATTTAAATATTCGATTTTTCTTTTATTTATATCGCATGTATAGTGGGGTGTTTTTTGTTTTTGAACTATTAATTTTTTTCAATCCTGTAATGAAATTTCTTCGGAAATACCCTAAAAAAATTCCCTGAAAATTTGAGCCCTTAATATTAACATCGTGATTTTTTATCTTTAAATTTCTAGAACACAGAGGCATTTTATGGCATCGCTTTGACTTTAGACAGATATTCCTCAGAATTGAACACTATACAAATGTGCCCATTGCAACAAAGCCGAAACTCACACCGGCGAGGTAGTTGACATTGATTATTCGACGAAATTCGCATTTTTTTGTATACATATATATATCTCGTAAATAACAAGAGCTGTAGAAAAAATCTAAATGACAAACTTGTAGAAAATTTTATTAACTACAAAAAAGGTCCGAGGTCAAAATCGCTATTATTAATACTTCTCTTTGTCGATTGTATCTCGGAGTGAAATCATGGAGCCATGTTTCAACGATTGTCACACATTGACGTAAACAGTCGGGTTTATTACGCTTGAAAATCTCCAAACACTGTTCCGAATCATGAACTCATCGTTGTGTTTAGTCGAAAGTGAGCTCGCGCGGCCACCACATAGCATGCACAGAGCTTTCTCGTACCCAAATATTCGTGCTGCAAAACGAGTTATTTTATTTTATACGAAATCTTTCAAATTTACATGGAAACAGCTGTTTGAAGCAAATGACATTTATTTTTAACTAATATTTACATATTTTTCTAAAAATTTAAATTATTTTAAATGCACACGAGTGCTGGCGTAAGATAATTGAAAAATAATAACTTCACTCTGCAAAAGATTAGAAGTGGATGCTTTTCAGTGATTCGAATCCGTTTGAAGTTGCTGAAATGCTGCTTTAATGCTTTTATTGACCACTTCATATTTGTATTAAGTGTAAAAGCGGAGATTATTTAGTTTAGTGGATTAAATTGGAAAAGCATGTCAATGATATAATAAAATATAACCAGAATTTTATGGAAGAATTATTACATCATTAGACATAAATCTGAGGTCGTTCGTTGTATTGATGGTAGG
The DNA here is from genome assembly GCF_016617805.1 of Bactrocera tryoni. Lineage (NCBI taxonomy): Eukaryota > Metazoa > Arthropoda > Insecta > Diptera > Tephritidae > Bactrocera > Bactrocera tryoni. The sequence goes on from NC_052499.1 coordinate 9,432,003, forward strand.
CAAGTAAGATTATTACTAGCGCATCTTTCCACAATGTTTCAATCCATATTTTGTCTCCTTACAAAATAACTTATTGAATTCATATTTATTTCCAATAAAATCGAGTAGAATTGTCAACTGTTAAAATATTGAAATATTGTTTGTGCCTAAGTAGTAGTGTATAAAGTTTTCATAATCAAAAAAATTTCACATGTTAACTTAGGTTTGGTAAGGTTTTCGATATTCTTAAAGTCACGAATTATATGATTTGGACAACTAGAAATGGCAGTCATGAGACCGACACGTCGATATATGTCTTGAGCTTGACACAAACTTTTCAGGTGGCTAATAACAAATCCAACCAATTTGCTAAGTTTGAAAAGGCAAGGCTATCAAGATTCTTCAAACTTATTTAGCAAAAGTTGAATGGTAGAAGAAAATAATCAGAATGAAGCTGAAAATAATCTGATCTCTCAGCTCACATTTTCCCTTTAGTTTTCACAATTCCGTCCTCCAAAATCTTTATTTGCACCATGTGAATACCAGCGTTACAGAGACCAGTTAAACCTCTTATCATAACATTGAGATGAACACGTAATTCAATGGGCCATATAAATTTCCTCTTTTGACTACTTGAATTCCTGATGTAGCGTTAAAGTCCAAGAAGCAAGTGGAGCGCCGATCCACTTTGTTGCGTTCCGATAAATCAGCTTTGCAGTTTCCAGCAACCAGCAACCAGGCACCCAAACTAATATGATAACGAACTAACTTGATGATAGTGAGTTTACTGTCAGCAAGCTAAAGGCCACCATTTCTGCGCTGTTAACGGATTGAATAAGAGTAACGAATGAAGCAGCTCTTCGCCGCAGTGCATTTACTGCTCTTTTAGTTTCAGACACTCATACTTTGTGAGCTCGGTTTTCAGAATCAGACATGGCAAATACGATTTTCAGACCGAATCCTTTCGTTTGTATGTAAACGTGAAATGCAGAACAGAGATGAATAATTTAATTTTTTAAGCCAATTTGAAATGTAAACTTTTTCACAAAAACACATTTTTTGAGAAGTAATTATTTTGATCAAAAACTTTTACTATTTTTTGATCAAAGCTTTTACTAGTCCTTCGATCATTACAGGCATGCATGCAAGCACTAATTATAATAACAAATTTTTGGGATTTTAAATTTAAGGTAATTTTCAGTAGAAATAGTCTGAAATAAAAAAAGTATACACTTATGCATAATAATTAAAAATTAAGACTAATTAAAGTTTTAAAATTTGCTAGTGTTTATATTAACCCCTCAAATCGATATAAAATATAGAGAAAATAGCGACGATAACATAGAAATCTTCAATAGTTACTAAAAACCAAAAATTTTTAGTTTGGCTTTAAAGTAAAATTTTGAGACATAAAAGGAACAATTTACTGCTCATTCATACTCGAAGAGCTTTAAAACTTTAGTACAAGCATTTTCTAGATTGAAAATACGTTTTTAATATTGCCACTGATAGTACGAGTTCTTAGAGTCAACTGCGCCAGTAAAGGCCTCCTTAAAAGAGTTTGTCCCGAACGATGGTCCGGTAGCAGCCTATTTAAAAATACAATCAAATGCATATTTAAAATAACCTAAAAGTCTAAAATGTAAATAAATTTCTCCCACTCTCTTAATAAATTTTTACAGTTAGCCCAGTTTGGTAAGTTTGAGGATAGGCTCATTAATTATTGGCATACATAAACATGCACTTTTTTTAGAAATAGGGTGAGACGTGGCGTATGAGTAACATATGATTAATATTAAAGACAATTTTATTCATCGTACGCTTGAAGCATCACTAAGGCGTAAACAGAATACGTCTTTCCGTACACCTTTAACCGACAAACGACAGTGAAGGCATTGCAATGCATGTGTCAATGGGAGTTAAGCTAGTCGATATCACCACATGAATGAGCTTTCACAGTGCTAAAAAGGTTAATCGAAGTGTTCGATTTTCTGCTGTGACAAATACAATTTCTCACAGCAAGCAGAAAGGAAAGCAGAAGTCAAAAATGCAAATTGTGCTAGGATGACATAACAAACACCATGAAAGTGGTCATACACATTTACAGTTGGCACTCAAAGCAATGGGTTGGAGAAAGTTTTTAAATCAAAACTCACTGAACATAGCAAGCTGAATGCCTGTGTGTGTATGTATGCGTTTGTACATGTCAATAGCTCATCATAAATTACTGCTGCTGCTTTGAAAATAGCATTTGATTCATAAAGTCATGCACTTGATTAAGCATTTCTGCATGTCGTGTGTAAAAGTTATTACGTTCTTACTTTGCTTATCGCTTACCGCTTGCTGTTTGCTTTTCAGTATTGCATTCTCTCACAGTGAGTGAGGCTTGTCAAGGTTGTTATTGCCAACGCTAGAGTGGGATACGCTGAAGGCGCTTGAAATATAAACACAAGAGCGCATTTTTTATTTTACAGCGCACAATTTTTTAATCAATGAACACGTGAAAAAATACATTCAAGTTTGTACTTCTTCATTCACTTGTACATATATGTAGGGGTTGCGTTTTAGTTCTCAATCGAGTTCACACTTACTTATAATGAATTTACTCGCCTTTTCAGTTGGTTTTTATATCCAGCAGATAATGTCAGTCACCTCTATCAGCAGGATTTGCCGAGTCAATATATCCATGTCCGTCTGTCTGTATATCCCACGGTTTTTGAGATGTCGATTAGAAATTTTGCAAAAGGTCTCAAAGCTGTTCATTTGTCTGAGCGGCTAATATCGGGTCACCATAGCATATAGCTACCATATGAACGTAACAATCGATATTACGTGCTTGTATGAAAAACTTTTTCATATCAGGTTTTATATCCACGAAAATTGGCATGGATCATTATCTATAGCAATAATTCAATCTCCTAAGGAATTGTTAAGATCGGATCAATATAGCATATAGCTGCCATATAAACTGTCCGATCAAAATCAGGTTCTTGTATGTGAAACTTTTTTATTTAAGAAAACATCTTCACGAAATTTGGTAAGGTTCATTAACCAAGGCAACGGTACATGCTCCCAAGAAATTGCTCAGATCGGATCAATATAGCGTATAGCTGTCATACAAACTGTCCGATCAAAATCAGGTTCTTGTATGAGAAACTTTTATATTTGAGAAAACATCTTCCCGAAATTTGGTAAGGTTCATTCACCAAGGCAATGGTATAATCACCGCAGATATTGTTCAGATCGCATCACTATAGCATATATTTCTCATACAAACTGTCCGATTAAAATCACGTTTTTATGAGAAACTTTTTTATTTGAGAAAATATCTTCACGAAATTTGGTGAGGTTCATTCAACAAGATAACGGTACAAGCTCCGAAGAAATTGCTCAGATCGGTTCAATATAGCATATAGCTGCCATACAAATTGTCTGATCTAAGTCAAGTTGTTATGTTGAATCTTTCGTATTAGTGAAGGATATTATAGTTTGGATGCAAGCGATGTTAACGTCTCTACTTAAGACTTCATCTCCGTATATTTTTTTTCCCGAAAAATTAAAAGTAAAAATTAATTTTGATATTTGAAGAAGAAAATATTTCATTTAAGAAACAATCAACTCAACTCACGATGGATAATTTAACACAAGATATTCACTTCATACGCGTTGATAAAACTCTACGACTTTCAGACAAAAATTTCTTTACTTTCGCTTTTTTGCCACTAACGGAGATGAATAAGCCCCATGCATTGAGTCAGGTTAGACACATAAACATTCGTTGTAAAAAATACATTAAGTTTTCAATAAAATTTTGTTTTTCTCACCTGCACTCGTGTGGCAGCAGTGTAAATGCCAAACGACTAATATTTTACTAACCTGTTTGTAAACACCTCAAGGTACCCGCACAATATTTAGCCGTAAAAATCAACGCAGAGAAAGATAGTTATGCATCGTACATTTTCATCCGAATGTTTCAGCTATATAGATAACTGACTGTTAGTCACATATTTACATGAAAATAGCCGGACATAAATTCAGAATTTATTTTCCGTGCATAAAGTCTGCACAACTACGACAAGCTGCTCACAGCAAAATCCAACAGATAAAACTTTATGACATGTGTAAGGATTTAAAAAAGCAAGCACAAGCGTACATACACACATGCATGTGTATGTGTGTGTTAGCAGCACTCTCAGCTTGCATCTACCTAGGTGTGGGCCGTCAGGAAGAAAGGTATAAGGCCTCAAGCACAGTGTAGTTGTGCAAGTATTTATAGTAAACACACGATTATAGCTGAAATTTAATATATGAAATATGTAGCATCTGTAACGGTAAAATAAAAAATTTATTGCATAAGCAAATATTATTCTAAAACAAAGCTGTTTTTATTATTTTTATTTATTTCCAAACAACTATTAGTTAGCACTGCTTGAGGTTATATGTATGCAGGCTAATGCTGTGAGCAGAAACTTCTTTGCTTTAACAAAATGTATTCAAGTTATATGTTATTGTTGTTTTGTTTTCTATATTTTCATATGCAGTTCAAGCCATATACCACCTTCCTAATCACACAATCATCTCTGCTGCTTTAAAGCCACTTACTAGTTGTGTGTAGAAACAGTTTACTTGAGCGCCAGCCTGTGTTTCAGCTCGTAATAATAATCCGATAATCAAATAACACACTCGTGTCTTCGTGTACGCACATTGCCTCGCCTCGCTGCTCACTGGTGACTCTACGGTTTTGCTGTATTGTATCACGGATAAACGCGTAAATCTACTTAATAGGCGAAAGTATCATTAGGCACTTGCTTTACTTAAACACCAACAAAAACAACAACGGCTGAGGTTAGTACGTGAACGAGACATTTTCGCCAGCGAGGTAGCATCGTCAAAGCCTCTGGCATTAGGACATAAACAAATGTGCGCACCGAAACTCTGTATGCATGCCAACACATTTGTGGGAATTTATTTAGCTTCGGTTAAGGATGCACATAAAGTGCTTTATGCGCTTGTGATATTCAAATAAACGTGTTTATATGGCATAATGAAGTTGTTTGCTTCAGCGATTTTAATGTATAAATGGATAGATATGTGCTGCCAAGAACACAAATGCAGCTGCGTCCAACCATAACAACGCTGTAGTGATGTCGGAAAGTAGTGTGTGAATATAATATATACTTGTATGTACCCACAATAAATTTAGCTACATATTTATTGCACGAGATTAGTTTGGTCTCGAGAGAAATACTAGTCGTTTCTAGCTCATACGGAGAAATTACAATTAACTCACTGGTTAGACTAGTTGATAAACTAGTTGGCAGTGTGTTACGCACCCAAATTCTAACGCAATTTCTCATTCGCCTTATGACTTTCCTGCAGTACAGCTTTGCTGCGTTGGTTGTACGAGTGCAAATTTACTGTACATATTACGGGAAATGCGTTACCAAACCAGGTAAACGATAAACTTCTGAACAGGCAATTATATAAGTGAATATATACAAATAGCGCCAGTAAGTGAATAAGCAAACCAATGCTTAAGCCGCATTAAAATTATGCCTTAATGCATGCATTTAGTGAATATATGAGTGCAATAAGTTACACAAAAAGACTTCGGTGTGCAGTGCAGCTAAATCTTCGCAGAGATTAATTTTAGACATCTTCACGTAACATTTTATCGGCTTGCTTGCAAATGCACAACACTTACAAATATTGCCAACATAATTGCAAAGTAACTTAATCTGCAATTAACCTCTAATAACGATGTATCGATTGGTTGAAGGGAAATGATTACAGTGAAGCGGAAAATTTTGCTCATCCTCGGCATAAATTAAGACTTGAATTGCGGCACATTTTGAGAGGGTGTCTAACCTAGGCAAGTTGTTTTTTTTTTAACTCTCGTATGGTCTTTGGTGATACAAAACTGAGTTCTATTGTATACACTTGAAAATTCGAAAAATTGTTGGCCTGGTTATTATTGTGCGCTTTTATTTCTTTGATATCTCTGAATATTTTAATTACTACAAAGTCAACTACATACATATATATTTCAAAACTACACATCTCTCAAATAATGCAGAATCATACTTTGACTTTCATGAGAATATTTCAAAGATATTTTGGGAAGTCACAACCCATTAAAATACACTTTGACGAGTAAAATCAGAACAGACCCGATTACTCTGAAAAAAATCACAGTAGGTGAAACTCATTGGAAAGAGAAGAAGAAACAACAGTATGTTAAGAAAAATTAATTTTCTTGCGAACTAAGATCAGGAGTAGTAAAGGGCGGGGGCTGGTTAAATTTGTAAGCTTTAGAAATGGTTAATTTCAATTTCCGGCAACCCTTGTAGGCAAGAGTAGATGGCTGATCGATGTTCGCACGTGAACTGGTATATGCATGTAGTCCTTTGTGAGGCCACACAAAATAAGAACTTCTGTGTTCGAACTTACAGATTGGCTAAATCTTTTCGTTCCAATACAAATTAGCAAAGGCGCTTAATTTCAACTCCCGCTAGTTCGGTGGGATGCCTGAAGGTATGCGCTCAATCAAGAAGGAAGTGCTGAGTTTTTTCAGCTCATTTTCATGCAAGCAGCTTCTGCAAGGGGTGTCTGGTAAGATTCCTAACCTTGCAGCATGGACGACAGTAGAACCATGGCCTGCTAAAAGTCCCACAACTAGTGAGAGGCTAGCCTTACTGAGGGCAAAGAGATCACTAGATCTCCTGCGATCAATCTTGGGCCAAAAGACTTCACCGCAATTACCGATGGTAGTAGTAGAACACAAGAGAATGCGGGAACATCAACCCGCTCCCATTCTACCGATAGCTGCTGTAGGGTGTCTTTCTTTGACAGCTCATCAGCTTTACAATTACCATACCTGCGATTCCGCTATGGCCCTGCACTCATACCAGTCTTAAAAAAAGATACTTGATGCTATTGATAGCGAGGTTAGGCACACCTCGACCAACCCTGGACGCACTGTAAATGAGTTCGAGGCTAGTATCTTAGTGCATGGTCACTTCTCTAAAGGAGGCTGCACTCCGGAGCAGTAAATGTACTGCTACCTTGATGGCAACCTCGGCCTGGAAGACACTACAATATTCAGGATGTCTGAAACTGGAGTTGATAGAGAGCTCAAGACAGTAAACTCCTCCTCCACCCTTCTCCCCAGCTTTGACCCATCCATAAAGAAGCTCACGACCCCTCTCTTCTAACGGCATCTTCCCATCCGTAGCTCATTCTTCGGTATATGGACAGAGAAGAAGCCGGCAGACTACATTTGGCGACTCCATGATGATCCGGTATGCAGTCAAAGTGTGTGAGAATATCCGAGTGTTCAGATACACATTCTTTTAAGAACTCATATTCGTTTAATAACCTATATCCTTTGAGTCTAATAGTCACGTTCGCGGCCATACACCTTTTTCGCGATGTCCACGGGCATTATGTTCAAAATGACGTTAAGTGCCATGGTCGGAGTGGACCTTAGTGCACCACACATTATGAGTCAGATGGAAAAAAGTTAAAAGACAATGGCGTTGGTAATAAAATGATTTACAATTTTCAACTTGTTACACTTATTTCTAGTAACCTCTAAATTTGTGTGGACAGTATTAGTAAATAAGGGCTAAGTTAGGGTGTAACCGAATTTCATACTAATTCTACTACGTAACGTTTTAATGCAAAAACATCAACCATCATCAATCAGGGTATGAAATTTGGACTGAGGTCTAAGCCCACTTCATTCATATAAAGCGCTAAACTAATATTTTTTATGAAGCCTATAGACTTAATTTTATTGAAATAACACAAATTTTTACTCACATAAATGGTTTAAAAGAGTTGAGTAGGGTATACTCGAGAACATATTTTTAAGCTTATTGACTGACATATTCGGCGAAAAACTTGTTAGTATAACGAAAGTTATTATAAGTATCAGAGTTGGCTAGTTGCTAATCGGCTAAGTTGGCTAATCGATTTTATCTATTCTTACCAATAATACATACACCTAACATGCCACAGACTAATCATTTCATATATAGAGTAAAATCAGCCGGATTTTCGAAAATCCTCATATTAGTTATGTGGTTATGTGATGTCTGTCAGTGAGCATAGTTACACTGTTATTGCGAAAACTCACTCACTCACTCGAAAATCCTGACGTTAGGTTTAAGAGGTTTCACTCGATTTTATCCATACTCTCTCATTTTGATTATTAGAATTTACATATGTATATCCGATATAAAGTAAACCTGTAGCTCGAAAATATTCCTATTAGGTCAACCGAAGGGCTATTAAATGAAAGAGCCACTCTCCGAATTGCAATAATGTATCCCATAGAATGACCCATATTGCCGGTAAAAGGTTAGCAACAAGCACTGGAGTCCCTCTACTCGGTGTCTGGAGGCTTGAGTTATACCCCGATGGCATATATTAAAACCATTAAGGTTTCATCCGAATGCATTCATTTGTACTTGATTTGAATACTTAAAAGCGTAAAACTTATTTGGAATTTCAAATTAGTATATTTGGAAATTAGGCGCGTTTGAATTCCAATTTCGTCCATATTCACACCTTGACATAGAAATGTCATCATAAACTTTTGCACCAAATTAGGTTGACCGCACATTTGTAGATTAATTGAATAATTATTAGCTTGCCTGAGTGATGTTATCTATGGTTTTCACTTTCTGTAATTCTGTGGCGTCAAAGCGACAAGCCGTTCAAGCTTAAATTAATAAGGTAATTTACTAAACAGTATCGACCTACGCACTTAATTTGTTTTGTGTTATATTAAATAAAATGAATAGCTATAATTCTGCGTAACCCAAAACATGTACAATTTCATAAAGCAAAAACGAAAACGAAATGGAAGCAAAATGAATTGGAAAATTTGCAGAAATATATAATGGGCGTGGAAAACTTGAAGCAATGAAATTTTATAGCAGTTTAGCACGAGTGAGCGTTGGCGAAGCAATTCAGCGGCCTAGAACTGGTGTGGCACAAAGTTAGGCAACAGCAGCGCTCCACTGAAAATAAAAAATAAAACAAAAAAAAAAAAACAAAAAAAGAACAATGAAAGGGAATAAAGAGAACAAAAGCGTGGAGTACTTAAAAAGCGAACAAAGTTTGACTTATGCAAACATTGACAGCAGAATAAGGAAAGGATGATCTGCGCTGACGAACGGACTACTACATACATGCAAACTTGCCATAATATATGTTACTATATACATATGTATACACAAAATAAAAACATAAAAAATATGTGTATTTGCGACAACGTTTCATTTTCCTTTCGCTTTGGCGTTTGTCATTTCAAAAACGCCCCTTTGCGGCAATCATAACATAATGTCCATCACTTTTTTTGACAACTGTCCATCGTGCCACTTGATGTTTGGCTTTTTTGCCGGCCCTTTTAATGGCTATTTGACATCGCAACAAGCTTGCTGTGTACGGTTCAACGCTTGTGGCGAGTCGTGTAGACACAGCGAACGAGTGGAAGATATAATAATTTATCTAATGCTAATGCTGGAAAGCCATTAACTTGGCTTTAATAGTGGTAGTAAAATTGAATGGGTACTCTAAATAATCACCGTTAGCTATTTGTGTGGATATACAAATAGATATTATGGTATATTTGAAGCTTTATGAATCGTTATATTCGTACGCAGGCAAACTATCTTGATTTAAAGTACTATGTGTGGTGCTAGAGGCTCTACATGTGAGATAAGGGACAGTACAAGGCGGCACTAAATGTTTGATTAGTTACAGCAAAAATATACTAAACGGTTTGAGGTTTGGAATTTAAGCTCGTATAAGTTTTGAGCGAGTGGATTTGGTAATAATGAAATCGGACCAGTTTTGTAGATCGTTGATTTCTCTGAAATAATGACTTTTCAATCACATTATATAATAATTTTTTCAATACCCACAAAAACAAAACTTAGAAAATAGCAAGAAAGGAACAAAAAACGACAAACACATACGGGAGCTGTAGCACATGAAAATTTTCAGTAGCTCTGCTTTGCTACCGCTACGCCAGAGCATAGCGCAGAATTTAATTTTTTGGTTCCGCTCCAGCTATAGTTTTTTACCTAACAAAACTCGGAGCAGATTAGAGCACATACTTTACATTGTTATGCTAAGGCTATGCTGTGGCTCCCGACAAAGTGAGAGCGGTAGCGAAGCATAGCAATAATTTTAGAAATTTTGCTGCTACGGAGTAGTAAATGAGAACCCTGCTTATAATATTCACCTCGGCATAAAAGGGATTTAAATCGCGAACATTTTCGGGCGCTTATTTTTTACAAAGTTGGACGCTGATTAACTCCGCAACAATGGATCGATGAACTTAATACAATTTTTGGCGATGAAGCTCCGTCAAAGAACGGAGTTTATCGATGGATGGTGAATCCAATTGAGAACATAGATCACTCCAACACAAATTTTGGGAAAATCGACCAAAATCACTTGTTGTTGCGGAAGCTATTTATGTTGTTATGTGACCTTATATGAGATTCAGACAACTATAGGCATTAATAGGACCAGCTTACATTCAATTTTGATTGCAGATTTGATTGTAGCAAAATGTTTTCAAGTTGGAGCCCACACAATTTGTCGATCGCTTAAAACAAGACTGAAGAAGTGTCGCTTGGTGAAGGTAAATTTAAAAAAATATGAAAGCTGTGCTTCAAAATAAGTCTATGGTAACATGAAAGGCGAATAATCGTGGACTTATTGGTATGAGACTGAAAACAACAGTCGGTTAAATGAGCGTTTCAAAATTAGCTTAATTCAACAGAAGTTGTTCGCGCGCGAAGCACTTCCAAGAAAATGGTTGTCTAGTTTTTGGAGAAACTGAGCATATAACAACCCTATCAATAGAATAACTTAGAACAGTAAATTGTGAAAGGTACACAATCATTTCACTAGTTGTCTTTCATGAAACCAAGAATTCACCGTAGCTGGATCACTGTTCACCACGACAAGGCGAATTCTTACACATCAACTAAATCAACAGCATTTTTGAGCGCTCAAAACATCGACTTGATGTGTCATCCTCCGTACTGAAAGACTTCTTTCTATTCCTTTAAGAAAAAGATAAACTAAGAGGTCAATATTTTTCGACACCTGAAGAGGTGGTTGCTGCGTTGAGAACGAATGTTTTGGAGATACATCAATCAGAGTAGCAAAAGCACATCGACAATTCTTTCAAATGCATGCAAAGCGATTTTCGATGATTATTATTTGCTCTCTAAACTCGAAATATAAAAGGCAACTGATGTAGAAATAATATGCGTGACGATCTGATTCGATCGGTCCGTTTTTGTTTTGCTTTTTTGTTTGTTTTTCTGGATATGGCCAAAGGTGGTTGTAAATCTTTCAAAGATATTGATGTCCTCTACCATCATATACCCGATTCACTGTATAATATAATACGTACAGCGTATACGTGCCAAAACAGCCCCTTACTCTCAGACCTACGCTTCCCTACGGAACTAGTACTCTTAGGCTTTCCTTAGCAGGGCTGGTATTATATATGATTAGGCTCGTTTATATGTGTACCCTTGTGTGGACGTCTAATTTGGTTGCAGTTTTTCGGGTCTATGCTCTTGGTCTATTCGTAATTTCGTTTTCGCGGACCTTTTGCATAATATATAGTATGTTATTATGCCAGACGGCTTTGGAGGAGAACATTATAGATATAAGTATGTGATATATATACATATATATGATAGAGGTTGCTTTATATTCTCTAAGGGTATTTACCATTAAGTGATCGGTCATTTAAATGCAGTTTTGGCAGTGCCTGAAATAAGGTGTTTCAACGTGTTTGCATTCATAAAAATTAGCTCTGAAGCAGCACCTATGTAAGGTAGATATCCACTTCGCCATGTTCACGCATAATCCACTCTTTGATATTTGGTATGAATGATCAACCTCTCCTTACTTGACACTTCACCTTTTCTGGCATTCAACGAGGCACTTCTGGTCGATTTTTCCATGTTCCTGAGCTGGTTTGATGTTTTGGCGAGTCTAATATCACGCACTAATGAACAACGCAATGTTGGTATGTCTATGTGATTGCATCATGTGATACATTTCAAGTTCTTAGTGAAGCTGACATAACTCCACTCATATAAGCACTATATATGGTTACAGACTATTATTCAAGGCACCGCTGCCAGCTGAGCAGAAATTGTTCAGATCAGACAACTATAGCATGAAACTGCCGTACTAACTGACCGATCAATATCAAGAAAAAGATATTTATATACACTTTTATGCTACAAAAAAAACTGTGAACCACTGCATTGCTCTGACAATACTCGAAATGAGTGAGCCATTCTCATTCCATTAAATACTGCATACTTTTCTTCAACCATGGTTGTCTCTCATATATATATTCCATTAATTATTGCAAACTTTTCTCCAGCCAGATATGCATGTCTCTCATAAATATATGTATACCGTCCATTAAGACAGATGCGTTGGCTTTTAGCGCAATCACACAACAACCGCAGCCTCAATTGAAGCGCACGCTTGGTTTGTCTTAACGCGCGCATTCATAAATTTTTCACGACCAGATTAGCTAGATCTTATAACATGTATATGTATATTTGCAAATATTTATACATTTTCATGTGGCGCAGGCTTCGCAACAAAATTTGATTTCTGCTTTCGTTTGAATGGTGGATGTGTGCGGAATAAATAAGTGTTTGCTGTCATTGATGTTCGCCTTCTCGTGGCGTCGTTTCTTTTATGGTCCATATGTACGCATGTAATTTGCGACAGCAGATATGCGTACGGAATCATAAAAATTGTTGCTCATCTGAAATTAATTACCCGGAATCATGACAGATTTGCGGTTGGTTAATTAAGCTCGCGAAATCATTATTTCAACGCACGGCTGGCGTCCAACGAACCGTATGAGGAACGCCATATCCGAGAGATAACCGCAGAACGCAAATGTGCGCGAAAGAAGACGGACAGCAGGTGTGCTGAAGCTTTCATTGTTACAATATTTTTTCATTCGAATTATGCTGGTAAGCGGAAAGTTTGAAATAATGAAAAAATTATAACAATAAATCTTCCAATTAAGGCTTGCGTCAATTTGGCAGCAACATTTGTTCGTAACTTTACTGGAAAAAATGTGGTTAAATGAGTATGTAATGTGAACTTATTATGACATATTGACAATATTCATTTGGGGGCTTTCGGCATAAACAAAACATAGCATTTATAAAGCGTTACATTTATTCTTCAAGCATTGTAATCTGACATGCTGCAAAGGGGTATGTAACGGGTGTTTTGTGAGGCGTATGGTTAACAATGCGGCAATACTTTTTCGGGGTTGTTCGCTTTGACAGCTGTTACTTGATTTATACTCAGTTTGGTTTGCCTGTTCATACTGAACTGACTTAGGTTAGGCTCGTTTAAGTAAAAAGGTTGATTTCTCGCCACGAAAACAGTCTAATTGGAGTGCTAGAGACGCTTGCCCGTTGTGCTACCCAGAACTCTTAGGTATATAACAAAAAGACCGTCACATATCGACAAAACGTTCAGAGTTTGACACATATTTATTGAGCCGGCTAATATCTATTCCAAATAATTCGATGGGTTCGTAAAAAGTATAGCAAACGAGATGCTTTAACCTTAATCTGCCCAAAGCGGGACATTGGAGGAGAAAAATGTTTCCATCTCATACACCCCATTGTAACATTGACAGTTGCGTCCTTCAAAACCTTTTGCCTCACTGAGTAAGTGACAATAGGACAGTGTCAAGTTAGGACGTCTGTCATAGCGGTGATGCAATAACAATTCAATGGAACTTTTATGTTACACTCTTTGTCGGAAGGGTATCCGAAACCCAAAAGTGCGTGCTGATTGCAAATCAACGCTTGCAGAGCTCGCGGGGCCCACTGATCTAGCGCCCGAATGCACGAAGACAGGAACCTGCTCATACCCACCCTGATGAATTTAGTTCATGGTGTCTTTTATTGCGGCTTTAGAATTTCCAACAATTCCGGTGGGGCCGAGCACCCAGACAAGTTTAATATGAAAATCAACTGATGCTTCTACGACGGTTCGATGCTTCCAATATTTGGTTGACATAACCACCCAGCATTTTAGTTGTTAATAAACAAAATTGTCTCATATGGAGTGCGGATAATCCAAAAGCTATTGTTTAGACGCCGTTACATCCTCAAAAAATCATTGTTTGGTACGTGTTACGGAAGTCGGTCTTTCATCCATATTTTCCTTACTAAATTGGAGGATATTGATGTGGATCACCTTTCTTTTCAACAAGAGGGCGCTATATGCCACACAGCCAACGAAACAATCAATTTTATAAAGGAAACTTTTAGTGAGCGTATTATATCGCGCCGTCGGCATGTGGCGCGCCCAACAAAATCTTGCGATTTAACACCTCTGAACTCTTTTTTTGGGGGGTTCTGTAAAGCTGCTTCTCTAAGCAAATAAGCTCGAGGCAATTGACGCCTTTGAAGAGAATAGTCGGCGCGTTATTAATGACATACGACTGCAAAAAGTGGTCGAGAATGGGTCTCTAAGCTGGAATTTATTCGAGCTAGCCGCGGCACTTTCTTGCCTGAAATCACTTTTAAAACGTAATGACCAACCTTTGTCTATATGATAAAGCAGAATTCTTGTTCATAGCATTAAATGATATTCGTATTATTTCTTCTTGAAAACCACATGTCTAGAAAAACCATCCTTTAGATATAATTATATATGTACATATGCTTGGGCGCTTTAGTTAACTATTCATGGATATCTACACAAAAAAGTCTTAAGTTACGTTAATCGCAATTACTTTGCTTTGATGGATATAACTCAAATATTCCACTTAAATAAATTGAAGTAATCACAGTAATGGTTTACCTCAACAGCAACAAAGCGTTCATTATCTGCTTTCAGCCGGCGCAAAAGTTCTCTGCGAACAATAAAACCGTTTTCGTGGAGTAACCTGCGTATTAAATAAAGAACGCAAAGGCAAGTAATTAACTTTAACCTGTATTCTAAAATATTGTGGCAGAAGTGCGACGAATAAGCAATTTGGAGATTGTAATAACAGGAAACTTATATTGAATATATTGCATACATACAAGTACAATATCACAATACATTTAGTTTTACTGTCTTTTTGAAATGGTATGGGTGGGGTGAGTGCTTGTCGCTCGATGTCTAACTAAAATAGTAATTTGTCACTTCGGTGACCATAAATGCATGATAACGCTCAAATAGTGAGTCAATCAAGTTGTGATACATGACAGTAGAGAGGAGGCTTGACAAATAGCTGTATACTTAACGGAGCGACGTGTAGAGGCAGCGCAGGCGACATCGCTGTTTTATGATTGATTAAAGTGAAGAGGCGCGTGTACATATTTTCTTCAAAGTGATTGGAGTAATGATCAAAACAAATCTGTTCATTTTACTCTGCTGTCGAATTGTTATATTTTCTTTTTTTTTTTTTTGGGCTGGTGAAAAATACATACGAATATTATTTTTGAATATGATTGCATTTTAATGTGACATATGAGCGATTACGTATTATGTGTCAAAGGGAAAATGGCAGTATTTTTCACTTTCACCATTTTTCTGGAAATTTGTGGCTTGAGACATGCGCTGGTGGCAATGTTATTTTTATACCCTGAAAAAGGTATATTAAGTTTGTCACGAAGTTTGTAACACCCAGAAGGAAGCGTCGGGGGCCCCATAAAGTATGTACATATTATATAAATGATCAGTATGTTGAGCTGAGTCGATTTAGCCATGTCCGTCTGTCTGTCAATCTGTCTGTAAATATATGAACTAGTCCCTCAGTTTTTAAGATATCGTTTTATAATTTTTTAAACGTCATTTTCGCTTCAAGAACCTGCTCATTTGTCGGAACTGCCGATATCGGACCACTATAACATATAGCTGCCATACAAGCTGAACGATCGTAATCAAGTTCTAGTATGGAAAACTTTCACATTTGACAAGATATATTCACGAAATTTGGCACAGGTTATTTTCTAAGGCAACAATGTAATCTTCGAAGAAATTGTTCAGGTCGGTTAACTATAGCATATAGCTGCCATACAAACTGAATGATCGGAATCAAATGCTTGCAGAGGAAACTTCCTCATTTAACAATATATCTTCACGAAATTTGTTGTGAGTTATTGTTCATAGGAATAATGTAATATCGAAAGAAATTGTTCAGGTCGGTTAACTATAGTATATAGCTGCCATACAAATCGAACACATAGTTACTAAAGGAAATGCACCTGTGATGGGTATATTAGCTTCGGTGCAGCTGAAGACATTAGAACAAATGAGTGAAGCAACAATTGCAGCCCCATATTCACACCAGAAAGTTTTTGGAGCAAAATATAGATAATAGACTTGCCCTGCCAAAAAGCTACACGGCCAGTATTTCGAAAATCTAAAGGCATCCTATCGAATTTAGCCTGTTCAATGAAATATCTACATATTTTGCAAGTTATACAGCTCTACATTTCGTGCACTTGAGTTCAATTGATTTAAGCGATTACATGGGTATATGGGTTTCAAAAAATTGAATTTTTTATTGTCTTATTAAGTCCTACAGCACCTCTAGAATATTGTTCTAAATTTTCAAGTTGATGCCACTAATAGTGCTCGGGGCTACATAGCTAGGCTAAGTGTAAAGTTTTGAACGAAGGATATCTCGAAATTTTCACTGAAATTTTAATTTTTTTTATAAAAATTACTGCCAAAAAGCCAATTTCCATTTTTTTTTCTTCGTCCAAGTTCTTAGTTAAGGTCTTAACTAAAACACGTTAGATGATCCTGTAAGAAGTTATCCTGCCAACGCGAATAAAATGGAATTGATCGAGTTTAAGATATTTTTTTCAACAAATTTCAGACTTTCTTTGTTAATAGTGTATGTTTGCAGCAATAAAAAACTCTTATAAAATATTTAATTTTTTTATATTAGAGACAAATTTTTGAAAAAAGGCCTTTTTTACCCGAGGAAACCCATAAACCCATATAACCCCTTAAATGCACAGTAAAATGGTTTACGAAAGACTCACATATACGATAGCTTAGTGGCTGGAGCCCCAACACAATTGGTCTCCGCACAAACTGCCTACATTTGGGGTTCCTTCGTCAGCCATACATTTGCCAAGATAGTTGTATGAACAGTTAGTGTTACACATGGCCTCACATGCAAGCGTATATGTCAAACCTAGAAAAAATTGCTATGAAAGTTCATGCAACATGAAGAGCGCCAGAGGAGCGACAGAAGAGCAAAGACTAAGCAAGACATAAAGCGTAAATGGCGCAGAACATTTGCATGCAATTCAAAGGAGTCGAGTCGAGAAGACGCCGATAAAGTTTGCAACAAATCAAAGAAAGATTTAAGTTGGTAAAACACAAATACTCATACGGTACATTTGACTTTGTGAGTTCAACAGCTTTGTAAGAGATTCCGTGAGGACGTTCGTTTGCGAAACTCTTACCTGCCAACCACTATCCATACCATATGTAGACTACCAACACATCGGGGTTGAGATCTGCGTCTTTTAACAGTAAAAGGTGCGACAAGATGAACGCGCCATCTATAGGCCTTGGACCGTGGCGCTGTAAAGCTATAACTCATGGCGAGCGCTTAGTGACAAAGGAAATTACCATTGTAAGCCGTTTAAACAGACGCACTCGTTTGCAGGTGTACTTGCATGTATGTATATGTAAAAGCTGAAAGTTTCACGCGTCAAAGTGCCAAAGTTAGCGCTGCTGAAATAAGCGAGAAAAACATTAGAAGCGGCAGTGATATATACTTTTAGGCGCATAAACTTCAAACTGTCTTTAGTGCAAGAAAAGCTCCGAAAACGGCTGACAATGAAAATAAATGGCGTTTGAATTGTTTAAATTGAAGGTTAGTTGTTCGTTGCAGCAAAAGGAACGTGAACAAATCGGCAGTGAGCGAATGAGAAATAGTATCAATTCAACGGGCATTCGAATAGCTCTGCATAGAGCTCGGCAAAGGTGAGCAAAGCAAAGTAATTGCAACAGCATGAATACGTACACCTACATACATGCACACGCACACGCACACCTGCATGTTGGCAAGCTTTGCTTGCAAGTGCCGGTAATGTATGCAGCGACAAATCGTCTGACAATCGGCGAATGTAAAAACACAAAGTTTTCACCGTTAGATAATGCGAATTTATCGAAGTGCACTGCAACTATGTTGAAATGAGTAATAAAAAACCAAAGAAACTTGCTCCTGCCCGCCGCCAGCAAGCCACTTGCCATCACCAGCACACAAATACGCACGCACACATCCGCATAATGCTGCACTCAATTCAATTTAGTTGAATTCAAGGTTGATTGCAAATTTTTCTATTCAAGTGTAAACAATAACTCACCAGCAAGACTTATACCCAACGATGTGTCTACGAATTGCAACAAAATGCTTGTCAGTACTTCACATTTGCACCACCTAGCGTTAGCTGCAAGCGCATGTGGTGGTGTGTGCATGTGAGGGGTTTCAATTTCAAGTAAATTATTACTAGTTTTAATTACAGTGAAATTGATAATTTTAAGCGCTACTGTGGCAAAAAAAAATTTAGACTTTTTAATTTGAATTTGAATTTAGTTTGACTGTGAGAGTGATATCTGTGCCAAATATCATATTGAAATAATCATTAGTGTTTATTATACGATTCTCTTAAGAACTTGAATTACATATAATGCTTTCGGCGATTTCCACAATGAGTGAAATTATTCAACAAAGAAGTTCCATTAAATTTTGTGTGCGAAATTAAATTTCTGGTGCTTAAACATTCAGAATATTGGAATAGGCCTTTGCTTGTTGCGAGCAAATGTTTTTGATTGCCACAAATTATTCAAAGGCGGTCGCGAACGCGTTGACGACGAACGACGTACAGGACGGCCAACAAAATCAACTGATGATCAGCACATCATGAGAATCGCAGCTTAACAGCAGGAAATCTTACTGGCAAAGTTGGAATATTATCGGAAGTATCAGTGGAACCATTTTGAAAGATCAATTGGACCTAAAAACAAGAAAAAACGTTAACTTCGGCTGCACCGAAGCTAATACGAGGGCTGCTATATATATTCTGGCCTAGGGCAACACTAAGTGTTGCCAGGTGCAATCTGACATTTCCATAGGAAAGTTTGACATTTTTTAGCATAACATCACTCAGAACGTTTTGTCATTTAATCGTGAATTGTTTTATTTACAGGGAATTAAAAACTTCATCTGGCCGTTGTGCCAGAAAACATCGATGCCGTACGTGAACTGATAATGCAAGACCGTCATGTAACATACATACCTTCAGATAGAGGCATGCCTATGCATTTCTCCCACCAGCATACATTCGATATTGCATGAACACCTGGCCGTAAAAAAGGTTTGTTCTCGTTGGATCCCGCACAATTTGACAATCACTCAAAAAAAGGCTCGTGTGGATTGGTGTAAAGAAATGCTGAAAAAATACGATCGCGATGCTTCAAAATACGTTTATAAGATCTTCACAGGTGACGAATCATGAATCTATGCGTATGAACCCGAAACAAAACAGCAATCGACAAAAAAAAAAAAATAAAAAAAAAATTTTAAAAAACCCATTTCCGTTGATAAATATGCTTATTTACATTATTAGGCCAGAAATATATATAGCAACCTACGTATACCCTTCACAGGTGCATTTCTTTTAGTAACTATGTGTTCAGGTTATATGGAAGCTATATGCTATAATAATCCGATCTGAACAACTTTTTCGGAGATAATATTATTACCTTAAACCGTAATCCATGTCAAATTTCGTGAAGATATATCGTTAAATGAGGAAGTTTCCCATGCAAGAACTTGATTCCGATCGTTCAGTTTTTACGGCTATATGTTATAGTTGTCCGATATCGGCAATTCCGACAAATGAGCAGCTTCTTGAAGAGAAAATGACGTTTGCATAACTTCAAAACGATATCTTAAAAACAGACGGACAGACAGACAGACGGACATGGCTAAATCGACTCAGCTCAACATACTGATCATTTATATATATACTTTATAGGGTCTCCGACGCTTCCTTCTGGGTATTATAAACTTTGTGACAAACGTAATATACCCTGTTCAGGGTAAGTATAAAAAGTGAAAGCACGATTTGCTCCAAAATCACTCAATTTTTTCGGAAAACAATGCTTCCCGACTACCAAGATGTCGCAAAATGAATTTTTACTGCCGATGAATCTTTGGAAATATGCATACAACCCAGAAGCAGACGATCAATAGGCCGAATATAGTGGCAAAGGTGTGTCGAAGCCGGAAAAACCACGTTAAAACAGCTCAAAAATCAAAGCTAAATCGACAGTTTTCTTTGATTATCGAGGTGCAGTCCGAATTCCTCCCGACCGTCCAAACTGTCAACGAAGAATACTAAGGACTGTACCGAAATGAAACTGCAATGCTTAATTTGTAACGTAACGCATCTTATTAATTTTTGCTTAAAACTTTTTTACTACCAAAAAAAGAGTTTGTATCCGCTCTTGTTTAATACTTATAAAAAAAATTATTCTCTTGACTTGTGCTGTATTTTACGTTTAATTTCTTTCATTAAATTCTGCACATCTCCTTTTGTAGCGGCACAACTTGCCTAAAGTCAGTTTACTTCTCAATCGGGCGAAATTCTGTATCGTTTGGTGGGTTCTCCTCTTTTTTGACAAATTTAGGTTGTTGTTCTTCAACAAACCCAAAGTGGAATGAGCGTAGTTTGCTGCGGCTAAATCGAGCCAAAATAATATTAACACAATGTGTTTCTTATAAAATTGTATAAGGCAACGGTTTAGACACTCCTTCTTATAATTGTCGGCCGATATAGTCACCTTTGGGAAAATTGTGTGGTCTTAAGGTCGCAAAATCAAATAACCAGCCAGATGAGTATTTTCTCGCCAAATTTTTCTATTTCAATTATTGACACTGTCTGGTCAACAGTACCATCTTTTGATTTCGCGTAGAATTGCTGATCTGGTAATGTTCTTGAGTCCATTTTTACATATGTTTCAGCGCCCCTTATAGTGCACTCAACAAAATCTTTTAGCAAACGATCGTACAACTGCCGTAGCCTTGTTCTCCATATTTTTACATGTCATTAACTTTTTTTGTAAATATTTTGTTTCTTATAAGTTTTTAAATTATTTCTTTGCTTCACTTTTTAACTCATAGTACTCCTGTATTAAGACCAACACCTTTGCTTTAAGATTTGGAACTGTGGGCCTTTACTTGCCCACAGTATTTACACTTAATATGAGTATATTAAAAATGACGGAGAAAGTAAAAACAATAAAAGCAGAACTGACCACTCTTTCTAACGGTATGTATCGCAATGTCATCAAATGATTACTTCGTGTGATGCACTAAACTGAAACGACCTCTCTGGAGAAACTGTTTATAGTCAACTGAAGACATTAAACCCGAATCGCTACTTTGAAGGCTATACCGGAAATTAACTTACACAACTGTTTCGAGGTTTGGAAAAAAAACGTTGTCAAATGTGTATTGGGGACAAGGGGAATTACTTTGAAAGGGGCGTAATAAATTTTTAAGAAACAAGTAAGGAAGGGCTAAGTTCGGGTGTCACCGAACATTTTATACTCTCGCATGATAAAGTGATAATCGAGATTTCATTATACGTCATTTACATGTTTTTCAAATACCGTATTTTTGTAAAGTTTTATTCCGCTATCATCATTGGTTCCTAATGTATGTATATATTATACAGAGAAGGCATCAGATGGAATTCAAAATAGCGTTATATTGGAAGAAGGCGTGGTTGTGAACTGATTTCACCTATATTTCGTACATGTCATCAGGGTGTTAAGAAAATATTATATACCGAATTTCATTGAAATCGGTCTAGTAGTTCCTGAGATATGGTTTTTGGTCCATAAGTGGGCGAGGCCACGCCCATTTTCAATTTTTAAAAAAAGCCTTGATGCAGCTTCCTGCTGCAATTTCTTCCGTAAAATTTAGTGTTTCTGACGTTTTTGTTAGTCGGTTAACGCACTTTTAGTGATTTTCAACATAACCTTTGTATGGGAGGTGGGCGTGGTTATTATCCGATTTCTTCCATTTTTGAACTGTATATGGAAATGCCTGAAGAAAACGACTCTGTAGAGTTTGGTTGACATATCAGGGGGCGGGGCCACGCCCACTTTTCCAAAAAAATTGCGTCCAAACATGCCCCTCCCTAATGCGATCCTTTGTTTCAAATTTCGCTTTAATATCTTTGTTTATGGCTTAGTTATGACACTTTATAGGATTTCGGTTTCCGCCATTTTGTGGGCGTGGCAGTGGGCCGATTTTGCCCATCTTCGAACTTAACCTTCTTATGGAGCCAAGGAATACGTGTACCAAGTTTCATCAAGATATCTCAATTTTTACTCAAGTTACAGCTTGCACGGACGGACGGACAGACGGACGGACAGACAGACATCCAGTTTCGACTCTACTCGTCACCCTGATCACTTTGGTATATATAACCCTATATCTGACTCTTTTAGTTTTAGGACTTACAAACAACCGTTATGTGAACAAAACTATAATACTCTCCTTAGCAACATTGTTGCGAGAGTATAAAAATTAAGGAATTTAAAACTATGAACAAAGTCCAACTGCTTTTAGCTCATAGCAGTGTAATTGTCGTGTAATGTAATGTAGTATCTGCCGCATAAAAGAAGAGCTTGCCAACTATTCAGCGTTGATGCTGTGCGAATCTTCCCGATTTACACGTAGTGCAAAGAATCACGGTTCCATCTGCTGGAGTGTGTCTCGATTTCGAGCTTCTAAAATGATTTTATAAGCCCTCGAAAGCACTCTAATTTTTACCTAATTTTCATATTTACACCAATTAAACTAAAATTCGAATCTCCCTGTCGAATTCGAAATTTGTAACTTTTAAGCAAATTACCCAAATTAAGTTCTATGGGACAGCGTTTTTGAAGTGAACATTTAATACTAATAGTAAGATGCGTTGCTACTGGTCTTTGGCAAGGCTTTCAATATCACCTCTATTAGCAAACTTTTCTCTGACTTAAGCCGCCACTTGCAATTGCAATGTCGTGAAAGTTTCTCCACAATATTTTGATGGAATTGCTGTGCCCGTCTTTTGCCTTAGCAGTCTGACTTTCTTCACCACACACAGACACAGGCAAGACTGCAGTTTTAATTGAACTGCAAAGTAATTTAAAACTCTCGCGCTCAGGTGCGCTGCAGCACAACGCTGCGTTGGTGTATGACGTGATGTTTATACATGCACCTAGGCAGCATCGACTGAGCCAAGATCTTGCCCATTTTGCTTATATTTTTGTAACCCGAACAAGGTATATTGATTTTGCCGAAAAGTTTTTAATACGCAGAAGGAAGCGTCGGAGACGGTATACGATATAAAGTGATCAATGTGTAAGTCGATTTAACAATATCTATCTGTCCGTCTGCATGTGTAGATGCAAACAAGTGCCTCAGTTTTTCATATCTCAGTCTGAGACGATTTTTTTCCAAGAACCTGCTAATTTGTTGGAACCGCTAATATCGAAGCACTCTGGCATATAGTTGCTATACAAACTGATCGATCAAAATCAAGATCTTATATGGAAAAATATTGTTATTGTAAATGGTTTGATAGCTTCTTTGCAACCAGAGTTAACATTTTTTCTTCTCTTTTATGCATTTAAAATGCAATAAGAACTTTCACTGACAGCATGCGACGTATTTTCTGCTATAAGCAATTGTGTCTGTGTGATGCAGCGCCATATTTGCATACTCAGAATGCATTGCGGAATCGAAGTCATGGACTGGCTACGGATTACTATTCATCGCATAATGCAGAAAAAAATCATAATTTGTATTTCGATTTGCTGCAAAATCTCAAGGAAAGACCCCACGTTGCTTAATGAGAATAACAATTTAATTGAGAAAAGAGCGCAAACTTACTTTCATTAATTATGTGTAAAATGAATTGTGTTCGCGTTGCTTTTGTGCCGGGTGAAATATAATGACTCGCATATGCAGGCAAGAGTTCGTTTGTTTGCATGTCAAAGTGTGTGTGTGCGTCAAAATAATTTGAAACAGCAGAGAAATGAAGGTTGGATGTGTGATTGTGAAATATGTAAATACGCGCGATTGCAAGCTTATTGCATTTCTGTA
The DNA here is from genome assembly GCF_016617805.1 of Bactrocera tryoni. Classification (NCBI taxonomy): domain Eukaryota; kingdom Metazoa; phylum Arthropoda; class Insecta; order Diptera; family Tephritidae; genus Bactrocera; species Bactrocera tryoni. The sequence goes on from NC_052499.1 coordinate 9,456,208, forward strand.
AGCACCAGCGATGGCAAATGTGTGTACGTGTCGCTGATGGGGAATTAATTACGTTTCAAAGTTGCGGAAAATGCGAAAAGCTCATTGAATGTCAAATAGTTGGCTGTTGTCGCTGTTGCGCTTGCTATATGCAGTTCGGCGTGGCACAGAATCGAATTTTGGGGTCTAAATTGTAAGGCAAGCAAACAAGCAAGATACACATTTATATATATCCATATATACATACAGTCATTTAAAATGCAAAACAGCGTATCATCAAAATAAAATTGAAAGTCGGTGTCAGATATACACGTATTAACCAAAATATAACTATTTTATAACCAAAACTCAAATTTTGTTTCAATATGAGTGTATGATAACCAATATATAACCACAAAATAACCATTTAGACCCAAAACTCAAATTTTGTTTCAATATTAGAGGTTTCTATAGTATCGTATTTCATTCGCCTGTAAATTTATGAAAAGTGATGTTGCATTATTTTCATTTTAGGTGACGATATGTACATATGTTTATATCTACATGGGAATGAACTTGGCCTTATAGGAACTCTTGAAGTGCTGCCAGAGGTAGATAATATTCTAATTATTATCAAAGCTCATTTAGTGGGTTTCCACAAAGCTAATTAGAAAATAAATAAAAAATCATTCTTATTAGAATATATTTTCAACTATAAGTCCTCGTACGGTTTCATGTGCTCCTCGTTGAAAGTTGCGTGCGATGCTATGATTTATGTTTATATGCTGCAAAATGCACATATGTATCTTACATATTTTACTCACAATATATTGGTAGTAAAAATTTATTTGTAGCATGCAACAGAAACCGTTACTCGTCAAAAGACTGCATATTACTCGAAATCGTCGATATCATATTACTATATCATATGCTTGTATATAGCTGATATATAAACCAAACAATTGAACGCAAATACTTGTATCGAAAACATTTTCATTTGACGAGATATCTTCAAGAAATTTGTACTGAATTATTGTACAAGGTAATTAATCAAACTCCAAAGAAATGGTTCCAATCGGATCACTATAGCGTATAGCTGCCATATAAACTGAACAATCAAGATAAAGATTTTATACCCCGGGATTAATGCTTTTTCTTGTAACAATATACTAACAACATTCTCAAGCGGTTTAGATTGCCATGCTTACCTCGTTTACTCACTACTCTACAAAATCTCAGTGGCTCGCCTGTGGTGCCTGATCTGCGCACGAGTGCACATCCGTTTGTTAGCGCTCCATTGCCAAATAGTTTTAATGAATGACGGATGTGCTCGTTGCATGCTAAATTATTTGTGGTTTTCGTATAAACCGTTAATTGCATGCTACCCCACTAGTTTGCACTGTCATCGATACAGAAAATTCATTTGCAAATAGAGTCTGCAGCGGAATTAATAGAAAAGTGAAATCGTTATTCAGCAGAAATACATGCCAGCGAAAAGTATCTAGCGCAAATAACGGTATTAACTACGGCAAACTTGACTTTAATTTATTCTCGCAACATGTTGCAAAATCTATCGGGCAACACTAATTGAGCAAATTTTGTAATTATTAATTATCGTGACAAAAGTTGTAACTAGAGAAAAAGTTTCTGAAATTTCATAAAAAGTACATTTTTTTTAGAATTTTTAAAATCTTTAAATTAAGCGCGGTAAAAAATTCGAACAAAAAGTTATTCTTTGTTTGAAACTTGCTCCCAGAAACACTCAAACTAAATAAACAGCAATATCAATAATTACAGTTTAACGAATAATTGATATATTCAACTAAAAAGTTTTTCAAACAAGAACTTAGGTTTCATATTATTGGAGTTTGAATGATATTGTAGAAATGCTTTCTGTAATGCACTATACCGATTTTCGTGACGATAACTGGACAAATAAAAGAGTATTCCACAAAAAACTTGAGTTTGAACGGTTAGTTTGTATGACAGCTATATGTTATATCTGTCCGATCTAAACAATTTCTTCGAATATTGTAGGGATAATTTAGCTAATACTCAGTGCCGAATTTCATAACGTTACTTTGTCGAATAAAAGAGATTTTCATACAAGGACTTGAGTTTGATCGGTCAGTTTATATGGAAGCTACATGTTATAGTTGTTCGATTTGAACAATTTCTGCGGATATTGTAGAGATTTTTTAGGTAATATTCTATGCCAAATTTCGTGATAATACCTTTCCAAAGAAATGATTTTTCCATACAAAAACATGAGTTTGATCGGTCAGTATGTATGGCAGCTACATGCTATACTTGTCCGAACTAAAAAATTTCTTCGGATATTGTAGAGATATATTAGCTTGTAATTTGTGCCAAATTTCGTAACGATAACTTGACATATAAAAAAGCTTTATTTACAAGGATATGAGTTTGATCGGTAAGTTTGTATGGCAGCTATAAGCCATAGTGTTCCGATCTGAACAATTTCGTCGGATATTGTAGAGACTTTTAAGAATATATTCTATATCAAATTTCTTGATCATAACTTGTCCAATAAAAGAGTTTTCTTTACAAGGACTTGAGTTTCATCGGTTAATTAGTATGACAGCTATAAGCCATAGTTGCCCGATCTAAACAATTTTAACGGATATTATAGAGATGATATGGATAATATTTTGTACCAAATTTCAGAACGATATTTTGCCAAATAAAAAATATTTCCATACAAGCACACAGTTTCCCTGTTCAGTATAAAAACTTAAAAAGCATGAAAAGCATACCAAAGGAAGTCGCATAACAACTTAAGTGACAAAACAGTAACTCTACGAAATTCATTCGTGGGTACACCTATAACGATTTATACCAAAATAATATGCTTCAAAAAATTTCAATATTGCCTTAGTTGCTATTGCACCTGGTCAAGACGTAACGCTGAGAACTTAACTTAACGGAAACATGAAAGTGACAACACCACTAAACAGAATATTACTGGCTTGTAGCCGTGGTGTGTCTGGGTATTTGTATGGTCTTTAGGAGGCTTCTCGAACTTGCGCCAGGAATTATAGCTGTCCGTATTCATTTTCACATTGAGTCACTGCCAATGAAGCGAGACGCACACACATACGATCAAACATATGCGATGGAATGCGCACTAAAAGGAATGTTTTCGAAGTACCCTAAGGTATTATAGAAATCTGAAATTAAAATTGCTATGAATACTGGAAATAAAGTAGTTTTCTCGTATTTATTGGGGCGTTGGTGCGCCGCTGAGTGCTTTTGACACACGCATTTAGATATGATAGTTGCAGCAAAATACCGATTGTGCAAGAGTTTTTCCAAAATGTTTGAGTAAGAATGTGTGCGTGTGTATGTGGCGTACAGGTAACTATGAACGCAATTAAATGCGAACTCATAAATTTCGAATTCCTTCTGAGCAGACAAGCAATATACCATTTGAGCAGCATACAACTCATGCTGCACGCACACATATACATAACAGCATATTGATATACAGTTATTTGTGTGTTCACATTATTTATGTGTGGCTTTAATAAATGTATGAATACCGGATATTTGGCTGACTGTTTCAGTAGTGTGTGCAGCCAGCCGTCGTCATTACAGCAACTCGTTTTCACTTCAGCGCCGAAGCGCCAACCAGTCAATCCAGCCAGAGCACACATCTTTGCAATTTGGAAGGAAGAATTTAACGTAAATTTTATGCCACTTACCCAAAGCGTTGTGCTGGCACACACATATGTACATACGTTCATAAGTCTCTGCATGTGGAGTAAGGACCGGATATCGCATGGGAGGCATTTACTTATGTATGCATTATATCATGGTTGCTCTATGTACGGTAAAATTACTCACTTACGCATTATATATTTACTTATATACATATGTGCGTGTGCGTGTGTTTTGGTCACTATGCCATTGAATGGACATTTGTATTTTAACTTGCATAATAAATCTGTCATATGAGTTAAGGACTTCCAAGCAAGGCATATCATTAATACCTGTATGTGTGAGTATGTGTGAGTCTGTGCGAATTTAAGAAAATTTTGCTGGTCAATAAATGGTTTGCAAGCAGATGAAGTGCTTGTATCTGAGCGGTTATCATTAAGACCACACAGCTCGCTTGCTTCAGACGGCAGACAAACCAGAGCCCAGCGCCAACAAGCTCTGCTGATTTCTTTCGGTTGCTAAAGTAACTGTGGAGTTGAATACATGCAAAGGCGTTAAAATAAACGTACACATGCATATATGTATACTAGGGTGTCCGTTTTTCACAAGTTGATCTTTTTTATAGATGCCGAAAATGCCTAATACCAAATTTTTTATTCTTCAAAAAAAAATTTTTTTTTTAAACATTCATTAACGTTTAAACACAGTAGACCTAACGTCGCCGTGCATTCTTAGTCTATAATTTGCATTCATACGGTACACCATGTCGTATAAGCAGCACAGATTGTAGAAATCACTTGTATGAATGCTCAGTATATTTGATGCATAAATTTAACTGCGTGTAACTTTTAACGGACTATGTTTATAGGAAAATCAATAAAATAAAAATAAAACTTTTTGGAATAGAAAATTATATAAATGTTTTTATGGATATGCCAAGAAAAATGTGTAAAGAGCGGAATATTGTGTATTCAAGGGTGATCCATTTCAAGGTTCCCTACTTTAAAAAAAAATCAGAAACTTCAAATTTAATGAGGAATGCTTATTATCATTCGACAGAAAATTCCTTAGCATTTATATTTCGAATATTATCTGTTTCAAGTGTTGGCCGCGGCTAACGCACAGATGATCTCAGATGATCATCCGTTGAGTCCAATTTGCGATAACTCGTTCGAGCATTTTGATTGGTAACTGGCAAATGACGCGTGCCATGTTTTACTCCAAGGCCTGAGACGAAACAGGATTGTCCACATATACTGTAAACTTTTCATATCCTCATAGAAAAATGTCTAATTGTGTGCTATCACACTATCACATGATCTTAGTGGCTAATCGCCCGGCCCAAAACGTGACATTATTTGTTCACCGCAGTCTTCTCTCAATAAACCCATTGATTGATGCGACGACTTTTCTTGAAACCAAATGTCAGCGAGATCGCGATCTTTAATTTTAAGCATAAAACAGTCGGTTATCAAGGCGCGATAACGGCTGCTATTGACGGTTACATTGTCACCGGCATCATTTCTGAAGAAATTCGATGCCTCCACCGATCTATAAACCACACCAACACCGTTGTTATTTCTAGATAAAATGGCAATCATAGAATATCCTTAGGCGACTTTTCGTCCCAAATGTGGTTAGTTTATTGTTTACATACCCATTGAACCAGAAATAGGCCACATCGCTGAACAAAATTTGGCTAAAAATTGTCGGATCTTCTTGGAACTCTTCAAGTGCCCATAGAGCGAAGCGATGTCGCTTGGGAAGGTCGAGCGGCAGCACAAGCTGTATTTTGTATGCTTTCAACTGAAAATCTCGACGTAAAATGCGTAAAATCGTTCCATACGTTAATCCGAGTTGCTGCGAACGATGCCGAATCGATTTTCCATGGTCTTCTTGTACACTTTCAACTACGACTGCTTTATTTTCCTCACTGCTTACTAGACGTGGTCTATTCGGTCGAATATTATTCAATATTGAATGTTTCGTGTCAAGTTGGCTGATGGTGTTGCAAATAGTACGCTCAGTAGGCCGATTATGTGGACTATAAGTTGAGCAAAGCGCGCGAAACACATCTGTCAAAAAGGCTGTCAAAAAAATTAGCTCAACTTGGATCACCCGTTACAATATTCTTTCTTCAAGTTTATAGATGTATTTTTTTGGAGCTCAAAAATTTATTTGAGTATAGAATATAGATTTTATTAAGATATAGAAAAAAATCCACTTTATATTAATGGGAAACTTAAGCTTAAATTCTTACTTTAAATTGAAAATAAAGCGCTTATTCACATTGAATGCTTGTTTTAAGAGGAAAAAAGTAAAATTAAACAACATGTTTGAAAAAATATCAAACAAATCGGGAAATAATAGATACCCTAATGTATGAGTCTATAAAAAGTAAGCGGCAGTAATTTCGGTAATGCGCTCACAAGAATTATATTCACGGACTTCCACTTGAATGCACAGCAGATATGTGCATGTAATGGGTTTTCCATTTCTTACTATTCGACGGAGGTGAAAATGAAACCAAATATGCGTTAACTATGCGAATTTCATGAAAATAGATTGTTAGTGCACCGAAAGCATCTCCAGAAGATTGCATATAGAAACAAGAAAAAACGTTAACTTCGGTTGTACCGAAGCTAAATACCCTTCACAGGTGAATTTCTGTTAGTAACTATGTGTTCAGTTTGTATGGAAGCTATATGCTATAGTTAACCGATCTGAACAATATCTTCCGATATTACATTTTTGCTTTGGAAAACTTGTGCCAAATTTCGTGAATATATCTTGTCAAATGTGAAAGTTTTCCATACAAGAACTTGATTCCGATCGTTCAGTTTATATGGCAGCTATATGTTATAGTGCTCCGATATCGGCGGTTCAGACAAATGAGCAGCTTCTTGAAGAGAAAATGACGTTTGCAAAATTTCAAAACGATATCTTAAAAAATGAGGGACTAGTTCGTATATATATAGACAGACAGACGGACAGGCGAACAGACAGACGTACATGGCTAAATCGACTCAGCTCGACATACCGATCATTTATATATATACTTTATATGGTCTCCGACACTTCCTTATGGGTGTTACAAACTTCGTGACAAACTTAATATACCCTGTTCAGGGTATAAAAAGCTAACTTTAGAAGTGATAACACCGACATTCCATACACCAGCCATTATCTTACCATTTTGTATATCGTACAAAAATTTAATATGGCTTGAAACTTAGAAGAAAACGTTTTAAGCAAACTCACGCTGCAATGTCATTATATGATTAATGCAAATTTTCTGTAATTACTTTAAATGTCGGCATAATTATATTTCAACTTTAAACAAATAAACCGCACTTACGGCTTATAATACCGATTATCATGCCAAAAACAATGAATCACTTATCAGCGTAACCCACTGCAAGCGCATAAGTAATTACATAGCCCAGGCTGATAAAGTTACAAGCGTAATATTCATTAACTCATTCTCACGCAAGCCGACCCACACACCGCGCGCCCGCAAGTCACGCATGAAAGTGTAAATAAAAGCGTGTGTCTGATATGCACGCTGACCCACAACGGGGTTGCACAGCTGTGAAAATCCCAAAACTGCATTTATTTATAGACCGGGGCAAATTAATTTATTGTTTTCAGTGAAATATATTGCGTATACGCCATGCACGCACGTACGACCGTCGAGGTTGCCGCCGTGTCGCTAGGTGCAGCATTTTAACGACACATATTCCATGGCCGCATATCGTTATTTCCCCTGTTGCATAATGCAGCGTTTGTTGACTTCGCTGTAAATGGACGGCATGCTGTGTTTATAGAGAATTGTAACCAACTCTCGGCTTTGATTTGCAAAGAACAAACAACAAATAGGTCGCGAATAATTTATCGAAAATTTTGAGTAATTAAATTGTAATGGAAACGATTTAGTTGTTTGGAATTGTAATTATTTCGTTTCATAGGCGGAAAAGGCATTTGATGGCATGCTTACACCTGCGCTTACGCATGCATTGCGAAAGTAATTACGGCAGCAAAGTGTTTATTTCATTTACATTTGTTCAAATGCACAAATCGCCGGTATTGTTGTGTTTAATTGATTCCATTTGCTCTTTTGTTTTGCTAATAGTTCATGCAAACAACCATTCCAACACATGTGGCACTTAACTGGCCCAAAATGCAGCGATAATTATGTTGCCTTATTCAGTATTGCTTCGATTTTCATTTACAACAGAGCCAACATGGCAAATAAAAAGTACTTGCATGTACGAGTAAGCAAAGAAATACTGTTGCCTTTAGCAACGGAGTACTCGTAAGCCAGTTGTGCTTCGGTAGCAAAATATGTTTCCTTCTTCCCTTATTGGCAAAGCAGTGAAATATTTTAGCTTGTACGGTTTTAAGCACTTTGAATTTTTAGATGACTTTGAAGCAGCCGAAAGCCGAAAAACTCAAGAAAGCGTGGTAATAAGTAAGATTTATATTAAAAATACTTCATCAGCTGCGGCAAAATTTGGAACATGACTTCACTGCCATTGCGATCTTTGGAAATCTTGAACAGATTATTGTATCAATAGAAGGAATATATAACAAAATTTATATAGCCTACCCAAAAGAGTTTTTGAAGAAATATATAATTATTATTCAAATTACAGGCGATCTTAGATGGCGCTAAAGCAGAAGTCCTCCATCTGGGAGTAATAATAGGCTCAAGCTTTAAATTTAAGGGTCACCAAGAATTCACTGCAGGTAAAGCAAATAAAATACTCAACGCCTTATCAACAATTATTGCAAATAAAGTCTGCGTGCCTTCCAGACAGCGGTTTTTACTCGCAAAGGTAATGAGATGGGTTTGTGCTATACGCGGCTCCAATATGGATACGGACATTAGGCATCAAAACATAAGAGACAATATCAAGTGATGATGCTGAAGTAATGAGCATGTAAATATTCTTTTGTTGCCTTCGCTTTTTAAGTATCAGGGAAATACTTAAAACTACACTCGATGGTAGTTTTGCGATTGAAAATTTGGCGACACTCATATGTCAGTCTACTAGAAAGCTGTCAGGGAAGTGGCAGCCTCAATCATGACAAAACTGAGACATATAGAGCAAAGTAGGCGTCCGTCAGTCCGTGCCATAGAGGAGACTTAAATGTCTTATCACTTCCACTAAGTAAAACCAAATCAAGTGGTTGGTGGAAGAGTCTGGAGTTGAGAGTGGATCAAAGTTCCACACTCCGGCTTTTAATGCATCCCCCTACTTAAAAAGAAAAAAAGTCCTCCAATGCTGTAATGATTCCGTCTTTCAGCGTGAATGAAGCCTCAGAAAAGTTATTTACAAAGAAAAAGTAATTTTTACCAAAATGTTGGCTGTTTTAAAACTGCCAAAATACAATTATTTATCAAATCACAGCGGAGGTGGGTCCTTATCAGAAGAACTGTCGATTAGATCATTTATTACTGAGTACGCGTTTCGGTTAGGTAAAGAGGTCGATCCTGTCAGGAATCTGACTTGGACAGCTTAGAAAGCCAATTAGTGTAACTAAGAAATTATCTATATAATAGATCGTAAGACACTTATGAATCGACAAAAGGCTTTGAACCTACCACAAATTTGTGAAGGCGACCAATGTCAGTTTCGGCTATGTCTCTTGGTTCGCGGAAAGTAGATATTTCACTCTCAGTCTTGCAAATGGCACAGAAAGTTTCCAACTAACCCTCTTCCATATAACATTAACAACTAGAGTCCGTTAAGATGTCTAACATTACCGCATAAGCGCCTTTTTGACAATTTTCAGTAAGAACTACTATTATTGCGGCAAGGTGAACATTGCTAAGAGCTAGTAATTCAGGTTATCACCTGCGTTCTACTCCAGGCCCGCACAGGAGCGGGTCATTGCTATTGCTGAACGCATGCAAAGTTCATTGTTTGGCGCCATTCCGAGCAATAGAGCCTCCTCTTGGCAGCTCTGCACCTTTGCAGTTGCCAGCAATTACGCTATGACCAGGCGCTCAAATGGGTCTAATGACTAAGGATTTTGATGCTATTTTTAAAGTCAAATGCACCTTTACTAGCTTTGAGAGTACAATTAGCGAGTTCAGCGACCGCCTCCAAACTCCCGTCCCAGTTGCGATTCATCCGTTTAAAAGTTCACTGTGTCTCTTTTTCAGCGACTTCTCCCCAAAAGTCTATTTCGCCCCCCTCAAGCTAATTAAACTTGACCCCAATACACATTTGCCAATGTATTTTCCAAAACTCGACACAGTTGCCAAAGCCAATTTCCGGAATAGCATTCAATGTGCATAGCGATTCACGTTTAATGTCTTCAATTGACTCAAAACGGTTTCCCCGAAGCGTTCGTTTGAGTTTGCCGAATACCCAGAAATTAAATGTTACTACATCAGGCGAATACGGTGGTTGCAGCACGCTATTGGTGGATGCGACGAGGCATTATCATGGTGCAAAAACTAAAAGTTGTCGGCTTATAACTTTCGAGCAAGTTTTATGAAAAGCTTCAAATTCAGAGTGATCTACATTAGTTGATCTTGGAACCAATCGTGTTTTCACTTTTCTTAGGCCCAAATGATATTGCAAAATGGTTTTAATTGAACCTTCCGATATTTTGACGATGCTAGTAAGATATCTGACGGTTAATCGTCGCTTCTAAAGCACCAATTCCTTTATTTTATTGGCGTGTTGATCATCAGCTGTTGTTGATATCCGTCCTGGACGTGGTTCGTCGTTAACGCGTTGTCGACTCTCCTTGAACAATTTGTACCAATTAAAAACATTTGCTTGCAACAAACAATTATCTCCGAAGACCTTCCCCAACAGTCTGAACGTTTTGGCACCAGAAGTTTGATTTTGCAAACAAAATTTCGTGGAACTTCTTTCTTGAATAATTTCACTCATCTTAAAAATCACAAAATGTACTTCAGGAAAACATATACACACTAATGATTACTTTGATGTGACATTGGACACAGATGGCACTGATAGTCATACCAACCTAAAACAAACTAATTCGATGAATGGGTTTCGCGCGGAATTGTAATAAAAAAGTCTGACTTTTTTTGCCCACAGTAGTACGCAATATTGAGTGAATTGCGGCAGAAGGCTTTGACGACTTGACCTCGACAGTTGCAATAAGCAGCCGACTATTTTCTTGAATGCATGCAGATATTATTGCAGTTGATGTGGCAAAAGTGCGTACGCGGAAAAACCCGTCGAAAGGGATAAAATTCAATGGAAAATTAGATCACAGAAAGCCAATACAGCGAAAGTTGAAATGACACTGACACAAACCAATATGTAGACAGAAATGGGGGCACGTATTTCGCGGCCATAGGCAGCCCGTTTATTTCAGTCTCATTTTTCCATGAACTTTGTGGAGTGTGACTCGCGCTTTACGTGCTCATCAGCTCAAACTTATCTGTCCCATCACTGATATGCTTCACACTTTTTTGCGAAGGCACTTTGGTTGAAAAATGATATTTGCACAGAGAAAAGTTTGTTACCTTTTTGAGTTTGTACCTGTCTGTTCCTGGCTGTTCACAAGAAAGGCGGTGTGAGCGGGGGCGTTGTCGTGGTGCAACTTCCAATCGGCTGTGATGTCTTGTCGGACTCGATTTACCCTTCGTTTGAGTCGCTTGAGGACATTCACGTAAAACTTGGCGCTGACGATTTATCCCTTAGTAGATCAGCTTTACGACAGCAATATGGTTAAGTGATCCATTCTGAATATTGTGTTCAGCAATTATAGCCTTGATAAGGATAAAAAAACTGGGCAACTTTCAGGAAGATATCTTCTCCAATAAAAAAGTTTTTCATACAAGAACTTGATTTCATCGGCCAGTTACTATGGCAGCTATATGTCAATCGGAGATTATAGCGTTTGCTTTGGTATTACTTTGTGCCAAATTCCGTGAATAGAACTTATTAAAAAAATGTGATTTCCATTGAAAGATTCAATCCACTTCTCGAGTCAACAAGTAGTGAAAATCTACATTTAGCATGCAAAATGAACATAAGAAATGTAATTGTGTAAGAGGAATATGAAAAGCTTGTTTTTGCACCTGCTTCTATAGTTTTCAGAGTGGCTTACATTTATTGTTTCATGCGAGCCACTTGCTTCCTTACAAAAAATGGGTTCTTGCCAAGAATGTTGCATGACTGGCAAATTGCTAAACATATTACAAATGAAAGATGTCCTTGCGCTGGCATATAGAATGAGGAAAATATAGTTTTCTACCTTATTCCCTCGTGCAGACCACACACAAAACTCGAAACTGCAGCGGTGACGTATGAAAAAAGCCAAATATGCGCACAGCTGCTATATTCGCCGAGAAAATTGAAAATTGGAGTAAGTTGTGAACAAAACAAAGAAAGTGGTGTAATGATGCAATGAATGTGATTGAGGCCAACATGCGGCAACAGCGCAGCTTGCAACGCGCCTTCTAACACTGCTAACAACTGTATTTGGAATTGGAAGGGCGATATCTCAGCGGAATCAGGTGTGACAGCCATGTGCGAAACTTGCGCACACAAGCAAACGTCGCATGTGCATTTGTTAGTGTCGTTGTTTGCAATGCAGCTACCATGGTGTTGCAGTTGCAGGAATTGCAGTCACAGACGGATTGAAATTGTTAAAGCCAACGAGCAAGCGGATGATTGTTAGGTAGAGCTCAAGTCCTCAGCTGCGTCTGCTTGCATGGCAATCATCTTTAACTGAAACATATTTTCGGCCAGGCAACGCCGGTGCGAGATCAAGCAGACTGACGCAGGTGCAGGTGCATAGTAGCAAGTGAAAAGGTTATAACTGATTCTTACAGCAATTTCCGGTGCTATATTGCAGTTGCAGAAAATTGCAACTGAGCTCGTACATACACACACACACACATGTGCAAGCACATTCGCATGCGATGATTTGTCGTTCATACGGTTTACCCAAAGAGGCCTGCGGTATTGCATTGAGTGCAACAGTTTGATCCGGAAATCAGTTGCTTTCAACATCAAACACAATTTTGACAACGTTGATCTTTACAACAGCAACAACACTATTAACATATATCTACATATATGTATATATATATATTGCCACAAAAGATGCTCAGCACATTGCAGCCAATTGTGTATACCGTCTACCTCGGTTACACATATGTTTGTGAGTATGATATACTAGTATAGTACGAAAGAACACAACAACGTGCTCGCTCGAAGGTGGCACTTAAGGGACTGCAATGACAGCATAGGTAGCAGGCACATCTCACATAGCAGCTGTAGCCGTTGAAGTTCGTCTTGGTGACAAAAGCTACGCAAGCAGAAATTACCCACATACATCCCTGTCACGTAAACGAACTTGCCAATATTACATTTGCAGTTACTTTGTCAAACTGGCGACACCAACAGAAATCACCCATCAATGGCAACTGGCATTAAAAATGGCAATGAATTGTTGAAAGCATTGCTACGCATTTTCGTATCGCTCTGTTGTTGGCGCCAATAATCGTGAGTTGAAATTTGGCCCAAACTGACAGCCTACCAAGGGTGGTTACATAGATATATGTCGGTACACATATATTTACTTAAATTTTCTTATGTATGTATATATGAAACTCGCTTCGAGAACAACCCGCACAAATTACGTGAAAAACCAATTGTACCTTAAGGAGAGCACTTAGTGCGATTTGTAAAGAAACTATTTTCCATATTTCGACGGGTTGTAGCCTTTTTGCACAAGAGCTAACTGATCAATTAGCCGGCCTTTGCTCGATTAACGCGCAAATTTAGATCGGTATACACAAAATGAAAATCTTATTTTACTACATACATCTTTAAACGAACTGTAATCGAGTTAAAACACGCGTGAAAATCTGCGGGTTTGTGAACAATTTCATTTGATTGTATTTAACTCTGCGGGTTGTTGTCTAGGCTATAAATTTGGTTGTGTGCACCGATAACATAGCAATCAGCTGATGAATTTGAATCACCACGCTTGCAAAAGTCCAGACGCTGAACCCAATTTTCGACGGTTTTCAAGCATAAATCGGCCGATACTTTTACAATTTCACGTTCTATAATCATACGAAGTTCATCAATCGTCGCTGGCTTGTTGGCATAGGCCATAGATTTGACGTAACTCCATAGGTAGGAGTAAAACAGCGTAAAATCCTAAGATAACATGTTCACCAAACTTGGTTTTCCATAAATCGATTATGGCATTAGCTGTGTGGTTTGTGACGCCGTCCTGTTGGAACAACATATTGTCCAAGTTATCATTGAGCGGTACCGATTCCCATTCACAGTAAATTACGCCCCATAATTTTTTCGGAATACAATGGTGACTCATGTAGTACATGTGGACTGCTGCCTGACCAATAAGGCATATTTTGCTTATTGACAAAGCCATTGTTCGCTGAAGTTAATTTTTCGATGAAACTCAGGATCATTTTCAAGTTGTTGCTCAGCCCAATTCACGAACATATGAGAATTCTGGTGGTTAAGCGGTTTCAGTTCTTTCGTCAATTTGATCTTGTAAAGATGTAGGCGAAGATCTTTTCGCAAAATTCACCACAACGACGTCACAGAGATGCCCAACGCTTGAAAACGACGTGTGGGAGACTGATTTGGGTCTTCCTCAATTGATGCGCCAGCGGTAGCAATATTCTCGACATTACGGACACTTCTTTGTCTCACTGTCACGGGAACGTTTTGTACTGTGCTGACGAATTCATATCTTTCCACTAGAAATTATTGATCTGACAGGACAATTATGACGACTATAAATTGGACGTCGCGCTCTTAAAGTTGAATCCACTGACTCCGAGCTACGGTAGTAAATTTTAATAATTTCGAATCGCTGTTGGATGGTATATCTTTCCATGATAAAATGGCAAACCTTACTGAAGAGAAATGTAAAAAGAGCGGGAAAAAATTTGGCCTCGTTTGCAGTGCTGTCGGTCTACTTTGTAACGTCTCTGTGAAAACAACTTTTACTTCAAAAAGACAAGCGTATACTGTACACTAATCAATATTTGAATATGATATTTGACACAGATATCACTGACAGTCACGCCAACTTAGAAAAAGATATTTCGAAGCTTGTTTTCGTACGAAATTTATATTAAAAGGTCTTAATTTTTGTTTATCCATAGTAGTAATTCAAAAAATATGTAAAATTTTTCCCGACTAACGTCTTATTTAGGCCGACCCTAGGTATGGCCCTATTGTCCTTAGCAAACTGAGCGTATACTTTATATTTCTGTGAAGCACTCTACTTAGATGTTTCTAAACACGAAACTATGCACATTCAACTATTCAGATGGCTGATTGGGTGCGCCTGATTGCTCGGAAGTTGGCAGATCTGCTTTTCACCAAAAAACGAGTTTTGTCGCTTTTATGGCTTTGCGCAGCAATTTGCGCTTTAGTGTTATTGTACTCATACGTTGTGAATATTGTTTTGTGCACAAAATTTATCACCGCCTGTGGTAGTTACATGCCGCTCGCAAACGCCCACCACCGTAGCAATAGTTCAGCGAATTTTTGCTGACGCTGCACGCACTTGCACGCCTCCGCTTGCAATCAATGGCACTCACACGTTCTCTAAGGCGGCAAGGCAGCGGCAAGATTTGGTGCGTGGAGCTACCCAGCTAAAAAATGGTTGCCACCGCACAATAGCAAGCTCACCGTTATGTGTATATGGCGGCTGCACATTCTCTTCGTGCCAGCACGTCTTGTTTGCTGTTCGCACAATTCGCGATTTACGTTTGTCGCTCGACTCCTGCACATAAGCACTTTACGTGTTGGTTTCTTCGCAAAGATTTTGTATTACACGTGAGTAGAAGCTGCTGGAAGAGTTTGTATGCAGCAACCGGTGTTTACTTAGTGGCGTCAATGCAGCTTGATTTGTTGCGAATGCTACGCGACTCGCGTGTGTGGGACTTCGGGAATTAATCAAGTGAAAATAGGTGTGAACACGCAGCGAGTTCAAGCGCCGCTTTCGTTGATAGCTAACCTTTAAAGTGGGCGGTAGGAGGTAGGTGAGCGAAAGTGTACACCTCTTTTTGTTTTTGGTTGAAATACTCAAATATCCAGCAGGGAAATAAAATGTTCTCTTTGGTATAATTCAGTGCAGAAAGTTTGCCTCTCATAAAATTTCATGTGTGCAGCATTTGAATAGTGATTCGATGATCTTCCGTCAAACGTTTTCCGTTCTGTTGTCATCTTAAGTGGCTCAATGAATACAGGTTTTTGCCAAAATGGCGGTTTTCCAAGGCGGAGCAAGTTATTCTAAGTCAAAAAAGAAAAAAAATCTTCTGAGTTTGAACACCAGTTTTTTTGCACTGCTTAATTGCTCTTTTTTTAATGGCCACAGGAAACTCGCTATTGGCTGAAGCAAACACAATGAGCGAAACTTCTGAAACCTTACAGCGTTCCTTAATTATAATAAGAAAAAAAAACCACCGAAGTACAGTCCAAAAAATAAAGGCGATAACAAGAAAGTGATTTCCGCTGTCAACAAGTGAAGAAATGTGAAAAAAAAACGCACAAGATCTAAGCAAATAAGCTTATTCATTATATGAAGGGTATTAAGGAATGCTCTCTATTCGAAACTAATAAAACTACAACAAATGTAGGGAAGGGCTTAGCTCGGGTGGTTCTGAACAATTAAACTTTTCCAGGCTCAAAGCTGGGATAATTATTTTCGAAATTCAGTAGTTACGGGGTTTTTAATAAGAGACCTACAAATGTTTGTGATATCAATGAAGTTCTGTAGTCTTGTGAAAGTAAATTTAATGCCATTAAGTAGGGAACTCGATTTCTTTTGCAAGGCCGTCACTGACACGCTTGCAGAAGTCCAGAAGCATAACCCAATTTTCCACGGCTTTCAAGCATAAATCGTGCAAAACTGCTGCAATTTCATGTTCGATATTCGTACAAAGTTCACCAATCGTCGCTGGTTCGTTTGCATAGACCATAGACTTGATGTAGCCACACAGAAAATAGTCTAACGGCGTCATATCGCACGACCGAAGCGGCCAAATGACTGAGCCATTTCGTGAAATAACACTTTCACCTAACTTGGTTTTCAATAAATCGATTCTGACATTCCCAACACCAAGTCCAAGTCCATATCATCCGTTTCGGGCCAAAAATATTTGGTTGTCATTGAGCGGTAGCGATTCCCATTAAAAGTAACGTGCCGGTCTTGATCATGACGAAAGAAGTATGGCCTAATGACGCCGCCGGCCAATAAAACACATAAAACTGTAATTTTTTCTGGATGCAATGGTGACGTGTCAAGTTTTTTCTCAGCCAAATCACGAACACACGACAATTCTGGTGGTCAAGTGGCTTCAGTTTTTGCGTCAATTTGATCTTGTAAAGATTTAAGCCAAGATCTTTTCGCAAAATTTGCCAAAACAACGTGTGATTTGAGTCTTCCTCAATTGATGCGCTACCGACAGCAATATTCTCTACGCTATGGGCGCTTCTTTGCCTCATTGGAACGGAAACATTTCGGGAAAATCTGTTATACAATTTTATTATATGTGAAGGAGGCGGGGTTGTAATATTTTATACAAAAATTTGCTCTGGATCGATTGAGTAGGTCTTGAGATATGAATTTTCACCGAAATGTGGGCGGCACTACGGCCACCGTCTAATCTCCTACGAAGTCATGTTGTAAAACTGAATGTCTGTGGAGTATTTGCTTATGAATACATCATGATTTCAGTAGTTTTATCTGAACCAATCTAAGGCAAATGGGCAGGATTATCACCCGATTAATGCTTAATTGTGGCACTTTATAAAGTTCCTGCAGTTACTTTTTTGTTTGACAAGATATTTGCATAAAATTTTGTGCAGATTATAATCAAGTGCAAGGCTACATTCTCTGAATATATTGCTCAGATCGGACAACTAAAGCATATAGCTGTCGTATAACCTAACCCATTAAATTCAAGATAAACATCCATTCATTCCTTTTAATGCTACGATAAATGCACCTGTGAAAGTTATAATTCTTATTTTCACTATAAAGCGTTGCAAGGGCTTATAGAATGCTCATCAGAAACGATTTTTTATATGAGTTCTTCAAATCTTTGCCATTGTTATAAACGTATGTAGTCACTTCTGCCGGTTTTGCTATAGGAACATTAATTATAGCCTAGTGACTAACGACAAATAAATAGCGCAAGTCAATGAAGCCGCACAGAGAAGCTTATCTTAAAATTATGGCCAATTTTTTCATATATTTACACTTAATAATATTATATACTCGATTACAATCATATTATTGGCAGATTTAAAAGTATCCCATATGTATATAGATATTTATATATATATATATATATATATATATATGTGTGTGTGTGTGTGTCAGAATATACAATTCTGCTACAGGCCAAAAAACAGGTTACAAAATTTCTCTATGTTAATATTATTTTTCAACCAAAGTGCCTTCACAAAAATGTGTGAAACATATCAGTGATGAAACCGATAACTTTGTGGTGATGACCTCGTCAAGCGCGAGTCACACTTCAAAAATTCCATGGAGATCACAAAAAATTAAACTGAAATAATTGGGTTTCCTATGGCCTTGATATGTATATGTGCGCTTTTTTCTGTCTTTGTATTTGTTTGTGCCGTTGTCATTTCAACTTTCACTGTATTGGCTTTTGTAGTGCTACTTTTCCAGGCAATGTTATCAATTTCGACGGTTTTTTCCGCGTATGCACTTTTGCCACATTGGCTGCAATACTATCTGCATGCATTAATGGAAATAATCGGTTGCATGTCGACAAGGCTCTCTGCCGCAATTAACTTAATATTACGTATACGCTACGCGTGGGTTGAAGCAGTGTTTATCCTTTATGAAAATGAAAATAAGCAAAGCATTATTTGTGCAATAATAATAAATCTAAAATATTCAAAGTTCCTACTGGCACTCAATAGAAGCGACTGTATGATTGGAGTATTCACTGGTCACAATACGGCAGCGGCACACGCCTACAAACATGAACCGGACAGTTCGAGAAGACTACGCTTTAAGCATTTGGGGTCACAGGGTATGAGACACTAGAGAAGGTATTGTTAGGGAGGTCTCAAAGTCTGTTCTTATTTGCCACAAGCGCAGGCATTCTAAAGGATATCACTTCATCACTACGAAGTAATCGAACTAATCTAACCTAATGTATTTTAATAATATATCTCACATATTGAACGATATACTCTGCAAATACAAACAAAGTATCCTGATGCACATGGGATCAAGAGGAAATACTTAATTAATATATTCTATTTTTGACACCAGACTAAATTACAACTAAGAAAATATGTGCATTTTATTTTACTAAAGCATTTCACCAATTGATCGACATTTTTGGCTTGAAACCAGTATTTTGCGCTGAGGTTCCCCTATTCAGTAGCTGGAATAGTATACTTGTAATTCAATTTCATCAATTTTTAGGTGAGAGTTGACAGATGCTTCATTTATCTATGGTAAAGTGAAAAGTCTGAAGAAACTTAAAATGACGTCATACGAAGGATTAAAGTAAAAAAAGTGTTAATCATGGAAAATCGACATTAAAAACCATACACTTTGGCATGCGTCTGAACCAATTAACGAAGAACCTTTGCCACTCTGATTGAGGTTTCTTCAAAACATGCGTTCGAACGCATCAACCGCCTCTTCATGAATCGATGAACTATAACGTCTTAAGGTATTTCTCACGTACGTGAATAAAAATAAGTCATTCGGTGCCAAATCAGGACTAAACGATGGATGACTCAGCAAGTCGATGTTTCGAGTACTCAAAAATGCAGTTGTTTCTTTCATTATGTGAGTACCGGCATTGTCGTAGTGAAGAATGGTAAGTCTTTGGAGATTGGTTTTCCTAATTTCTTGAAAGACAATTGGTAAAGAAATGATAGTGTACCACTCAGAATTTACCAGGATTTTCAAAAAAGTCCATCTGAAGTGCTTTTTGTGCGAAACAATTTTGTTGGATTCGGCTCAACTGCAAACAACAATATAGTCAATGCTGTTAATTTTTGAGGTCATAGCATAAATCTAAGATTCATCGCTTGCCTCAATGATATAGACTTGTTTCCATGCATCTCCATCGTATTTTGCAAAATTTTTCTCAATCCAAGGACACCAACCTTTTTTTGAACAATTGACAAATTGTGTGGGATCCAACGTGAACGACTTAACAGTCAAATATTTATGCAATTTTTATTGTCAATCTCGCAGTTTGTGCACAACATCATTAGTTACCGGGACAACAACTGCTTTTGCACGACATTCACGAAATTTGACTTAGAGTAATAAACGACCTCGAATGAATCCACTTTACCATAGATAAAGACTGGCTTTGATCGAGCTTCATGGCGAAAAATATAATTAAGTTCATAGTTGTACTATCACTAAGTTAAACTACGTCAAAAAATGGAAAAAATAATTGCGATTTAATTCCGTATTTTGGCTGAGATGAATATTTCAAGTTACTGTAAACAACACCAAGAGCGCTCGTGTGACAAAGTGTTCTATATATACATAACATCGAAAATAATAAGCCTTAAGATAATATTGTAAGTTTACAAATCACGAAATACAAAAGGTAACCCTCGTGTGTATACATATTATATATATAGTATATCATTTTCATAAGTTTATTATGTCAATAGGACTTTTTTGTCGAACTTGATTCAAAATATTTGGCAATTGCTGAGACATGAGGAAATTTTACGAATTTTTATTATGTTATTAAATTGTACAACACATCTAGAATACTGCTCTAAATTTTCAAGTTGATCCGAGTAATAGTTTCGGAGATACAGATTTGAGAACTTGTGCGCTCGAGGCTAGCTAGGCTAAGTGCGCCGTCTTTAATCTCCTTTTTCTGGAAACTGTGATTTTGAAGTCGGTTGGCAAGAGTTCTTGAAAAATACTCAGCCGTTCTTCATGAAATTTTACACAGATCTTAAGATACAGTTCTTAAAGACTTAAATGAAGGACTTTTTTTCGAATGTCGCAAAGTTTTCATTTAATTTTTTTGTAAAAATATCTGCCGGAAAATCCAATTTTCAGTTTTCCTTCGTCCAAGTTCGAAGACAAGAATGTCAACACATAATTTAATTTTCCATAAACTCGTTATAAGCTTACAACTCGCGAGATAGCTGTTTTTCGGTTTTCTCTAATTTTTCAAGCGCTGTTCGCTAAATTGTTGTAGTTTGTCTCGTCCACCAGTAATGGCGAGCTTGTTTCCTGAACTACCATGTCAAGCACCTTTGTTTTGCAAAAGTTTTACAACCTTCGCATGAGCCTAGCATTGGCAAGCTTCATAGCAGAAGCATTTAATAAAATGTGCGGAGTCGATGCAAAAGCGGTAAGCTGCTTATACGCTTCGTAACATTCACATTATCCCCACTGCACTTTGAGTTTAATAAACCTGTAGTTATTACTAAAGTTCTCCCCGAATTTCATGTGGCTAATTATGTGCAAAGTTACTCCGCTTTTAACTATGCCACCGCTAGTTTAAGCTTTTCAATTTCCTCTAACTTATCGCATTGTCACAGTTCATTAGCGCATTTCGCACAACCAACTTCAAGCCCATTCATCTGTGTTAAAATATGCATAAATGCGAAATTTTGGTGAGCAGAAATGTTGTCAGTTTCCAACAGTTCGAAAAGCCGTAAATGTATTTATTGAAGGAAAAAGAAAATTATTTATCACTAATGAGCCAAGTTATTATTATAAATTTAACTGGGCGAATAGCTGTTATGATTACCACCATCTATATCCTACTCATGCTACTTTTCAACTCAAAAAAAGTCTGTCACAGCACAAAAGTTGCAGCTTACTGGTGGTGCCTGTGTCAATAAATGCACGTACAGGCAAAATTTCCTGCTTTGAAATGGCTCAAACGTAGCCACGTTCATCAGTTACAGACGTTGTACTATGAGCTGCTTGCATTTCTTCATTCCAGATAATATACCCAGAGATCGTCAACGTCATTAGATACGCCTTCGTTACAACAATGTGAAATGCAAATGCTAGTTACTTCACAGAAACACACGCGCTTATGGAACACACGTATTTGGCTACCTGAATTCGCACAATTTGCAACGTGTTACAGCAAAGGCCAAGCTGGCAACGAAACGGAGCGACTAACCAGTCGAACTATGCACTCAGCAAGTCAACTCACCTAAGTAGTTCAGACCAGAACTATAAGCGTAATTTATTGTTGTTGCTGCTGCTGTGCTGGTTAACGCGGCAAAGGCAAACTACAAGCTCATAGCGCTGTGTAAGCGGATGGAGGAGTTGAAGTGGAAATGCTTCGTCGGAAATCAACAAGCAATTTCGTTGTCATTCTACTTCATGCGAGCCACATTTGCGCCGTTGCATCAAACTACTACTATAGACAACACTGGCAATATTCGTCGAAATAGCAAAGTTGTGGTATCGATTGCCATTGCCTGACTTCAAAGCGTGTGTGTGTGTGTGTGTGCTCATCGGCGTACAAAATTGCTGCGACTTTTGCCATTTATCATTTATAGCTACGCATGCGAGTCGTCGCCTCGTTAGCGTGAAATGGGAGAATCGAAGAACAATAACTCGCTGCCGTCAGCAGTCGGATTACAATGGATGAGGAGACAAAATCTGCAATTTAGAGACTTTCAAGATTTCGAAATGAATGAAAGATTTTGATTTCACTTAAAACACATCGCGTTGGTTAGTATTTTATGGCAGAGCAAGAAACGGCAGCAAGCGTTTAGATTATTTTATTTTTATGGATTTTTGTAATTATTGTCGAATAGAACAAACTCTTTGAAGGAATGCAACTTTTTCCTTTAGTTCATACTTATTATGAATAAAATCTAATAGTGGAGGTTATGGCACAGGTCTACCGATAATCACATACCGGCCGGTGTTTTTGGCATCAAATACTACGGTGGGGATCCAACTATTGATGCTGCAACGACTCGTATGCATCTACATGCCGGGTGCAATGCGCACTTGTTCGACGGCAGCACTTGAAGTCATGTTTGAGCTCACACCACTTCACCTAGTAATCGGTCAGGTAGCCACACATTGCTACAAATGTTAGCAGAAGGATGTGGCAATGGTAAGATAATCTAGACCCAGCGTATGAAAGAGTTAAGTGGTGTAATACCATTGGCTCTTCTCCTAAGAGACAGCATTACCAAGAGGGACAAAAGTTAAACTTCACCAAGAAGTTCTAGGTTACCCTTAGCAGCAAGGCTGAACGGAATGATGCCACACTCGAGCTGTTGCTTAGGGATAGTTCAAGCAAGTGGTGCACTGACGGCCTGAAAACGTTGGAACTAATCGGTGTAGGAGTTGTAGGACCACGCACCAAACTCTCCATATCGATGGGAAGTTTTCCGAACATTTTCCGGGCAGTAGTCTTTGCCATAAGACGGTGCATAGAGATAAACCTCTAACGCAATTATCGCAAGGAACGTATAAAAATACTCGTACTTACCGATAGTCAAGCGGCACTTAAAGCAATTTCTGCTTATGAGATCAAATCACTACGGGTGCAGGAGTGTAGAGAACGGCAGAATAACCCAGCGGAAAATAACCAAGTGTACCTCATTTGGATTCCCGGTCACAAAGCTTTACCAGGAATTAACTAGCTGATGAGCTCGCCCACTCCGCAGCATTCCATAACATTGGTACGACCTGAGCTCTTAGTCGCGGTGGGTCGTGTGAAAATTTTATGATAATTGTACCGGCTTTTTCGGAGATATGTTCCGCACCGACTCTGAAAACCGTACTAAACGTACACTAAATTAAAAGGCCTTTAAGAATGCACTCATATCTCCGAAACGGTTTGCCGGATCAACTTCCAATTGAATAAATTCCATTCGACGTGCATGCGGTATGTACAGAATAGGAAAATACCACTTAATAACCACGATTATGAAGGACATCACATTCCACATACTTTCGTGTTAATATGTTGCAACATTTTACTCAAGAACCTAAATTGATTTGCTTATGTTCTGGTATTGATTCCCCTACACGATGAGCCAAAGTTCTGCATTGATGGTGTTAATGTTAGCCCCACCTTGCCACTATCGCCTGCTGACATTAACTTTTATGGCGCCAATTTGTGTTAATCTTTTGGGCGCTGCACGACGGCCGCTTTCAATCTTCATGTTTGCAGCTTAAAAGTCTGGAGCAGCGAGAGAACATCTGTACGGCCAATCGCCAAATGTCAGCCGACAAGCAACCACCGCCAAACTCGAGTTACTTGTGCGTCTCTACAATGGCGGAAAGCAGCGCACACAGTTCGCACATGTCGAAGGTCAGTGTGGAGTTTATAGGAAATTTATGTTTGCAATGAAAACGGCATTAAAAGTTCTTTTATGCCTTTGCACTTTGCTTTTACGACGAGAGTTTACACTGCAGTGGAGTTATTCAGGGCGAACAGTTTAGGCATGACCGCATGCAAGATTTTCGCCGTGGAATGACATAACCGAAAAAAGTGCAGTTGCAGCGCTTGCAGTCAGACCCTAAATGTTATTGGCCTATTAGACGAGTATTTATATGAACTTTGGCAGCAAGCTGCGCGCAATGGTTTGGCACTATCAATAGACGTTCGATGAAATATACTGGAATAATGCGAACAAAAAGGGTTTTCTTGACCGTGTTGTGTAGAAGTCCTGTGTATGGAAGTTTTGTTGGCACAAATGCAATATGGTTAGTTCATGCAGTGTGCTACACATAGAAAGTTCAGAGAAGTGACTGGAGATTATTTCGGTGGTCTGTGAAAGAGCCAAACAGCAGCCATAAATATGGAGTAAGAACAAAAGAGGAACGAACCAATAGGATAAGCTTACCTTACGAAACAATACTTCACGCTTATCCCGCATGGTATTCTTGAAATCGACAGAGTTAAGTGTTTAGTATGTAGGTGTACTGCTGCGCACGTTCGACATACTAAAAGGGTATGGACCGGGCGTGGTCCCGAATGAGATGTACTTTTTCGCGCTAGAGACATTATTCCATCAGTGTAAAACTTTTCTGGTTTCTCGGCGAAAAACTGCAGCAAGTAATTTTCACAGGCTTCTCTTGAAGCCAACTGTACTCCATTAAAGGGGTTCTGCATTGACCGAAACAAATGGTAGTCCGATGGTGCAAGCTCACGGCTATACGGTGGATGTATCAAAACTTCCCAGCCAAGCTACCCAGTTATAAGAGATGTGTGTGATTCATTTCCAATGCCATATAACTGAGGCGTCAGTACTGGCTTTGCCACCATTTATTGAGCTTCACCACGCTTGTACCATGAGGAGACTTTTCGTCTCCTGTTACCATTCGCTTCAGAAATGGTTCGATTTCATTTCATTTCAGCAAAGAATCGCGGATGATAATTCGGCCCATTAAATTTTTCACAGACAATTCTTGTAGTACCCAAACATAGCGCTTCTTTTGGTTCAAAACCGTTTGATAATGAATGTTAAGTTCCTTAAAATGCTCAGCTCATGTTGGTTTTCAATTTCAAAAACAGTAAATAGTCATATGTATAATGATAAATCATGCGAATGCAGAGGGTAGTTGATGAGAGAAGTCCATTTTTTCATCTAAAACTTGTTCACTTGTTTGTATTCTCTTAATTCATGTGGAACAAACCAAATTTCTTTTAGCCAAATCTTCAATTGCAATTCTTTTCTAAATAGCATTTTTTTTTTACTTAATCCACCAGCCAATATTCCAGAAGAAAAATTTTCTTCGATACAAGCAACTTCACTAACTTTTTTCAACAATTCAACACGACTAGCAGCTACAGACCGAACTAGCCTTTGAATGGCACCTGAATACTCACGGCCATTTGTAAATCATATACTTGTATATACTTGAATACGACTCATATAATCATCAGCACAAACTTTTTTTCATCAATTTGTATGCCACACCGAATTTATTTTAAGATTCAGATAAAATTGTATATTTGCCATTTTAAAAATGGAATGTGGAAATGGAACAATTGCGCGCTTTCTCTTTTACTCAAACAGCTTTTATCCGGTTTACATGGAGTCTGATGCTTTCGAAAGTAGCTGAATATATATTTTAATGAGTTCACATATAATTCTGCAAGTTGAATTATTTAAATATAGTTCCGTTAATTTAACGGCTCAACTCGTAGATTCTTCGCAGCACCTACATATAGCTTTGGGCAGGACAATTGCGTCAGCTGTCACGGAAACATTTCATTATACTGTGCGCAAGCTATATCAAGCTCGTCATGATGTGTTTAACATGCAATAGGAAATATCAAAGACTTTAGTATAGATTTGAATGAACAGCATGGCGAACTGTATCTATTTAGACATGTCCGTCCACCTGTATATTAGCGACTAGTACCTCAGTTTTGGAGCTATCGATCTGAAATTTTATATGCATCCATTTGTCGCCAAGACGCTGATTATTTGTCAGAATCGCTGATATCGGGTAATTATTATAGCTGTCATACAAACTCAACGATCGCACCAGAGCACTTGCATAGAAAACTTCTTTTATTTGACAAGGTAACTTCATAAAATTAGGTAAAGATTAATATAATTTTATATAATAGTAATCGCTATATTTGGAGCAGCACACATTAATTTTTTTCCCACTAAAATTAATAAACACAAATGCGCTCAGGTGCTAAAATCAAAAAATTATTGCACACTCTTTGCATTTCCGCGCTTGGTTAGCCTCACTGCTCGGCTCAACAAAGTAAACGTTAACAAGTGAAGGTTATCAAGCAAAAAGTGCCAACGAAAAATATAAAACAAAGCAGTCGAAACTGTCAAAGACCCAAAAGCAGGCGAAACAAAAACTAAAAAATTAAAACATTTTCGCAATTTTACAATTTAAGCGAAAGGTTTAATTAACAAAGGTTTGTTTGTTGTAAATTGTAGCCGTGTGTTCGCTCACCGCATGTAGTGCCCGAAACACGTGGCCTTAATGGGTTGCTGGTGTGTTGTGCGAGAAGTGCAAATTACCATTGCTCATTTACTCCAAACACGCAGCTGCACGCTTTATTGGCAGTGCAGTGGCGCTAATTTAGCATTTTAATATAACTTTTTATGCGCAGCATGCATGCAAACTGTTTGGTCGATACCTTTAGCGCGAACAAAATGCTGCAAAATGAGTTTGCAACAGCATTTAAGTTTGCGCTTTAATGAGCAGCTTGCAATAAACGTTTGCCCACGTGGTTGGAGTCCACGGAAATTACAATTTACATAGACATCCGCTCATACTTGCATGCGAAACTGCCAATATTTTCTTTGTTTTATTGTTTAAACGAGTATAAGCAAGTTACTCATACGCCACGGCGACAAACACACAACGTTTGCAGTCGCTCATGTGGATGAATGCATGAAATATCTGCAGTCATTTACCATTTCAATAAGCGATAGCCAACACAATAAGGTTGAGTATGCATGCGCATACACTAACACACACATGCATACATACAAACATACATAGATACAAAAATGTACAGTTGTGCATGCGCATACGAACTTATACGAACTTCCGACAAGTTCACTCAATTTGACATTAAATATTTTATACATTTTATCTACGCTTGAACAGATGCAATCAGTCATTCAGTCAGACTGCCAGGCAGCTAGCTGGCTGGCTGGAGCGCACTGGGAAGACAGCCAATCATGCAGTCACTGCATTGCTGGCGGCAATCAGCATAAAATGGTGAAGGGGTTGGTAGGGGCGTACCTGCTGGATTGCCAACTATTTACAATGTAAGCGACTAGCCACATGCGGCACTGTGGTCCAACCGCCAATCGCCACCCGTCACCCCCCAGCTGCAGCAGCTGCCTTGCGCAAAATTTCCTCTATTGCAAAGCACAAATTTTCCACTTCTTTACAAGCCAACAAATTTATTGTGTACGTGACGCTATAGCAGCGATTTAGCTCTGGTCAAACGGCGCATTGGGTGCGCAAGCGGAAGAAAAACTACAATTGAAGTAAAAATGAAACAAAACACGATAAAATGGAAAAATAAAATACGCCAAAAGTGTAGCTTAAAAAGTTACCGAAGAGAAAGTACGTTAAACAATAAAATGTAAGACTTCCTTTGCTGCTGCAACACACAACCGCCCACACACACACACACACGAGTGCACCAGGCCAATCAAGCAAAGGCAGAGCGTTTCAGTGAACTTACGGCGTGGCTGTTGCAACAAATAAACTGATAGTTTAAGTAGTAAACAGCTACTACGTACGCCAACGCCCGCTGCTTACACATGCAGGGCCAATATAAACATGTGCAACACATAAAATGCGGCACACTTGGTGCCCGATAAGTTGAACTGCGGCTGCGCGGCTGGGCGTAACGGTGCAACGCAAGCTCAGCAGTGTTTGCCCTATTCATTGAATATTAATTTGCAGTAGAAGTTATCGCATTTTTACTGTACTTAAGCTGTATGTTGGCTGCCTTGTTTTATTGTGCTTACTTCATCCATTGCCAGCTGCCAACACTGCCAGCACTGCAATTGTGCATAAAGCGTCGCCGTCGCAGGCATGCTACCATACACTAGCCACCTGCAGGTCCACCCGCGTCTGCGCAGCATGTTGTCTGCCTTGACGCAGCTATTTCTTCATTGTGGCAGAGCGGCAGCAACTTTTTTCTTCCAGTTTCTTGGCAATTTCTCAAAATGATTTAAGCGGATGTATGCTCGACTATCATCGTTCCGTTATTGTTTAGTGCAACGGATGAACAAATTGGCTCCGGTTGCCGTTACTGCGCTTCGTTAGACGGACGCTTTATTAAGCGTGTAGAGACATGTTGTTCATTGTCTAGGTTTGCAGTTTTGCTGCTTCTAAGTTTAATATAATTTTGTGCAAAAGTTAAAGAAATATAATGATATTGTATTCATTTTATGATCTGTGAAATTCCAAGCATGTTTTGGGAAATATTTAGAATCACGGTTTCGGTCAAATTCACCCAAGGAAGGGTTTAAAATTAATGTTGCCCGAAAAATAAAATTTGTATCAGTGTCTCTTCCCATTAAGTATTTGAAAAAAGGAGAAAGATTTTCCATACAAGAAATTTATTTAAGAAAAATAGTATTATTTTATACAAAATTATTTTTAAAAATATTTTTTATACAAAATTATTTTTAAAAATATTTTTTATACAACAAATTATTTTTAAAATATGTATATTTTTTTATACAAATTATTTTAAAAAATATTTTTGATACAAAATTATTTTTAAAAATATTAAAAAAATTAATTATTTAAGAAAAAATATTTTTATACAAAATTATTTTTAAAAATATTTTTTTGTTCAAATTATTTTTAAAAATATTTTTTCTTATACAAAACTATTTTTAAAAATATTTTTATAAAAAAATTAATGTTTAGAAAAAAAAATATTTTTATATAAAATTATTTTTAAAAATATTTTTATATACAAAATTATTTTTAAAAATATTTTTATATAAAATTATATTTTAAAAAAATTTTTTTCTTATAAAAAAAAATAAGTAAAAACAAGATTTTTTTATACAAAATAAAGTGTTTATGTTATGTCCACATCTATATGTTACATCATATTAGATATGACTAGAAAATCTATATACTTGTATATTGCTTCTGCCATAAACTCCGTTCCAAGAAATATAAAAACACGAAGCCATAAACATATAACACAATTCCTATTCATATTGATGACGCTGCTCGAACTAAAGAATTTTCAAACTCTCAAAAAATTCTGTGTCGTATTCAAAAGGTAAATTCTTCCAATGCTGACCACGAACTCCAGTCTAATGTATTCAAATCTGGACTTCCAGACGGTCAATTATCTGCAGCTGTGAAACAAGGAATATTACTTTAAGCCCGCTAAGTGGTTTTTCCGGTGTGCTGGGGAGCAGAGTCTTTTCAGAAGATACAATGCTCTCAATCCAAAAGAGTACTGCTTAACAGAGTACAGAAGGCGTAGTAATTCTAAAACTAGCTGCTAGTACATTTTTGTAACAGTTTAAACCTCTTTTTCATAGAAGTAGAAGTAGTTTGCAGGAGACTCCCCACCAAACCATTACAGTGGCTGGATTGTGACCACGTTAACCCCTTGTAGTAACATTTTTTGCGTCTTTGGAAGATTCCTTCAAGTGGGTACATTTTTTCACGTGTAACAAGGATATTTTCATAGTCGTTAACCGTGTACCACTGAAGAAAGCGCTTGCGTATGTCATGCCTATTTTGCTTCATGCGCGTTGTCGGACATTAACCAGTTGACCGATATTAGATTTTTATGTTGAGATAATCTCAAATAATTTTTGATAAATGTCAAATGGTAGCTAGTATACAATTTACCTTTTACAAAATTTTCCGTTTCCTGAAGGGAATTCTGCAAAAACATTCGTAAACAGTTTGTATGGCTAAATTGGTTCGAACCAGGTGAGGCTGGCCATTCCTTTCATATGTAACTTTGTAACAGAATTTATGGCAAGACTTAGTATACTAGAGATACAGATGGAGAGATGTGCTGAGTCAATTGGCTCGCTGTGTAGCACAGGCGTAGCAGCTGGTTGAAGCTTGTAGCCGATATTTGTAAACAGAAATATTATAAGGAACCAAAACCCATCCATATTAATTTCTTCCTTCTGTCTTGTACTGCTTACTCTAAATATGAAAGTTTTTTTCACTAACCACACGAGAGAGTGTGGAATGGGTTCGACCAGTTGCACATCAAATTAATTCGATTAAAAAACATTTTTCAAAGTAAAGCGTTACGTTTCAGCACGCCGTTTCGTGGTGAAGCGATTTCTGGTTATAATTTTTGCCCATACAAATCTAATCTTCCTTGTTTGTTGGTAAATGTAAATGACTATCAGGGTCTACGCAATAATATGGACATTACTCTGCCAATCATATCAGGCGAGTATGAGGGTGGCTCTCACTAAGCAGTTACAAGTTCAATCCAAATAAAATTCGAAGGTTTAAAATTATTGTTATGTTCTTTGCATCAGGTTAAGCTTCTCAGCGGATAATTAAAATGGTTGAATTATACGAGCTTTGCCCAGAAAGTACAGCGAGTTTTGATTTTCCTGAGACAGTGTTTATTCATCAATGAATATCTATTTTGTACCTCCAAAGCATTTCAAAAAGTATTTTTTGTGATATTGCTTAGGTGCTCCTTCGATGCAGATTTAACTGCTCAGTATTAGCATAGCGTCGTTCTTTCATAGGAAGCTTCCATTGGGATAATTGAGCTTCGGTTTCCACGTCATGACCCGTGATTCATCACCACTTATAGCCCACTGGAGCAAATTTTGGTCGACACGGACAGAGTCCCATATCTCCTGAGCAGCGTAGACATTGTTGTTTTTGTTCGAAAGTGAGAATTTTTATTACAAAACTCGAAGACGAACCAAAACGCGTCCAAGCAAAATGGCTCTAAAAAATTAACTAAACATTAAAAATGGCCGACCTTGTCAGCATAAGCAAGGCAGATGAGTACCAACATAACGCAAAAAACAATCCAAATCGAATACAAGTGGTCTGTGAAAATTCACGATATTTTTGTACAAACCTCAAGCTTATCTTGAAACTACTCCTACAAATATAATTTAAGATCACACAAATTCTGAAATTTTGAAAAAAATATTTTTTTTGATTTTCAATTTCTTGCACATTTCGATAAATTTTATAGAAATATTTCAAATTTTTTCTTGACTTACAGGCTTCTAAAATGTAACTGCTTAATTCTATCAGAACAATCAGTTTATCTTTAATCAGAAAATGTTAGTGACTTAGATATATACTGCAATATATATATATTTCCATTTCAAAATATATATTTTTACGTATGTATATTCCTTTGTATTTCCTAAAGCTATCTTACTCTTAACGATTCGCTCATATTACACAATGGTTAATATAACAACAACCATTCCACTGTGTTGCACTTTCAACGCTTCTGTAAATTGTTTTGAGTTTGGCTGCAAGGAGCTGGTGTTAACCATTGCATTTGCGAATTGTTTCAGAATTTCATGCAACATAACACATTATTGCGGCATACGTTTTACATAAAAAATAAAAACCCAAATAGAACAACAACCACAAAAACAACATGTCAGTTGTTTACACTTTTTAACACGTTGAGCGTTGAGAGAAATCAGATTTCAAACAAAAAGTGCAGACACTAGTTAACCGACGAGAAAACAAACGATTCCAGCATTTAGACTATCTCGACTGTTTATCTCGTAGACACTACTTGTAGGCTTTGGTAAATACACACTATACACTTTATATACATATAGTATATATGCATACATACACACACAGTTAGGGCGCAAAACAAGCTCGGCCTTTTAGTTCCACAGAAACTGAATTCTTCGTACATATCTAAGTTTCCTGGGCTTTTCTGTTGCTTTAGGTTTTGCCGTTCCCTGCCGTGCAAGTGCTTGTACATTTCGAACGGTATTTTGCAACTTTTAATCTTGTTCACCTGCGAGCAGTACAATACATCCGCTTCTCTGTCCCCGCAGTGCCGTAGTTGGGGCAAGCGTGGAGCGTGGGGAGAGTCAGTTGAATGCAGAAAGCAAAACACAAAAGCGCTTGACAGTATTTTTACAAACTAAGGCAGCTTCGGCAGGCGTTGCAAGCAAACTGAGCGAACGGCTTGACGAAAGTGTGTCTAAGTTTGAGTGAAAAGGTTGTAGAGTGCACCGAATATTTTCCAGGAATGAAAATTAAATGAAGCAAGTTGTTGGAAAATTGTTCGAGAGTCAATTGAAGTATTGGAGTGCACAAGCCATTGTAAGATTTTATTAAAAGCTTAAAAACAATTTGTTCAGGTAGGTGAAAGTGTTATACCGACAAAATTCAAAAATTGTTGCTTCAGGTGAGTGCGTTTGAAAACACTTGCAACACCCTGTAATTAATTGCTATAAATTGCAAAAAGTTTTCCGTTGCCTTCCTCAAGAGCGCAGCAAGTGCCATTTCACATTTGCGCTATGATGAGCGCCTCTTCCATTTGCCATCTCTCATGCATGCATGCCCGAGTCCGAGTATGTGTAAGATGATAATTCGTACGCAGTTGCGGCTTATGCGGCAATATGTAGTATTTGAAGAGAGAGAGAGAGAGAGAAAGAGATGGAGTGGTAAGGCACTTGCACAAATGAAGAAGTGTAAAATTGCTAAACATCTACTTTTTCGGTAGAACTTGCATATACAATGAGAGTTAACAAGCTTAGTGTGGTTTGTGTGGCAAAAGTAGTGCAGCTGCTTCAGATAATTGCATTTGGTTGAGTCTGAGTGTCACTATGGAAATGTGTGGATTGCGGTTATATTACTTGAGTAATTCGTAACAGTTAACTGTCGTAATTAGCAGCAGCATATGCGGCAGTTGATGGACAAGCGCTTACATTGAAATATAAAACTTTACTAGTTTGAGCAATTATTTGGGTTTCGCTTCTTTTAAATTTGTAAAATGCCCGGAAATTTTAATTAAATTCTCCGAGTAAATGATATTTAAAACAAGAAAAAACCTTAACTTCGGCTGCATCGAAGCTAGTATACCCTTCACTGGTGCATTTCTTTTAGTTACTATGTGTTCAGTTTGTATGACAGCTAAGTATATGCTAGCCGATCTGAACAATTTCTTCCGATATTACATTATTTCTATGAGCAATAACTCATTGTTGTCATAATTGATTCCGATCATTCAGTTTCTATGGCAGCTATATGCTATAGTTAACCGTTCTAAACAATTTCTTCGGAGATTACATCGTTGCCTTAGAAAATAATCTGTGCCAAATTTCCTGAATATATCTTGTCAAATGTGAAAGTTTTCCATACAAGCCCTTGATTCCGATTGTTCCATATCTTAAAAACTGAAGGACTAGTTCGTATATACATATACAGACAGACCGACAGACAGACAGAGGGGCATGGCTAAATCGACTCAGCTCAACATACTGATCATTTAAATTATATACTTTATAGGGTCTCCGACACTACCTTCTGAGTGTTACAAACTTCGTGGCAAACTTAAGATACCCTGTTCAGGGTATAAAAAATGTATTTTGCTCCCTGGGAGGACCATTCTTAATTACACTGCCAAATATGAGCGCGACCTGTCAACCAGTTTGTCTACAGTAAGTGCTTAAGTCGGTGCACCTCAGTAGTGCGTAGCGATTTTTACAACGGTTAAAAATTGCGAACAAAGAACTGGATTCAAATTTTGTATTTCAAACACAATTTTGTGTGCGGAGTCGTTTCGAATGCTGGCAAAGGCTTGTGGTGATTCAGTTTTATCAAAAACACAAGCCTACAAGTGGCACAAAGCCTTCAAAAACGGTCAAGAGATCGTTGAAGACATGTCTCGTTCACTTCAACCTCTTTAACTGATGAAAATATCAAAAAAAAGGAAGGATATGGTGGTTAAAAATCGTGTTAGAAATATAGCAGGAGGGCACGAAATCTTTCGCGAGTCCGTTCGAGTGATTTTGGTGGAAATTTTGCGTACAAAATGCGTTCTTGCTCGACTCATCCAAATAAAGCTGAATCTTTTTCAAACAGAGTTCGATTGTGATCGCAAAAACTCAATGAATACCATCGAGCAACCATTTTATTCACCAGATTTGGCTGCGTGTAATTTTTTCTTGTTCCACAAACTGTAACTTTCGCTTCGTGGAATCCGTTTTCAGTCGATCGAAGAGATAAAACAAAATTCGCTGAAGGTGCTAAAGGCCATCTCCAGAAGTGCTTATGAAGAGTTATGAGTGTTTCGATGACTGGAAAAATCGTTGACATTAGTGCATTACATCCGGTGGGGTTAACTTTGAAGGCAAAAAATTAAATATTGAAAAAAACTAAATATTTTCAGTTTTACTATAAATTTCCGTGTACCTTTGTCACAATGTAAACTTATATACTTACGTAGAGACGTTTTGCTTTTTTACTTCACTTTTTTCGAAAAAAAACTAATAAACACTTACTATTCGAATAGTCGACAAAGAACGGTTAACCTGATAATATGGTATTCATACGTTCAATTTTTACTTACCTAGGATATCTGCTGTAAAATACTGAATGCCATGAAATTTTTCATGGCAATTTATTACACTTTCTAACTAAAATAAAATTTCACCTTTCTGACTTGGCAGTACAAATTGCTTGTTTTCTGAAATATTTTTAAAAAATTTTGAAAATTTTTAACTCGGCATGCATACAAGTAAAAATATTACAACGTTGTAATGAAAAATATTTCGTGCGAAATGTTGTAATTTTATTTTCGTTCATCTGGCATTTGGCCTAAGCATAACTTAGTCATAAGGCAACTGTGAAAGTGTTCTGCGAATTTGTATCTCTACCGAGAAGCAAATAAAAATGCATTCCAATTTTCTAAATGCCATGCATCGTCCAATTTGGAAATTTTACTAACGCTTGTGTTACGAGAAAAATGCACACAAAACTGAAAATAGGGTATATGAGTGTATTTATTTGAATGAATATAGGAAAGGTGTAAAAGTTTGGAGTTGGAGCTCAGTGGGGTCACCAGATTTTAGTTGCGTAGTTAGAAAATAAAAATTAAAAAAAGAAAATATCTAAGCGCTAAATGTGGGTGTAACCGAACATCTCACACTCTTGTCAAGCATTTTATAAATACGTAACTCACAGATTAAACACGTTCGGCATAAGGTTCATCAGAATAACGAAAATTTGTATATTTAGTGTGCATTCAGCTAATTTTGCTACAATATCTCACATATTAACCCAATTTTACATATTTTTGGCTATTCCACATATTATTAACAGAATATAATTTTCTCTTCGAATCTCTCTGAATAAGATATCTTACATACCACCATTCCTATATTGAAAATTTCCCAAACAGACAGTCCTCATAACCAGTAAGCTCCATTATCTGGACAAATTTTATGCAAAACTTAAAAAAAGTTCCTTGTGTATAAACCATTTCCTATAGTTGGAGATGAGTACGTACGAGATTTCATCAAATGCAAAATGACCACACCAAGTAAAGCGGCATGCGCTGGGGCCGTCTCTTTTGGGGTGACTCAGGCAAAACTAATAGTATACATGTCATTACAATATTACTGCGTAACATTGACTTTCATTTATTAGTTAAGTAAAAATATAGCTTTGAGTTGCAGCTTCTGACTCAAAGGTTACAATTTAAATACAAGTATTTGCCACACCCCATACGTGGACAGCTCCCTTAGCCGAACCAAAGCATTCCGACAGTGGGTGTCTTGTTATTAGGAATTTTACTATATAGGGTGTGAAGTAAACCGGATGTACGAAAATGATCTACTGTGCCCAAAAAATAAGGTGACATTGTATTTATTTTGAAAATTCTTTATTTATTCTTCCAAATCAATTTCATCCCCTTCAAAGTAATCCTCTCCCGATGCAATGCACTTATGCCAACGGATTTTCCAATCTTCGAAACACTGGTTGTAGTCACTTTCCGTGATGGCCTTCAGTTCCGTCTTCGCTGCGGCTTGAATCTCCTCTATCGTATAAAAACGGTGTCCCTGGAGCGGTCTTTTGAGCTTGGTGAAGAGCCAGAAGTCGCACGGCGCCAGATCAGGTGAATACGGTGGTTGTGGAACGATATGGGTTGAGTTTTTGGCGAAATGATCACGAATTACGAGGGCAGTATTGGATGGTGCATTATCGTGGTGTAATAACCAAGAATTGTCTTTCCACAATTCCGGCCTTTTTAGGCGGATAGCGTTACGCAAACGACGCATAATGTCAAATAATATTCCTTCTTGACTGTTTGACCGGTTGGAAGGAATTCATTATGCACAACACCACGATAATCGAAGAAAACAGTCAACATGACCTTGATTTTTGAGCGACCTTTTCGGTACCAGTCGAGATTTGACGCGCTTGAGGCCCAAAACATCCTTATGGTCTCGGCTCTCTTTTGGCACGATATTCGCTCAATTGATCGGTTGTTTCGGGGTCATAAGCATAGATCCAAGTCTCATCGCCAGTTATAATGCGTTTTTAGACATAGCCTCATCACCAAAGGCTTTCTGCATCATCCTGCACCATAAAAATGATACAATATTATAAGTAAAACACGCTTTCTTATTTTCAATGAGATAACTCACATTGTTGTTAAAGTCCCCCGTATGTTCAAATATTTTATATTAAGAACTTGAATATCTTATATTACAGATTGACCGATATTTCCAGAAATAAGGGCCCCCGCATTTAATAAATTTCATGTAAACTCTTAGACGACAAAAACCAAATTCGCCTGAAGCTAATACTATAAGAACTCCTACCTGATGGATGAAATCGGATGATAATCCTGCACACTACCCATATAACAATACAGTTAAGAACTACAAAAAACGAGATAAATCAATAACTAAGATGGCATGAGAGGGCTTTAAAGGATCAAAGGATCAAAATTGGCTGACTGACGTGCACCGCCTTCCTTTTGGTGAAATAACATATCACGGAACTTGTTGTACCGATTTCAACTAAACTCGAAAAGTTACATTTTTCTGACATAGCTAAGTTACGATGTAAAAATGAACGATATCGGACTACAACCACGCCTACTTCCCATATAACACAATTTGAAATTCCTTTTGAAATTTTCACTTTCCAATAAACAAATCAAGAACCCATTAATATATGTAGAATAAAAATTTGCACGACTAATGCTTTTGAGGTGTGTTACCTCATGACCAAAAAATGTCCAAATCGAACTAAAACTGTTCAAACCCCTAGATACCGAATATGTTGACCCCTGTGTCTATAGTTGACATTTTACATAAAATATCGGTCAATGTATGGGATAAATAATTGGAATTTGACGACAAATATGCTGAATTAGGTCAATACTTTCCAGAGTACGCAGCATCACTATTTAACGCTGAGAAAAGCACAAAATGCGCTAAGAATTGAAACCGGATGAAGGACTATTTTTACAAACTGTTGCGTAATTTAAAATCAACGAGTCATCTTTTTCTAAACAACAAACTTAAATTTCAACCTGTTGGTTAAAGTTAAGGCACTTGTGTAAACACACTTAGAAATTCAGCGAAATTTAGGGGCGCAAAAGAGCGTCCGGTAAATGCTCAAGTGGCCGATTAACCTCGCTGCCGAAAAGCGGTGCGACACAAAAACTTTTCCAAAACAAACTAATAAAAGGTTAGCCCGAAAGCCGCCAAGCGATAAGTTGAAGTACGTTTAAAGCAGAAAACTGTGCAGGCGTTAACAAATTGCAACTTGAATTTTAAAACATTCTCTGGTTAGGCTTTTTCGATTTCCTTGTTATTTTCCTCGAATTTGGAGGGCAAGGCGACATGAAAGTTAGGATAAACGGCGGTTCAATGTAAGGAAAAACTAAAAATATATATGTGCGGATTAACTAACAAGCCATCATTCTGGCTGACAGCGCGTCAGACACCTCCATCAACGAAGGAGACAATGGCACTTGGCCATCAATCACTTGTACGCGTGCCCTCACAAGCTAACAAGCTAGAAGATGGCAAACGCGGCCGCCGAACCGCATTTCGCTTTAGTGAAAGTTATTTTATGTACATATCTCTCACCGGTTTTTGCAATTTTAAACTCATTCATGAACGTTTAAAATTTATTTACAATATGTAAAGAAGCGTTCAATTTGCTTACGATATTGTCCGTATACGCTCACAATTTAAAGGGGATATTTTAAGGCAAAAAGTAGTACGACTTTTTAATATCAAATGTCGCATTAAAATAATCATTAGTACTCAATATACAGGATTTGTCCGGAAAGTAATAGAACAGAGGAAAATTGGCTCCTTATGCGTCAATGCAACGCTCCCAGCGTGATTTCCCAGCATTGAAGGCGTCACGGAGGGCATTCTCCAGAATTTCGACTGGAATTTCGGCTATATTGCGCTGATTGTTGTCTTCCTGCTCCTCGCCAAATCGCCAAATTTTGTACGCAATGTCTCAATATAAGAAGTGAAACAACAGGCGGCACTCCTTCTTGTTGGAAATAGAGATCGTCTGCGTCGATTTCATCAAATTTTGGGAATAAAAAGTGTGTCAACAATGTGCTTCAAAGTTCGTTTTTGATAGCAATGGTATTTCCTTCGTAATTTCGAGAGGCATAAGCCCTAAATATGCCGCCATATTTCAATACGCGAGGATTGTACTCAAACCAATGGTGGCAATTTTGTTCTCTCACAAAGCCAGAAACGCGCCTCATCTGAAAAAAATGTGTTTTGCGTGAAGAGCTCTCACTGTAAGCACCGGTAAGCGTAAATTTGAGTAATAATCTTGGACAAACTCCAAGCGTTGTAAATGGCAAACCTTACTGAACACACTGGCAAAATTTGACATAAACACAATCCATGGCGGCCACGAGCTGTTAAACCCACACTATCCCTATTGGTGGACGCGGTATATTGCAGAGCAAATAAAATTAAGTCAGCGACAGCAAAAGCGCAATATTACACCAACTAGTATATAAAAAATATTATTATATTAAGCTGAGTGCGCTCATAGCTAATAATCGATACTTGCTCCACTAAACCACTCTCCACTAACCACTTAAACAAAGTGTACAAATGGAAGAAGTAGTGTACTTTCGTTATCGCTGCATTTCAAATTTATAATCCAAATCGCATATTATCGGGTATTAGTTACTTGGGATATCCGCTGTAAATATATTAATTCCATGAAATTTATTTGAGTTCAATTATTTGCATTTTTAAACTAAAATAAAATTGAGCCTGGCCGTTGGCTGCTATTTTACCATTTGACTTATTAGTTCAACTTGTTGGTTTTTTGAAATATTTTAAAAAAGTTTTTAATATTTTTTAATTCGGCTTGCATACAAGCAAAAATTCCAAATATTTCGTGCGAAATAATGGAATTTTATTTTCGTCCATATGGTACAGAATTCGCAATAAACTGAGCTGTTTGCTATATATGAAGTTATTTTGGGTGAAGTGGATACGATTACAGTTTTCCATGTAAAAGCAAAGCACACTCGACATAAGCATAGCTTAGTCATAAGTCAACTGTGAAAGTGTTCTGCGAGTTTGTGACTAAATGCCATGCATCGTTCCATGTGGAAATTTTGCTAACGCTTGTTTTACGAGAAAAAAATCGTACTAAAATGAATACAAGGTACGTTCCAAAGTAAACAGGAACACCCCTGGTGGTGCCCTCTACATGTCGATTAGTTCGTTAGAATCTGCTATCCTTACCAATTGTCCAGTGAGAATTTCATGACATTTTATTGATTGGAAGTGAAATTATTGCGTTTTAAGTATCACTATGTTCGTGTTATCGGTGCGAAAATGAGCTTCGAACAAAGTGCCAACATAAAATTTTGTTTTAAAATTGGTAAAACTTTTACGGAAACATTTCAATTGATGAAACAAGTTTATGGCGATGATTGCCTATCCCGTAGCAGAGTGCACGAGTGGTTTCAATGTTCTCAAAGTGGTCGTGAGAACATAAATGACGATCAACATGTGGGCCAATCAAAATCCGTGATCACCGGAAATTCCATTGAAACTGTGCGTAAATTCATCAAAAATCAGCCGAAATCATTATTAAAATTCATGGAAATGGAATTGAACATCTACAAAACATCGATTTATCGCATTTTGACCAAATATTTGGGCTTACGAAAGGTGTGTGCACGGTTTGTTCCGCACAAATTTACTGACGACCAAAAATTGCTCAGAATCCAACATTTGAAGGACATCATTAAAGAGTTTTATTTGACCAAAAATCACATTTTAACCATTAACCACTCCCCGTATTCACCTGATATGACACCGTGCGACTTCTTCGGAAAAATGCATTTGCCCATGAAAGGAAAGCGTTATGCAGGCGTAGGATCCATTCAAATGGCTTGCAGCGGCATTCTGGCGGCCATACCGGCCAGCGAGCTAAAACACTCGTTCGACATGCTTCTGGAAAGTGCAAAAATCTGTAGTCAAGCAGAAGGAGACTATTTTGAGTAACATAAATTGATTTTGCCGAAAAAAACATTTGTTCTGTTTTTTAAAGTCCTGTTTACTTTGGAATGCACCTTGTATGGTATATGAGAGAATTTCTTTGAATGAATATAGGAAAAGCTTAGAATTGGAGCTTAGTGGTGCCACTAGATTTTCGCTAGAATGTAACTGAACATTTTATACACTTGCAGCTTGCAAAGTTTAAAGCAAGGGAAGTACCTTCAAGTACAATTCTTATGTAGCTGTTAGTTATACGGAATCTAGGGTAAGTTTTCACCTGACTTATTTCATTCTTAACATAAGTATGCACCGTTACAAAGAAAATACGCTCTTTCTCTTATATATTGGCCGATATATGCGGTATAAAGTCACCCGGAAGTTCGAAAATATTTATATTAGGTATATGGGGGCTAAGGAAAGTATTGATTTATTTGTTGCACAGAGACGTACCACTATCAGGAAAGAATTATCACAGAACTTCAATTATAAATCTGATACATTAAAAAATATTTTCGGCAAAACGTCAATTTTATGTGCCAGGATCAAAATATTGGGTAGACGAAAAAGTCTTTTCGTATTTCTAATCAAACTTCGACTTATTTTTTTTATATTTATACTAATAAATAAATAAACAAATACTATATATACCATTTTCGTCGACCACTTTTTACAATTTTTCCCCTAGAAACATTATTCCATAAGTGGAAATCGAAATTTCGAAATTTCCAGAACGGAAGCGTGCGAGCCATCTTTGTGCTACACGAACTGATACAGCTTCGTCTCCGTAAACTTCGCAAATTTCATCGGTAGCTTGCGTGGCATTCTTTCCTTTTTTATACAAAAATTTCAAAATATAGCGAATTTCTTCATTATTTTCACCTTCACTTTTTATCAGCTGTAACTTTTTTTCAACTTCACAGAATTTGATTTTTTTCGGTCAAATGAAGTCACCTTTCCAAAACTTTATGGCATGACGCAATGTGATTGGTAGCACTGGAGATATACGACTACAACGACATCTATTGACAAAATCCGAACAGGCTTTTTCGACTACCCAATATAATAACCCTATATTTATCTGGATTAGTTTTAGGTAACACATACAACCGTTAGGTGAACAAAGCTATTATACTCTTTAGAAACATGTTGCCAGAGCATAAAATAAAACAACCAAACAACATAAGCGAAAAAAATTATTTGTCCTTGAAAATCATACTATATATTCTACAATGAAGTCAAATGATGTAAAAGTATTTTAGGCCTGAGAGGCAATCAAGCACGAAGGCTGCCTTGCGCCAAAGGAAGCAGAGCAAAATAAAATTCGAAAATTCGAAATAAAATTAAATTGTGAGCATATGACAATTTTCCGCTTGAGTCGGCGGCAAGGCAGCCGACAGAGGCGCAAGGACGTGCCAAGAATATCATGGCGTGCAATGTACACAACGCTGTTCTTTTTCAAGTTTTCCGTTTAATATCCGAGGCAGATATACTATTACATAACATGAGACCATACAGCAGAATATACTTTTTATTTCGCTATTTTATTTTTTTTTTTATTTTCTTTCAATGTTTTATGTTATTTTGTTTTTATTTTTCAAATTTCGCAGCCTTTACTCCTTTGTGCGACTCTCCCGCGCGCCGTGTGGCCTCCTCGGGCGAAATCATTGGCAACAGTTAGTGACCAATCAACAAAATTACCAACAATAATAACAACAACAACCGTTAGTAGACTCATGGCCACCACAGTCATGAGTGGAATATGTGCTCGGTCATATTTTCAATAAAATTTTCGTGCACAAGAGCATGCGAGTCAATTGCGTCGACACGAATTACAAGAGCAGCCATTGACCCACATGGTTAACGACGAGTACATACCGTTTGTGAACTGACACTGAGCAACTCTGCGTTGTTAAATTTAATTTATAGCAGTGATATTTAACCAAATAGGAACCAGTGCAGCGTCACTTTTTATTCGCTCACCAACAATCTCTCGTGAAAGCATGAACTAGTAAGCGACTAATGAAAAACATACCACTTTGCACTTATCAAACTATTTGTACAGCAAAAGCTAACCGTTAGTGTATATGTGCAACACTGCTGCACTTATAGGTTAGCCTGCTGTGGCATGTCGCTCTCCAGTGACTCATATAACCGAAGCACACATCTTGACTGGCAATCATGCCCACTTGTCGGCCACTTGTAGTGCAACTCACTCAGAAAATACGAAAATTGACCAATTTGTGGGAAACGTTGTAATTTTTATGGTTAGTTACATATTTTATTGTGCCATTAACTGGACATAAGTGTATAAGATTACGCAACAAATTGACTGATATTTCTTCGTGAATGTTTTTCATTGCAATCACATTGTAACTGTCTGCATCACTCGTCCTTGGATTGGCGTTAAGTGGGCATCAACAGGCAATCAACAGAGAATATACATATGTATATGAATATATATAAACTTCGTTATTTTCGTTATTGTTGCCTTGCTTTCTTCTGTGATATTTTGTCTATAAAATCAATTTTTCCAAATACTCTTCAATAAAGAAATAAAGTCACAAATTGGACGGCGTTCACTTGTATCTCGAATAAAATCTTTATTAAAAAAGAACTTGCTGCCAAAAGTTGTAGGATTTTGAAGAATTTAAGGAGCGCAATGAGTAGCCTACCGGGTAGATAATTGCTTGGGAAATTACACATTCATTTCACTTTCATGTAATAATTGGAATTCAGTTCGATTTGCTGAGCAATCGACGAAAACAATTAATAATCTTCAAACTGAGAGGAAAATACATACACAGGTTTATAGACGAAATAAAGAGGCGCTACAAAAAACGAAAAATATTTGTTGGATTCTTTGAAGCGATGACAGATCACTGATTGTGATCACACACGCAATAATTATGACAACTTTACTATTACAAAACAGGGCTAGCTTAATACGGAAATAAAGTTAAGGAATATTCAAAAACACTGAAGCCGTGTTTCTGCGCCATCAAATTTTATAGAAATGTCTTGAAAGTAACAACATAAAAACGATTGTCTTGTTAATGGTTTTCGGTCAAATTTGAATGATACCACAAACATTTTACTGCCACTGAATCTGTTGTACCTACTCTATCTAATATAATATTATCTCTTGGAGTCAAGTCCTGTTAATCGTTTAATAAGTGCTAAGAATTTACTACAGTGTCTTTGACGTGCATACATTCCGCGGTCATAACATCAACTTGGACCACTATATCTTGTTGCAGCAAAGATACGTGACCGCCTCTGTGCAGCAAAAGAAGGAAGGTGCGAGGAACTACAAACACAACTGACAGTACTCATCAGCACCTCGCTATAAGGGAACTGTGGAACGGCATTTCAAGCTCCTTACGTACAGCTGCACGCAAAACCATTTATATCGGATAGATCGAAAGAACAGCAGGTACGATGCCGACTGCAGTGGAAAGAAAGCAAACTGTCTACCTTGCAATGCTACTATCGACACGAGCAGGGTGGGATAGATACCGAGACTTGAAGAAGACAGCGAGGCGCATTTGCAGAAAAAAGTAAAAAAAAAACTAAGAGCTTGATGAGCTGGCCGACAAGGGTAATGCTCGATGATCTAATGGCTGGTGTACAGAGCATACTGAAGTTATGGAGAGAATACTTCTCCAGAGTGCAACAGCAGTGACAGACAGAGATAGAGTAACATCTGGAGATGGCGAGCTCGAATCCACAATACAGGGTTTGTCCGGAAAGTAATAGGACTGATTTTCTTCCGCCTCGACTGTACTTCGCAACGTGTGCGTACCGACTGAATTCGGTAAAGGGCGTTCTTAACGAGCGGCTGGACAGCTGTCTCCGAGCACATGGAGAGT
This sequence comes from Bactrocera tryoni, assembly GCF_016617805.1. Taxonomy (NCBI): domain Eukaryota; kingdom Metazoa; phylum Arthropoda; class Insecta; order Diptera; family Tephritidae; genus Bactrocera; species Bactrocera tryoni. Next base: position 9,500,729 of record NC_052499.1, read on the forward strand.
CAAGACTAACACTTTTGCGAGACGTGTTTCTGTAAAAGGTGCAAGCCGAAAATGCAGCGTTCGTTAGAGCAAAAGTACGAGAGAGAATTCTGTGTGAAACTCGGTAAATCTGCGACAGAGAAGTTGGATATGATCAAGCAGGCTTACTCATACTCATGCTTTAGCAAGAAATGGTATGTTTCGGTGGCACCTCACCAGTCCTCAAAAGACTCAAACGAAGAGTCAATCGGGTCCGACAAGACATCGCAGCCGATTGGAAGTTGCACCACGACAACGCTCCGGCTCACACCGCCTTTCTTGTGAGCAGCCACCTAACCAAGGCCGACATCCCAACGCCTCCGCAGCCGCCCTACAGTCCAGATGTGGCCCCCGGACTTTTTTTGTTTCCTTGCCTGAAAAGGCCGATGAAAGGGGATCCAAGCAGCATGCACCTCGGCTCTCAAGGCTATTCCGGTGAATGCCTTCCGGGACGCCTTCAATGCTTGGAAACTACCACAGCGAAATCGGCTGGGGCAAATAATACGAGTTGCAGAGCTAACTAGAGGATGTGTAATCTCCTATAAGAGAGTACAACTGCTAGCGTACGCTGATAACATTGATACCATTGGCCTCAACAACCGCGCCATTAATTCTGCTTTCTCCAACTGGATAAGAAAGCGATGCGTAGGTGTGAACGAGGATAAGACGAAATATCTTCAGTCATCAAACAAACATTCATGTCATTTGCAACTTGACTCACACGACACTGCTGGCAGTCATAATTTTAAGGTCGGAGATAATTTCGTCTATCTCGAAACCAGCTTTAACACCAACAACTTTGAAATTCAACGCAATACAAGTCACTCGTCATCCCCATGCTGTAATATGGTGCAGAGGCATGGAAAATGACGTCATCTGATGAGTTGGCTTAGAAGTGTTCGAGAGAAAGGTTTGGTGGAAGAATTATAGTCCTTTGCGCGTTGGCCACGTCGAATACCGCAGTCGATGGAACGATGAGCTTTATGAAATATACGACAACATTGGCATAGTTAAGCGAATCCAACGACAACAACAACGCTAAGTTGTCCGAATGGATGCGGACAATCCAGCTTTGAAGGTATTCGATGCGGTATTCTCCGGTGAAAGCAGAGGAAGACTCCACTCCATTGGAATAATCAGAACGAGTAGGATTTGGCTGTAATTGGAATATCGAATTGAATCCAAATAAGGAAAATAAGAAACGGCTGGCACGCTGTTGTTAACTTAGCTATCGCCACGTACCCAGTGTCTACGCCACTAAAGAAGAAGAAATTATAAGGCCACAACCGAATCGGAGCGTATTTTGGACCATAAGACAATACCTAAATATTTGTGTATACCCTAAACAGGGTAATTGGGCATGCCAGGAAGTTTTTAATACACAGAAGGAAATGTCGAAGATCTAATACAGCTTACGCATATATAAATGATCGTATGATCAATGATGATATGTTATCTGGTTACCTGTACATACGTGAACTAGTGACTCAGATTTTGAGATATCGATATTTTTACCTACGAACTTCTCAACTCAAAAAGTTAGTCATTTATCGCAATAATCGATGTCGGACCATTAAAGGTAATAGCTAATAAAAACGGTAAACGATCGAAATCAAATCCTTGCAGTGAAAATTTTTTTTTGAACAAGATATCTTCAGGAAATTTGGTAAAGATTATTACTGAAGACAAAGCTATATGCACCGAACAAATTATTCAGATCAAATCGCTATAGCATATAGCTGCCATTCAAACGGACATATTAAAATCAATATAAAAATATTCTTAAAATTTCCTTTTTCGTTCCTAAGTATATTTACATCATTCCCCTACAACTTTCTTTAACAAACCGACTTGCACATATGCCGTGCTAGACAAGATCTGCATATTTTCTTATTTACAACGTGGTTTATTAAATCTTCTGCTTTTTTGGCACTTTGCCACATTCGTGCGCAAAGTAAACGATAACCGTGTCTTGACTTGCAGAGGCTCTACCATTTGGAAGAGCGCACGTTTTCTCCGAAGATGTTTTATCGCTCTTAATATCGCCTATTTGCATGCATAATGTAGTCGTATGTGTAAATGCTTGCAATTTTTGGCTGCCTGGTGGCTGCTATCCAGTGGCTGTTAGCTCGTGGTTGTTGGCTGGTGGCTGTTTGCTCTTGGCTTGGTCATCACAGGCAATATGTTCCACTATTTATGCCAATTTTAGTGTTTTCCTTTATGCGCGCGCCCACAGGTGAATCTGCTGGCTGTCTGCGGCATATGCTGCGCTAAGTTGCAACTGTAGTTTGCGAAATAATGAATTGCATAGTAAAAAAATAAGTAAATTTGCAATTACCATGATTTTGCATATCTTATACTTTTTACTGGAGTAGACACCGGATAGCCAAGTTAGCAGCAGCACCAATTGCAGCTATCAAGTTCAGCGAGGATCTTCTCCACCTGTTTTTTCCAACGGAGTGGAGGTCTTTCTTTTCCTCTGTTTCCCCGGCGGGCACTGAATCGAATACTTTCAATGCTAGAATATTTTCATCCATCTGAACAACATGATCTAGCCAACGTAGCCACTTTCTATTGATTCGCTGTACTATGTCAATGCCGTCATATTTATATATTTCGTACAGCTCATCGGTTCATCGATTGCGGTATTCGCCGTTGCATATGGACAAAATACCTTAAGTCTTCCACAGAACCTTTCTTTCGAACACTCCTACGGCCGACTCATCAGATGATGATGCTTTGCAGCATATACTATAATAGGACGGCAGTAATGAGAGACTTGTTGAGTTTGGTCTTTGTTCTTAGAGAGCGGACTTCAGTTTTCAATTGCCTTCTTGGTCCAAGGTAACACCTGTTGGCAAGAAAGATTCTGCGTCCGGATTTCCGGGCTGATATTGTGTTGGTGTTAATGCTAGTTCCAGGATAGACGAAATTGTCTAAGACTTTAAAGTTGTGACTGTTAATAATAACGTGTGAACAAAGTCGCGAATACGGTGACTGTTTGTTTGATGACAGGAGATCTTTCGTCTTGTCCTCGTTCACAGCCAGACCCACACGTTTGGCTTCTTTATCCAGTCTGGAAAAGCAAAAGTAACGGCGCCGTTGTTGAGGCCAAGGATATCAATATCATCGGGATACGCCAGCAGCTGTACACTCTTATAGAAAATTTTACCTTCTCTATTAAGCTCTGCAGCTCGAATTATTTTGTCCTAGAGTAGATTGTAGGAGTTTCACGATAAGAAGTCTCGTTTTCTGAAAGCTCGCTTAATATCGAACGGCTTGAAGGGGTCCTTCCCAATCCTGGCGGAGCTTTTGGTGTTGCTCAATGTCAGTTTACACAGCCGCATTAGTTTTTCGGGAATACCAAGTACAGACATAGTGGCATGGAGGCAAAGAGGTGGTGTCTGTCAATTTTTCTTTCAAAAGAGTCTTTTCATAAATTTTGCGCATGACGAAAATCTGGTCGACAACAGATTTTCCAGATCTATAGCTTAACTGGTAAGATTCAATCATTTTTTGACGATGGGCTTCAATCTTTCACACAATGCGCTCGAAGACCTTGAACTAGATATTAAGGAGGCTTATCCCACGGTAGTTGGCGCAGATTTTGGTGTGTCCCTGCCGCTTTGTTGCTCTACAGGCGGGTAATTGTTAAACGACCTTCTTCATGGTCTGGTAATAGAACATCTATTCCATCGTCGTCGATTGGGTAATCAAGTTCGCTAACTCTTGGTATTACACTTTCACTGCGATTAAAAAAGCTGAAGGAGTTTTGCATTTAGGCTTCTCAAGTTTGCTCTCACGAAAACGAAGTTCGCGGATAACAGGACTTCTTATTAAAACTTGAAGATCAGTGAAGAGCATAAATCAACGTAAACATTCCAAAAATTCATTAAAAAGCAATTTAAAAAAAGTAATTGATTTTACTGCATTTACAACTACTGACACGCCTGAAACGATTTCAATAAAACATTGGAAACCAATTTTATAATGAAAGAAGAGCTGTCCAAAACTTTTAAGTGTAAAAAGAGTCAACATTTTCTGCAATCTCTCTTTTCCTAACTTGTTTAGCGCTTTACTGCTTTCCGATTTAATATTTTATAAAAACAACACACTCGCTGCGCGGCTACCAGCTTCAACTGCATAACACCACTCAGCTTATCTTATCAAGAACTTTTGCGCACAAATACTTGTAATGCAATGAGCTCCTAAATACTTTTTGATAAAACTAAATGTTTACAGTCGCGTTAAGTGCAAGAAAAATGCACTGTGTGTAAAAATATTTTTTCGAACAAACGCTGCAACAGCAACAAATTCGAGTTGAGTATTGGAAACTTATCTGCACCGAAATCAACTGGCTGCCAAGAGACAGCGCACAACTTTACTCCTAAAGTGTATGTATGGGTTTGGACTAACAGTCAAAATTATTGAACTTTCAACTTTGTGCCAATGAAAACAAGCAATGACATTTTTTTCAAAAAGTTTGCAACGGAAAACCACGAACAGAAATATGCGCATACATGCACGTATATCCACACAGTTATTTTAGTCTGCTGTGCCAAGAATTGTTGTTTTTCACCGCTTACTCGCATGTGGGAATAGCTTTGGAAGGTTTTTGTTATTGCTGTTCGTGGTCGATACCAACGTGCGGCTAGCAGCCAAGCCACAGATACAATAACTTCGCACGCATATAAACTTTCGAGTGCGCCAAAGCCGTCGCAGAGGCCAAAAGTCAGGCCGCCTGACTCTTGGTTAGTGCCAAGTTGAGCACAAAATTAGTTAAGCGTTGGATTTATTTTGAAAGTTCATTAAAAGGCATTGCGAAGCTTATTGGCAAACCTCCACTATGAAGTCAATTTTTGTCTTCGGAAGCGTGTTGCGCTTTCCGATTTCTAACTTTACCAGCATATTCGTAAGTTAGTTAATATCTGATGGTGAAAGTACCGTAATTTGTAATTGCTAAGCCTTTAAAAGGGAATCGATGTGCAGCTTGTTCACTCTTACGAAATAATGCTTCTCAGCGCTTACTATCAATCTTCAGGTTTTTCCCACCCGTGCTACTTTTAACCTCTACTTGAGATTAGGTGTATCATCATGAACGTGTGACAAGCTACGCTTGAGAGCAAAGGAACACATAAGCAAGGTGTATACTATGCGCAGATGGACTAGGGTCTCGAGACCGACAAAAATCGAGCAGTAGGTTAATTATCACAAAACCACAACAAAAGCCAGACGTACTAACTTAGACGACAAAGGCGGCTGACGTGAACCATGTACCTACTTCAGAAAGGAAAATACTGAGCAAAATGTATCAGTCTGAAAGATCACTCATGTCTTATGAGATACAACTGTGAGATTGAACACCGCATTAGTGGACAAAACTTTGTAAAACTCATAAATCCCAGAGAATTCGCTGGCTTAGCCTCGTTGAAAGAATTCGAAATCAAAGAGCACCGATAAAAGCATTCAAGTAAGAACCATATGAAAAGCGAAACCAAAGAGAAGATGGGTAGATGTAATGATCGATGACCCCAAAAAGTTTATCGTCCAAAATTATTGGCGCTTACTATCGGATCGGGAAATCTGATGGAAGATAGTTGCAGAACCAATAGCCCACCCAGCGCTCTCTTGGTTAAGAAGAAAAAGAAGAGTTTACTGGGTTTAGTACCGATTCCGAGCCCCCTCGTTGTTGTTGTAACGACTATTCATTCCCCATTATGGTGGTAACATTTAGAAAAGTTGTCAACGAAGTCATCCAACGGTAGGGCTAGGAAACGTGCTGTGCTGTTTCGACGGAGTCGGACCATAAGGAGAGGGTTGTCATATGTGTAGGGTTGGCTTGATATGAGAAAGGGTGGTTAGAATAATGCTGGGACTCGTAGCATGCTGAACATATACTTGGTATGTCGGTGCGGATTCTGGATAAGTAGGACTAAGCTAAGCAAATATCACTCTAGATTCACGCGGCAACTCGAGGAAACGTGCTGTGCTGTTTTGACGGGGTCGGGTTAGCTGGACATGCAAAGGGGTGGTTAGAGTTATGCGCCGACTCCTTTGCATAGACGCTTCTGGATAAGTAGGAGTTTCCCGAACGAAGCTGCGCTAAGTTCACTCTAGATTCATGCGGCAACTGGAGCTCGCCATCTGCAATGGGTGGGGGTTTGACACCAAGTTTGCCATTCAGTGGGAGGGAGCCGATGAAGTTGTTGATGGCTCCACTCTGAATGGCGGTTAGTGCGTATCTAAAATTTATTGCGTCCCAAGTCTGGTCGGCGTATTGCCTTATGTCGTCGACGTAGTTAAGAAAAGACCTCTTGATGTTCCTAAGAGCCGGTACACTTCATGTAGGCGGCTGCTCGGATGGTTGCTACGAAAACACGCCAGTAGAAACGGCTAAGAAAGAAGTTCCTTATGCGTCTTAGACGGGAGCATACGGGCTTCACTGTGTTCAATTGGAGACATGAAGTCGCATCCCGTTATAGTCCGGAGTGCAGTGTTCTGGCATGTCTGAAGCTTTCTCGTTTGCGTTTCACTGCAACCAGGCGACCCCATTGGTGCGGCTTAGTAAGGGACCGGCCGGCCAATTGTCTTGAATGTTGACTACAACGTTTCTTTGTCGTTTCTCTATATGCTGCCGGCAAACGACTTCAGGACTTTGTTAGGTGTCTGTACTTTAGCAATAATCGCAGTCTTATGAGATGTTAAGTCGGCTATTAAGTTTTTGTACAAACACGAGCAATTCATATCGAATATGAAACCGCAAACTGTTTGAGGTATACGAAATGGAATGAAAGGCCGTGCTAAGGATCAGTACTTGAAGTGTACGATTGGCGCGACTACGCCAGACAACAGACGATGCTTTCTTTTCTTCGTCTAGATCAAACCACTTTCGATGTGCTAAAGAAAAAGAAGATGAAAAAACGTCAATCTTTGATAGAACTTATATTTAAATGTTAAGTGTTACTTGAGTCTTACATATTAATAGACATAAATAATACCAAAGCTTTTCCGTACTAACTGCCAGTAATAAATACTGATTCTTTGTCCCCCCAAAACTCGCCCTAAATAAAAACAATTCACAAATATTTACACTAAAGTGCAGCGGAGCATTCATCACGCCAGCGCCCCTGTCATGACTTCGTACCGCCCGATTGTCTCACGGAAGCACCCGAAGTGTCATATAAATTGCGGCAAGGCGAACAAACTCAAAGAAGCAACACCATGCGAGAGCGGGCGTCAATGGCTTCGTGGATAACTGCATGGCGAAAGGAAAAACAAACAATTTCTCGTTGAAATTTATGTTGGCAACATTTTTAACCTTTGTTAGTATTCCGCAGCCACGTCGTTCTTCGGTGGAAAACAACTATCTTTCATACGTGCAATGCTTATCCTTGCTGCGATGTATGAGTTCAACTGCTGTTGAGAATTGATTGCACTGGCTAAGACCCACAAATGAGCCAATTGAAATTGATATCGAACGCTGGCACGATAACATTTATTTTTAGTTGTATTTCTCCTCAATCGCTAAGCACACACACATACTCAACCACGCACTCTCCGCCCCCCACATTTGCTAGTGCAACAAGTTGCCATTGTCTTTTGATTATATGTATGTATGTTTCTACAACACACACCCCCATCTCCACGTTCTCGCCAGATAATTTATCAATAGGCGTTGAGGTATACAAATGCGTTACATTCTATATTTTACGGAAATCGTTTGCCATCCATTGAAGTAGACTGCTTTCGGCTTTCGGCTTTCGTTTTGCATTCGCAATTTTCTCATTTGCCTACGCATCGATCATGGGTGCAATGTCGGATGAAATGCGCATATATGCTGGTGCTGCCCACAGCTGCCAACCTGCATACATATCCACGACACGTGACCTCATAACGGTGTTGCAGAACTTTTCGCCCCACTTTCACATACTTTCGTCTGCTTTCGAGACCACACACACTTTCGATGTGCTTGAGTAAGGGTTTTCTGATTGTTGTTGTATGTGGAAGCCATAAATTTCAAAGTTGAGCGTTTTTATGAGTTTCTCATGCTTTTCAAATATTTTTTTTTGTATTTATTTATGTGCAAATTTGTTTCGTTTCATACATACATTCCATCAGCGCCGTTTATTTACCGTTTTCGAAATCGATTGACGCACTTTCAAAGGGGAAAGTAGCGCTCAGTAGCACGGAAAAGTGCTCATAAGAGGTTAATAAAAATTAAAAAAAAAAAATTAAATGCGATTACTTGTTTCTACAGCTACAATTTTGACGATTTGGCTCCATTGTAGAAATCATTCGTTGAAATATCGTTAACGGACCCAAAAAGAGTTTTTCTGAATAAATTTTACATTTTTTTTTTGCCATGCAGTATGCAAATTAGCGTTCTGTTATTTCCTGAGTTGGTTTTTTTATTCTCAATGCCTAAAGCATTTAAGTTTTGGCTATTCAATTTATACATCAATTGCACTGGTTGGTTTGGTACCATGAGTCTAGAGCTGGCTGAGGAGAAAACAGAAGTCAGAAAGTTTATGCAAAGGATGGTGTACCCACCGACTGTTTCCAGACATACATTCGTGGATAGATAGACAATATGGGGACCTGGATTTCCACCTAACCCAAATACTCAGTAAGCATGGGTGCTTTCGAATCTACCTGTACAAATATCGTTATGACTTTAATATTGTCCGTTGTACAGAGTGTATAGATTTTCTAGTAAAGCAAAGTAAGGGAAAAGCTGAAAACCGCACTAGGAGGTAGTCTAACAGTGAAAAATTTGTATTTTGAAATTAACATTTGATGCATACAGTACACCATGTCGTATGAGCAACACAGAACTTATAAGGCACTTGTATGAAGACAAATTTCACTCCGCATAACTTTTGCCGGAATGTTTTACTGAAAAACTCAATCAGAACGCTTTGGTAAAAAAATTTTGTTTTAAAATATTTTGATTTCAAGGTCGAAGGTTTAAGTGCTTATAAGAAAAAAAATTTATTACAAAGACCTAAAAATGCCTTGCAAAAAACATGGAAAAAGCAGTACGACTTAAGCACGGTACAAATGGAGAATAAAGCAGTTTTTCACATACGATTCTTTTTTGGAACAAAACTGAAAATTTAATGGTATGTGCAAGAAAAAAATTTTGAGATAACGGACAGCCTAATAAGTATATATGAATCATATTTGTCACAACACCTGCGCCTAGAACTATATGTCTAACATGCAGACTTCTGCAGACTACTGAAAGTTACTTTCATTTTTTTCTTATTCCCTAAGAGCTGCGAGCTTTAAAAGGCAACGAAATGGCAAAATTAGGCATTCGAAATGAAGATGAAAAGCCACAGCATATTTCTGTCAAGTGTCTATCAAGCTTTGACCTTTACTGCATATTTTCGCCTGCAAACATTCATAAACACCACAAATGTCAGCGCAAGGAGACGCGAAAGACACATGCCGCAGATTTCATAGAACAAAGCGAAAGTTAACTGTTTAAGCACTCTATCGCATATGAAAACTGAGCGCTCATAAAAGTTCAGCAAAGAGAAGTGAATGAGACTTACGCTTAGTGCCACGCCATACTTATTTTAGTTGCAAGCATTTACAGTTAATTTATATACACATACACGCCTGCATTTATTTGCATCTTGTGGATAAAGACTTGCAACACTATTTTGCAACTTTTTAATTAAATGCTGCCAAGTGCTGAGCACACCCCTACACATGTGTACCTTGGGTATACAAACCGAGGAATCTAATTACGAATAAACGCATCTGTTGCGCTAGTGCATGTGCTTACATTCTTTTTTTGAACTAACTTCGTCGCTTGCCGCGAGTAAGAGAGAGAAGCTCGCATTTGGTGTACAATTTGTGTGTTTGCTTTGCTTGTCTAATGGAAAAACTTGAAGTAGCTGCAAAGCTCATCAACACCACAAAGTGTGAATGCTTAAAAACTTGTCCAAAGTGTTTCGCATCTTGTTAAATAAATTAAGAGCGCACAGTCTGCGTGTAATGATTACTTTGCAGTAATTAAGCGTGGAATTTACGCATTTTTTCACACTCTTATATAAAACCTTTGCATGGACAGCGCGCAGTATGTAGGAATCTGAAATCAAATTGAGATGAGATTAACAATTCAGAAAAGCTAAAAATCAATATAAAGGGTGCGGAATTTTTATGGCATATCGCTATGGCAACATTGATTTAACTTTAAAAATAAAAATTAAGAAATTGAAACAAACTTTTCAGGCATTCAAACTGCTGTAGAGATGACTACAGCACGAATACTCCTCACGAACTCATTAATTATTTGAGACTAGTGTTCCTTGTGCTTTTCAAATAAGCCCCCAGAAAGCGGTCAGGTGAAGTGAAATTTGTGGAATCGCATATTTTTGACAAATGAATTTTGTGTTCCAAGTAACGTTCAGATCCTGTTTATGCCTAAACAACCCAACCAGTTTGTAGATAATGTGTTTTTTTGTTACTGATATACGGACATAAAAATTTCGTTGTGAGAGATGCACCTCACTCTGGTCGAGCTATCGTTGAAAAGTCGATGGAGTTATGGAAAATATTGACCAGGACCGGCACATAAGCAGCCATGACATCGCAAATAAACTTAACAGTCAACATCAAATGGTTTTAAACTATTTAAAAAAAGCTGGCTAAAAAAAGAAGCTCGATGTTTGGGCACACTTGAATTGTTTGTGAAAAATTTAACGGACCGAATTATCATCTGCGATTCTTTGCTGAAATGAAATGAAATCGATTCATTTCAGAAGCTAGTGGTAATAGGAGACAAAAACTGGATCAAATACAACAATCATGTGGGAAAAAGATCACGATCCAAGCGTGGTGAAGCTCAGAAAATGGTCGCAAAGCCACGATTGACGCCTTGAAGGGTTATGCCGAGTGTTTGGTGGGATTGGAAAGGAATCCTCCCCTATGAGCTGCTCCTGCCTGGTCGAACGATTGATTCTACATTTTACTGTAAACAACTGATGACATTGAAGCAAACAATGGAAAAAAACCGCCAGAACTGATCAACAGAAAGAGCTTCGTCTTTCATCAGAACAACGCTAGGCCACACACATTTTGACGACTCAACAAAAACTAGGAGAGCTTAGCTGGGAAGTTTTAATGCAACCGCCATATAGCCTTGATCTTACACCATCGGACTACCATTTGTTACGGTCAATGCAGAACTCTCTTAATAGAGTAAAGTTGGCTTCAAGAGCCTGTGAAAATAACTTGTCGCAGTCTTTCGCTGAGAAACCAGAAAAGTTTTACACTGATTGAATAATGTCTCTAGCGGAAAAATGGCAAAAAGTGGTCAACCAAAATGGTATAGAATTGGTTCAATAAAGTTCATTGTAAAAAAAATAAGTTGAAGTTTGATTAGAAATACGAAAAGACTATTTCGACTACCCAATATTTTTTTCCCAAACATTTTGATTTTACAACTTTTTCTACGAGCGGAATACGATTTACGAAACGAAAGATACGATATTAATGACATCTGACAAAATACGAAAAAACTTTTTCGACTACCCAATATTTTAATTTTGCAACTTTTTCTCCTAGCGGAAAAGAGTCACACCAATTTACATATAAATTTACGTTTAATTTTCAAGCATATTTTTATAAAACAACTGACCTTCGCGTATCATACTTATCATCGCGAATGTGCTGTCTCGACTTATTTCGCTGTTGATGTAGTGAGACCTCACATATATGCAAATATATTTAATACATGTAATTCGCATCAGGGCAAATATATGTAGTGTTAAAATCTTCGGTAATTTCATTTACATAATCAAATGGGCAACCTTTTGATTTCCCAACGCCACAAGCCAGTTTCCCAATATTTCAATTAACTTAATTTCCCTTTCGAAATAAAACAAACGTACATATGTATATTATTACATGTACATATATAAAAATATATATATATATATATATGTGTATTTTATATTATTATCTGTGAAAGCAAGATATACAAACCAGCTTTTAACACGCAATTGCTCTTACCAACATTCGTCAGGCCTTTCACGCTTATGTAATTAACCGAATTAATGCCAAAGGTGCAAAATATATTGAAATTATATGTAAATACTTCACACGGGTCCTGCATCGACATGTGCGCTAACAGGCCGGACAGCGAGTTCTGACCTTTTTAATGTAAAATTTAACAGCGACTCAAAATTTAAGCGGCTTAAATCAGGGAAGCGAGCTTTCAGAAATTTCCTTCCCAGTATTTAAACCTTTTCGCAATTCAGCTAATTGCATTAATATATTTACGCTATGTATTTAAGGTGTTTATAACTTTCTTTGAAGTTTATGATACCACAATAATAAACTTGCGGTAGCATTGATAGGACATTCCAGTTGCGGTGATCAGCCATTGAAGAGCACAAACAAATTTATGCCTTGATAACAAGCTTAAGTAGAATATGACTCCACACTACTTGCACACGAGCCGAATTTAATCGTGCTCTGATGAAGTAATTTGCGCCAATTTAGCATTTAGGAATTATCTTACGTATGGCTGCTACGCTTGAGAAGAAGCTGGAAACACAACTCATTGCCGCTCAGGGTTGGCGGCTTCAAGCTTGTAGCTCAGAATTCAGTTGAACGAAGTAACTATCCTGTATTTGGTTGTAGATTTCCAGCTAAATATACTGAGCTATTTCTTCAAATTGTGATTGTGCTCCCACTTGATCATGCATAGCGCACACGGTATTATCGCTGCCTCGGCTGCGTCTTGAGAGACTCCTGACTTGGTTAAGCCGTATGCTTTTTCGTTGATGAAAATGCTCCTAAGACCAAGAACCCTAAATATGGACAAGTAAATTCGACCTGCCAGTGAACTTAAAGCCTTCTTACATTTTTTTTACTATGCTGAAATCGATCTTTGTCGACGACAATGACACTGGTTCTCACTAACTGTGCAAATGGTCGCCTTGTTTAAACTCCCGTAGTTGTTCAGTATCGCTTCTGTTTGTTTCGAATTTCCGCATGAAAGTTTAGTATACAGAAAGATAGAGAAATATTAATATTCTGGCAGTAAACGCCTGTCTCTACACCACAGTCCATTTTAGATACGTCTATATAGATTGATGATGCGTGATGAATTTGGAGGATTTTGCTTTATTGATGACACTCCGAACCTCCTTATTGGCGAAAGGAAATGATACGCAGTCTTTTGGCATTTTGCGCAACCGTCGGGTAACACATCGTTTGGCTTCGTCTAATGAAGGGTGCAGCACTTCTTCGAGTTCGAAGAGCCATGGCCATTAAACTGAACTCGGTCATGACAAAACCTTAACAGTATCGAAAGTTTACTCACGCCGGTGGAGAGGTTGCAAGACTACAAGTACTCTATCCATTTTGTCCACTCGTATTGATGTACCTTTTGCTGAGTCTCCAAATTAAGATGCCTTATTCGGGAATCACAGGGATCTGCATGGCGTAAGGTGTCGCGCTCATTAGCTAAAACAGCTGCTTCGATTGGGAAATTGGTGTGAAGTTTCGCGATTCTTCCAGCCAGTATGAAGCGAATGTACGGTTGTCCACAGAAATATAGGCGAGAAGTTTCTCGATCGAAATAATTATCGGCAGATGGTCTAATAGGAAAGTTTGCAATGCTATAGGCTATGCCGCCAAGTGTGAGAGACAAGTAAAGTATATACTTCAAACATTTTTTTCTTTGATATGCAGCAGAAGCAGATACTAATATTCTTCCTCCATATGCGCAAGACATAGTTCCATGTGACTTTTTCTTATTTCCAAAATAAAAAAAATCTTAATGAGCCGCATTTTACATGATAGACGAAAATCGCTGAAATGGCTAAGGCTGTGCCAAAAATCGAGTTTAAGAAGTATTTCGGGCTGGTTTCTTTATGATCCATTACGTAAATTTACTCTTTTCACCAGCAAGGCGTTGACTGTACTTAGTTTAGCATAAAAATAGCTGCACTCAAATAAATTAATGGCAGCAATTTGCATTAAGCGCATCGGAAAACATATGCATTGAAAAGTAATTAGCTCATTCATCAGTGGCGTCAAAGTAATCCATTACGATTAATTACATATATTACGAATCGCAACACGGTCCACAACTGCGACAATTTTATATGCAAACCATATATAATGCAGAACAGTAAATTAAAATTAGTCTGACAACGCCGTCTACAAGGCAAACACTGCATATACATGCCGCATTAAGCTCACACATAAATCCTTTGAAAAATCGTCAAAGCCTTGCAACACGACACATTTTAATATTGACTTAGGCCGCATATGTGCCTGCTTAGTGGCAACCACTTTTACAGTTTGCGCTGTGTTAGTTCTGCTACTTTTTATACCCTGAACAGAGTAAATTAAGTTTGCAACAAAGTTTGTAATACACAGTAGGAAACGTTGCAGACTCTATAAAGAAAATATATATATATACCTATAAATGATCAGTATATCGAGCTGAATCCATTTAGTTATTTTCGCCTGCCTCTCGGTATTTAATAGTGCCTCTGTTTTTGAGATATCGATCTGCCATTTTGGCCACATCTTTATCTGTTCAAAGAGTTGTTTATTTGTTGAAACTGCGGATATCGGATCACTATAAAATATAGCTGTCATACAAACTAAACGATCGGAATAAAGTGCTTGTATTGAAAGCAATTTTATTTAACGAGATATCGTCACGAAATTTGGCATATATTATTTTCTAAGGCAATACTGTGTTCTCCCAAGAAATTGTTCAGATCGCATGACAATAGCATATAGCTGTCATACAAACTGAACGATCAAAATCAAGTTGTTGTATGGAAAACTCTTTTATTTGACGATATATCTTCACAAGATTTAGCGCTGATTATTTTCTAAGGAAAGATTACAAACACCGAACATATTGTTCAGATCGCATGACCACAGCATATACATACATAGCTGCGTAGTAGCTATACAAAGTGACCGCACAAAATCAAGATAAACTCATTTTATACCCCTTTATTTTAAAAAACTGCGTAGGGTATTACAACTTAGATGTAACCGAAGTTGAGCTTTTTTCTTGTTTTATTATTATTCCCCTGTTTTCTTACCTATCCACTTAAGTATTCGCCTTCATTATGGCGTGTAGTCGCAGCGCTACGCTTTCCCAGCTTCATAAATTAAAATCATAAATTACAAAACACTTGCAAGTCAAACATGTAGTACATGTCGCACCGACACGACCGCCGCCGTGCATGTGTGCCCATATAAACAAAAACTTAAGCGGCAACAGAAACTTTATGCCCCTACCTGACTATATGCCACATTCCGTCATGTACGTGTTTGCGGCTCACCTGGCAGCCTCCACTAGCGCCAGCGTTGCCTTGAGCATGTAAAGCCCCACATCAGTAAGTGACACCAAATGCTGGCTATAAAATAATTTATCATAATATTTGTGGTTTTCATTAACTAACCAAGTCAGCGAATTTTTGGCGTTCATGTGAGAAATTTAGCGCTTTTTATGAACTGATAAGACTGATATTCACTACAAGGTGCTGTTTTTTTTTTTTTAGTTTAGCTATACCAATCAGTTAATGTTAGTTGATTTATGAGCTTTGTTTGCTTAAATTTTCAGTGTGTCCAAAGTTTTAATAGTTTTAAGCTGGTGGCCAATAAAAGTAAACAAGAAATCAGTTGGGAAAACACGAAGTATTGTAAGAATATATGTTATTCATGCAGCCATTAAAATGGGTAGTCCAAAAAATATTTTCGTATTAGTTCTAATCAAACTTCAACTATTTTTTTTATATTTATAATGAACACTAATGAACAAGATATGTACCATTTTGGCCAACCATGATTTGCTATTTTTCTGCTAGAGACATTATTCCATCAGTTTAAAGTTTCATCAGTGCACATCGAAATTCGAGTGAACCATTGTTGTGCTACACGAACTGATGCAACATCGTCTCCGGTGGTTTGCGTGGTATTCTTCCTTTTTTTTATACAAAAATTTCGAAATTCAGCAAATTTCTACAACATTTTCACTCATTTTTGAACAGTTGTAACTTGAACTTCCCAGAATTTAATTTTTTTTTATTAAATGAAGTTGAAAATGTCATCTTTCCAAAACCATATAGTATAACGCAATGTGATTGTTAGCACTGGAGATATACGACTGTAACTTGCTCTATTAACAAAATATATTTATACATCTATAATACTTCAGCTGTAGCCCAAATGTATACTACATGTGCTCCAGGAAGGTTCTGCGATCCACATAGGCTACTTCTACTATATGCGATTTTTATAGAACCCTATATTTTTTATAAGTAAAACCCTGGAGGAATTTGTGCTGAATCATTAAATATCCATGACACAAGCCCATCCATTTGTTTTCACATTTACAAATTCCATTGTTTATTGACTTGACACAACCAAATGGTTTGTAGAGAGAAAATTCACCTGAATTTGAGCAGTTTTGCAGAAATCAAGAACTTTCGTAAAAAAAGTAGTTCCAAAGTTTTTCTATGCAAATTCACGACAACTATCTGCTTTTGTTCGTGCGGCTCTTTTATAAATTATTCCGTGCTAGTCAACAATGTGTACACCTCTTTTCGTGTCTAACCATGCTCATATACACCTACACATGCCTACGTTTAGTAGTTTTTGTACACAACCCTTTGCATAGGTCAACTTCAGACGAACAATAATTCTAAGAGAAAAGCAAGAAAATGTCTTAGAGTAAATTCCGTACACACACTTATACTTGTACTTACTCCTTGGCCTAAAAGCTGCTTTTTGTTGCGCCATATCAGGTCAATTGTAAAGTCACCGGCCTGCTGAAGTTAAACTTATTTTCTTTCTTTTTTAATATTCAGCATAGTTCTTTTCCTAGGCTGTTGTTTGCTTTTCATTGGTAGGGTTTTTGACGTGGCGGGTCCCAAGTCTAGCGCACAACCCTGGGGAGGGTATGTTTCGTCTGCTCACTTTAGCTCGCTTTCAAACGGATGTTTTTTGGCTTCCCAGAGGATACTTGGTCTAAGACCGAAAGTCGTGGGCTGCCATTAAATAATCGTTTGGCAGTAGAACCTGCTCACCTTGTTGTAATAGTGAAGGAAAGATACCGTCCATTCCCGCAAACTTGAATTTCTCGAACGAAGCCATAGTCCACTTGATCAAGTCCGCAACGATTATGCAATGTAAGCGAGATGGCTTGTGTTTGACAATGGGTAGACACTAGTCTTTCCGAATTGTTTCTGGGAAGTTCGCCTTTAGAAGTGATGTAAATCTTTCTTCCGCGCTAATCGTATACGTCCCATATTGTCTAATATGTTTTATACAGTCTAGCTGCTTCTGGTGTGGAGGCGCCGTTTTCACTCAATATCTTAAAATTTGCCTGTTTTCCAGACCTAACTGCCTTGTTACATAAGTTTGGGTTGCTTTTATATTCCTCCCAGACCACCGTATGTTTTTCTTTATTAGGGAACCTGGTTGGGGGGGAAGGAGGAAACGGAGAAGAGTGAGCCAATTACCCTTCTCCGTTTCCTCCTTCTTTTTTGAGCACCTTGAGTGTTCGCCCTAAATGACTGCCCCGAATACGAGCAGCTAAGCCTGCTGGGGGAGCCTTGGTGATGCTTGCTACTTTCTCAGCGGCAGCAGTCGACTTCGTGAGGGCATGTCATCATCGTTCTCCTTGGCATGCTCCTCAAACAGCGCCCGCTCGTCTGGCGAGAGAGCATCAAGAAAGCTAAGCTTCTGTTTAGTTCCTTTACATCCCTTACTCTCGCTTGCTCAGTCATCTGCATCTTACGATCATCTTAGCTCACACGGTGAGCTGTCGGGTGTACGTCAAAAACAAAAGTTGCTTCACTCAAAAAGGAATAATTCACAAAGAAGTGTACACATTTTGAAAGTTGTGGCTAACTAAAAATCATAATTCTAGTAGTATAATCTGGCACATAGATGGTCGGGGACTTTTCAATTGACCTGTTAAGTCATTCTCTTCTAGGCACTTGCTTACCATGAACAGGCGGAGTTCTTCGCTATGATTTTCTTTCGCTCCCTTTAGTTTTTGTCTATTATTCGAGCTTACTTTGCCAGCTTCTTAAGCTGTTTTCCGAAATTTTAATAAATACTACCAAAAAACTTTTGGCTTTACAGAAAAGCACATAACACATACACCTACTCACGCGTTTGTAGAACACAACTTGCGGCAGGTAGCAATGAGCAGCGTCTATCTGCCACCTGAAAGTACGCCCGCCCGGCTCCGCATTGTTTATGTTTTACAACGCAATATTAGTAGCGCACACACGTGCTGTTACTTATCTACTGATTATGCGTGCGCCGCAGCAACGCCCACTGCCAGAGCGCTCTATGACCGCCGCACGTAGCGGCTGGAGCAAGTTTGTTGGCTTTTGTGCGTGCCTGCGTGTTTACGGTATACGCAGACGATGCCATTCAGCATAGCACGGAAACCCTTTTGCGCATGGAGATGGCACTTGAGCTGCGACTATCCTAGACTTTACGAGCTAACTACATTTTCGGGTCGTCTGTTCATAATTTGGTCGTTGTGCCAGCAGCCAGAGGGTGTGCGTGTGTGTCTATACAGGTTGTTGATTGTTGTGGCTTATATGTGAGTGTGTTTAGGGAGAAGTTAAGATTTATAGCACATTATTTGCAGGAGCATTGTTTGCGCGCACGCAATTATGCAGGAGGTTGGCCTGAGGTTACTTGCCATCAGCAAACAATGTCATCAGCGAACAGCCGCTTGTTTAATTAATAATAAGGGCAAGGTGTGAAAATACTGCTAATACCCTTCTGGCTGAAAATTTCGGCTTACAATATTGCGGTTTCTTTATGGAAATACTTTAAACTTGATTTTGGTTTTTTGTTCTGCTTGCAGTAAATGTGAAATGTGGGGGTGTTATCGAAGTAGTTAAAGTGCAAATAATAAATAAATAAAAGATAAATTAAAAAAATTGTAATCAAATTCTTCGTCATCAACCTTAAATCATTATTAATAGCATTCTTTCACACGTTGTATTTTAATTTATCGGCAGCAGCTCAGCTTGATATTCTATCGCCGAGTAGTTGCCTTTCCGCAATGACAAACCCGTGCAGCCATTAATTTGGCTCAGAGCTGATGCCTACTTTATGGTTATAATAAATGCGCTATATTGAGAAATTTATTGCCAAAGGTCTGCCAAAATAAACTAGCTGCCACAACAGAATTTGTCAGAAAAGTGGAAAATTTCGCAAATATTAATAAAGCTTTAGCAAATTGGCTAATAGAAAAATTTATGAAAATATATTTATCATAAGAGCTGTAAGTAAATAATAAGTACGGGAAACATTGTTGGAAGCTTGAAAAGTGTATGGCACGTCCGCTTCAGACGCTTGTTAGTAATTTATTAGCGAAATACACGATAGACCGTCACTAAAGCAAACAAATGCGCACGCAAAGACGCACAAAAAAAAAACACGCACACACATACAAACACGCAAAGAGACAGCCCTGTGGTCATATCTGCTTCATCATAAAAAATGTAAAACAAGCAGCGTCAATAAACGGCCTTTGAGCGAGGAGGCGTATGCTACCACTACTTCAGACTATTGTCCTGCATGCCGACTCGCACACTCAGAGACACACTCGGAAACCTTTAGCAGTTAAAAGCTGTGTAGATATTTCATATCCGTAAATAAATATGCCCTTAAAACAAATTGCTCCAGCATAAGCAAGGAATTTATTAACGCATATTAACATTGAGCACATCTACACACACAGACACGACAAGCAGCAAGTAAACATCAGCGTCTGGCTCATCAGTAAGTTTCGGCTTTGCACACATTTTCGGACTAGCAACGCAAAGTAAATATTTCTTCTAAGCTCAAATCTGCTTACACTTACGCTAGCATGCCATATACTGCATATACTCACCAGAATATATTCGTTTGTATATATATAAATATGTGTAATATGTGAGCGTCTGATAAATCGAATTTATTGCATATAAACATGTTCATGTTTTCACTCGATTAGTTTGCCAGGGAACGAGATTGGTGCGTGCAGCAAAACTAAACATGGCACAAGGCCGAAACAATAGTGAGTGTCGCATTGCTAATATTCAACTAACTGTACTGCATATGTTAGGAAATAGTTTTCAACTGGCAGAGTGTAAATATTTGAAACTAAGATAACTACTCGTATAATACAATTGTGCAGACTAAAAATTGGCAAAGGTCTTATAGAGAATAAATATAAAATGAGAGCATAGAGTGGAACTTAATCAGTACAAGCGTATTGTGGAAATTACAAAAAAAAAAAACAATTCGTTTTTTTCCATATTTTAAGAGTTTATGAACTACACTATGAAGAAAAATTAGTAAGACTTTGTTCATAATTTGAAAATTCTTAATTTATTCTTCAAAATCGACGTCGTCTTCCACAAAGAATCCGCCTTAGCTCCAACCCACTTCGTGCTTTCACTTTTCTTAGGCCAAAATGATCTTTCACAAAGGTTTTCACTAATCCTTTCAATATTCCAAAGATGCCAGTAAGATCTCTGATCTCTGTTAATGGTCGATTCTAAAGCACAAATTCCCTAATTTTATTGACGTGTTGCTCATCAGTTGGCGTATTTCGCTGTTTAAGCTTTAAGTAAACAATTTTAACCCGAATTGAAATGTAGCTGTGGCACGTTGAAACTACATTTACTATACAAAAATATCAGCTTTTGGCAGTAAAGGCTTCGAATTTAATTACTAAAAATTTTGTAGTTGCGTATACGCAGCGTGGCACTTATTTGTAGCACATTAAGTTACATTAAGCAAATTAAGCAACATCAAACAATAATTTCCTTTATAATAAGATGCTTCTTGATGTTTTTCTCCTTAAATTGAATGCAATGATAACAACTTAAAATCAGTCAATGAATTCAAAAGCTTTTTGGGTGCATAACAACACAATGAATTGTCTTCCTCAGCAGACGCCGTATTTCAAATAAGACGCTACGCCCATAATAACCTTCATTTCGAATATTTCTCTTTGACTTGGCGAAAAATTACAAATGACATACAAGACAACAAACAGAACAAAAGTATAGCTAAGAGGCGAATACATAAAAATGCTCTCTTCTGTGAAGGTTTCATATTATTTCTATAGTACAAGTTGTACGGATCACTACAATAGCACTTATTCGTATTTAATACTCCGTGTGGGGTATATTAAACATGTCACGAAGTTTTTAGTGCCCAGAAGAAAACTTCGGAGACCCTATAAAGGGTATGTATAAATGCTTAACGTTATATATAAATGGTGACGAGCTGAATCACATTTTCTTATGTACGTCAGTTCGTTCATCGTTTGCGATTTCCATTTGAAATTTCGCACACGTTCTTTCCTCCTTAAGAAGCCGATCATTTTGTTGGAACCGCCGACATCGGATCACTATAGCATATAGCTGCCATACAAGCTTATCGATCAAAATCAGGTTTTTGTATGGAAAACTTTTTAATTTGATAAAACATCTTGACGAAACTTAGCATGGATAATTGCCTAAGGCAGCTCTATAATCACCAAAGAAATTGTTGAGATCGGACCACTATAGCATATAGCTGTCATACAAATTGAACAATAAAAATCATGTCCTTATATGAACAACTTTTTTATTTGACAAACTATTTTCACAAAATTTGGCTTGGATTATTGTCTTAGTTAATGTTATAATCTGCGAAAATATTTTACAAATCGAATCACTTTAGTATATAGCGGCCACACCCTGTATTATAGCTTCATTGTCGCAGATAACGCGTTTTCATAGAAAAAGAGTTACCTGACATTTGAAGAAAAGAAAAAAGTCTTAGACAGACATGACATCTCGTAATCCCAAATAGCAGCGAATAATTACTAACAATCAAATTGAAGATTAATTGTGGTACAGCTTCCAAAGATATGCACGAATACTTGCTGAGTGCCATTGCACCCATTCCAACGCGAATTCTTCACAACATTTCAATTAACTTCTGCTACGCTCTCAACCATTTTAATTTCAATTCAAAATATTTTGCGCGTATCTTGCCGAATCCCCCGCCGCGGACCGAGCGCCTAATGCACTTCAACGTCGAGAGGGAATTGCACAGCTGTAATGCCGGCATGCGCGCTGATCAGCGCTGTTGTTTGCTTACTAATTACCAATGGTTTATGCTAATAAACAGTTATGCCGGTTTGAAAAACTGCAAACAATGCCAGGTTGAAAAAAAAAAATCGCCAAAGCGGAAAGGGAAGGGAAGTAAGAAAAAACGTAAACAGAGTCTACGTGAATATGGTAGATAGAATACGAGAGCACAGCAGCGGTGGAAGAAAACAGCAAACAAAGCATACTTCAGAATGTTTCAAACGTCCGGTCAGCAGGATTAATTTCCGGACCAACGGCTCAAGCGCACAATACGTTAGCTTTGGAGCCAGCCATAGAGGATTGTAGCATTGAAATTATTTGTACTAAACACAAGAACCTAGCGCGATGAGCCCTCAACAATGCTTATAATAATGGGAGCTGAAGAAGCCAGTGGAGTGAAGGTACTGATACTTAGACGTTTGTATGTCTCCACTTTATTATGTATTCACTTAAACTTTATTTAATACTTAGGATGAGCTGCGTGGGAAAGTTTTTTTAATATCATCAAATGTTTTGCATCTAATTTCAGCGCGTTTGGCCCGCATGCGGAATGTGCCCGCATACGCTCGTACATACCCCTGCTCCGTTTCTCACTATCAACGCGATATCATTCTCCAGTAAGTGGAAGTGGAACAGCGCACTTAAGAAGCTTCTTTTTTATTTCCATTCCGTTGTTTAGCTCGCGCTTAAGCATTTTAAATTGGTATAAAATGTTTTTATAAATTCCAATAAAACTTATTTGTAAGTTCGCTGCTGTGGACTTCGCATGTCTAGGGTGCCTAGGAGTCTCTGCGACGTCGCTTTAACCTCACTTTGAAATGCAAAATAAAGTTTTACGCAGTTTCACTTTTTGCTCGTTAGATTTATATGTTGTAGAGCGTAAAACACACTTGAGGGCGTGTGCTCAAGTTTTAAAGTTATTTTATTTTGCATTTTCATGCTTTGCACACTTGAATTGGTTCGTTGTCTCTCAAATTACGTTAATTCTCACCGAGTGAG
Source organism: Bactrocera tryoni (assembly GCF_016617805.1). NCBI lineage: Eukaryota > Metazoa > Arthropoda > Insecta > Diptera > Tephritidae > Bactrocera > Bactrocera tryoni. The sequence continues at coordinate 9,523,906 of NC_052499.1, forward strand.
CTTCAGTGCTTGCAATTTAGGAATTTAATAATAGATTACGGTATTTATAAATATATTCTTAGCTTACTCGGAGGGGCTTTCAGAAAGCTTTAAGCCATAGGACGTCATCATAGGTTGCATTTGTTTTTAGACAACATTGAACTTAGCTCTAGTTTAGGTAGTAGTAAGCCTCACAAACGCATAGTTTCAGTGTCTGAAGTTTTGCCCAGATATGAAATATACTCTGAAAATTATTGTGTTCTACATATTTAGATTGCAACCAACTTGGCTGGAATGATTGGACTTAAATATCGCGAGAATATATCAGGAGTAAATTGGGAAGGGATTTGCTATCTTAATGCAATATATAATTCATAGGTGGGCTAGAATTTTAGGTTAGGTTACATTTAATGGCTGATCCTCAAAGTAACTGATCCTAGTACTAGTACCACTAAACACAATTCTTTGGGTATCCATAAAATAAAATAAAAAATAATAAAAAAAACTTCTGTACTAATTTTCGAATCGAAGCTTCAAAGAAGAATTGGTGGGGAAGTCTTTTTCAGACAGAAGTTGCTGCTATTAACGTAGCAGGTGATTTACTGCTCCGGAGTAGCTTCTTTCAGGGAGGTGAGCATTCATGCGGCAACAGAGTGGCGATTTAAGCATTAATCTAGCAAACTCTGCGCACATAGTTAGCCAAGGAGCATCTATCCTCACTAGAAATAGCATGACACATTGTCATCAGACTCCTTTGGGTGCCTAATAGTAGCGAAATACCTGAAAATTGCAATGCCAATCAGCTAGCAATATGGGGAACCCATATCTCGCTCACATCAAAGTGGAAAGTAGTCGGATCTCCTTTGTCATTTCGCAATCAAACACTGGAGCTGTGGATTCCGCATGCACCTAGCAGCCGTTGGTCGATGAGCTGATCTTATGCAACTGCGTGCCTCTTCTGGTATACTTTCATGCTGTAAGGTCCAGTCGAATGCAAGTTTTCAAAATTGTACCTTCGGAAACTGACTCGACACGAAATCGCTTTGTCGATGATGAGGGTCTTCACGACATATTTTTATACGTTTTCTAGGTACCACAACTACCTATAACGCCGGTCAGTACACTGTTCAGGTGAAATCCTTATTTAAAGATCGATCATTTAACCTAATCTAATCTAACCCCAATATTCCGATCTTATAAAACGGCAGTGCGACTTGACATCGATACAAATCCTCTACGGCGTCCTATTTCTAATCTCACCAGATCAACGTGATTTCCGAAAGTACGATCTCCCAAGGATTCAAGCCTTGATCTTGCAAAAGCTGGACAGTCAAAAAAACAGTATTGCGCTGTTTCTACTTCGTCTTCTTCCATCTCGTAAACAACTTCTACAATTGGCATCCAGTGAAATTCTTATCCTTATCGCGTGAATACCGATAACCGGATAACTTATGTGGATCCCTACAACTAGACTAAGGCAAAACGTACAGAGGGCGAAGAGAAAAGAGAAGCATTAAATCTGGGATTAATAGACAGGTCCTGACAATATACATACTATTCCTAGCTTGAACCCATGCTAAAGAAGCTGACAGCCTCCCTCTTCCAGCAATTTTTTCCCACTCACAACTTCTTCGCTGATATGTAAGCAGAGAAAATAACACCCGATTCAGAAGATCCGGTATAAAGTCAAAGCGTGTGCGGAGCCTGCGGCTCATAGCTACTTTCCCTTTATATGTTAAAATTATATTAAGCGCCAGAAATATGATTACCCATAAAAGTGCAATTCAGACAATAAAAAATAAAAAAATATGTTTTCATAGTTCAACATATGAGTGGTATTAGTTTAAGTACTTGAAATTTTTCGCTCAAACTTTTCAGCCGCAGCTTTGCCAAAGTTTAATAGTATTTAATGGGCAGTGAAAGGCAGAGTTTGTGAACACAAGCATTCCACACACATACGCCCCACAAAAGAACGCAAACTTTCCCCACTTGAACTCACTAAACCCAATTAACCTGCCGCACAGCAATAAGGCACAAAAAAAAGGTTCATGAGTTTCCAAAAACACATTGTGCATAGGTGAATGGCAACGCCATGCAAGCTCAGCAGGCTTAAATTAAAACTCGAAAAAAATTGCCAGCAAATGAGTATTAAATTTGCGCCTAAACCCCAAATTGGTCGAAACTTTACTCGTTTTGAAGTTGACTAACCCAAAAAGTGTGTGCAGTTCGTCTCGGCTTTTAGTGATACACGACTGTTTCTTTTTTTAATTGGAACGCAAATCCCACAACCATGCATGCAATTGCACACATACAATTACGCCTACACCAACACATACACACAGAGAGGAATAGAGAGAGAGAGCACTAAATGCAGACTGAATTTGTATGACGATTGTGGCCAAATTAGCCACTTAACCCTTGCCACATGTAAAAGCAAATGTTTGCCTTAAGGCCACTGAACTTCAATACAAACACAAGCAAATTTCGGTTCATGCGGCTTGTGGTGGTGAAGTGATTCCAACGGCATTTGGACAGCCAGTCGCCGACTTATCATTAATGCAATCAACAAAGTTTGTATTCAATTCAAATAAGGCAGACACACGCACGCCAAAGCCGTTCACAAACAAATGAAATCACAGCAAATGCCCTTACGTTTCTTATTGGCATTAATTCTGTCTGCTATTCGAATTAGTTCGTTGCGACCGGCGGCCGTAGGCCGTCCAGCGAATGAGACACTACTCCGCACCTGTGCTAGCTTTAGATGAAATTTTAAAGCACAGTCAGTCGCAATTAGCAAATTGTTTAATAAAGGTATAATAATCGGAGATAATTGCAGCGGCGACGGTGGAGTGTAGGCCAAACGTCTGGTTTTGTTTGGACTATTTTGAAAAAATATTCATTCAAATATTAATTTACTGTGTAAATTCATAAGCTATTCAGTCATTTGCTCTGGGCTATCCAGCTAATCGCAGAGTAAACGCCGCCGGCCCATATAAATATTATCTGATTGAGCCGTTTTTATGCCAGAGCTATTCGCAGACAAATTGTCCACACTATTTAAAATTCGCATAATAAATATGATATGATTTAAACAGGTTCACATTAGGCCCTTGCACGGCTCATAAATTTTGTTTATTCAACAAGGCTGCCACATACAATTTAACTACGTGTTTGCTCTCTGCTCTCCTATGTTTTTCGTGTGGACGCTTTTCTTATTCTATGCCCACTGTTGGGCCGAAATTGCCTGCCAGTGAGTGGAAAGCCTCGCATATATCATCGGGTATCAGTACAAACATTGTGTGACAACAACGCCGTAAATAGCTTATGCCAAAGGTGGCGAGGTCACCACAATGGATTGGCCAAATTTGATGTAGCGCGGTTGATGCGGCCATAAATTTCAGAAATCGCTTATTTTACTTTACAACCACTGCATTGCATAGACTTAGCGCGTCTCCCGCTGAGCTTCATAACATTTTGCTCGTGAGTCAAGCAACCCTTTATGTAACTGAAAATTTGAATAAAGCGAATTATTATGAGAACAATAAATCGCATGCGGTTATTGTACCAACAAATTTAGGTATAATTTGATGCCAATAAAAAGGTTTTATTTTGCTGTGTTTGCTAAAACGGACGGCTCCTTTTTGTACACTTTGGGGTTAATTTAATTCAGAAGAACATAAAGGCAGGCATTATACTCAAACTTTTCATATAAGTATAGCATACGGGGAATGCCAAGTGTGCTGGTTCGGTACTCTAAGCCTTGGCCCACAGCAGAACCCAGAAAAGAGGAGTTGAGTCCATGAAATACTTAGCGCAAGTCCAATCGGATGAAAAAAGAGAGGATCGAGGAAGTGGTTGCGGCCAAAAGACAGTTGTCAACTAAAAGGACTGATGATGAAGCTTTAAGGTCTGGAAGTGGGCCGGAGCAGCATTCCGATCATTCTAAAACCGAAGGTACTCGCACAATGAAACCGACTTCTTCAAAGCCGATTGAAGATTTGAGAATGGTGAAGGTCACAAACTACGATAAGAAGGTTAGTAGCTAGAATGACATGCTCCAAACGGACAAGTCGATTGAGGACATTTTGTACGGGAGTTTTTGGAAAATGGCGTGGGACGTAGGTAGAATGTATTTTCGCTTCATACGTAAACACAGTGAAGAGCGAGATATTCGGTATAATCTAGGTGAGTTGTTAGAGATCACCTTGAAGTTTCAAGAAGCCTGTTCTCAGTGAAGGTTCTTCAGATAAAACTGCATAAGGTTGCACCAAGGTTGTCTCTCCAGATACAGCATTTTATCAGGAACCATGGATTACTCGAGAAACCGTGGTGGTTATAAAGGAAAAAACATACTTATTCCTTCTGTTACATGTCTCACAGCTCGATGGTCTGGCAAAAACTGCATAGTTTAGAAGAAAGTGTCTAGATGATAACACCATGCTTTCTTCCATACAGTTTTGTCAATTTGGGTCCGAGAAGATAAGTAACCTCACTACATGTAAGTCTTTTGAACATTGTCTAGTCAGAAAGTCTACCATGCAAGCTCCTGCGTTCCAGTTTGGCCCAATAGGATCACGCAGCCACATAAATTCTGGTTGTTGACCAGCCTCTGCCAAGCTCACGAAAAGTCCATAGATCCAACTCTAGAACGCAGGAGGACATCAGAAGACCAACTCTTCGCCAATCTGATGAAATTGAGTTAGGTTGCCTCTCTAGCAAACTCATTGGTCTTGTAGTTTCCAGTGATTCTGAGAAAGCTAGTTTAATATTATTGATAAAGATCTCAAACACTCCACGACAAGTCTTAGGTACAATGGCAGCGAGTGTTCATCTAAAATTCTCCGAAGCCAAAAGTATAAATTGTTTTAGAATGGACTTCTAACTTACTGGAATGGACTTGATAGCAAAGTTCACCACACCACAGTAGCCACCCAAAAAATTGTAAACAATGCCTCAGGACATACGGCTTGGAAAAATTGATAGTTAACAATGTTTCGGCGGCATTGTCTATTCTGCGAACATATGCAGATTCCGAGCCCACTTGTGCCGAGCCGTTATAGAAAATACAGATATTCCTAAAAACGATATACAATGCAACTTCCGAAAGGACTGACAAACGGATCAAGGCGAAATGGAATGCCTTAAGGACACATTGGATCGCCGAGATCCCATGTAAGAATTCCGAAGAAAAACACGTATGGTTCTTACTCACATGGTCTCGAAAGGGCTGCAGGACGGTTGTTGGACTAATGACTGCTCATAATCTGGTAGCATCACAAGCGAGCCGTGTGGCAGAAGTAACGACAGTATATGCAGAAAGTGCTGGAAAATAGGCATGATAAAGACGCTGGAACACGTCCTCTGCTTCTGTCCAGCCTTATCTAGAACAATTCTTAGATATTTAGGAGCTTTACAGTTAAAGGAACTAGATAAAGTCTCAAATTTAGTTATAAAGTAGCTCTTAAAGATCGCTAAAAACAAAGTTCAAATTAAAATGAATCTCCATTTGGCATTCTTAAGAATAAGACAATGCATGGTGTGACAACCGACCAGGTTATATCTAAAATAACCTAACCTCTGTTACATAATGGGCCTTGTGAAAAGAACAACTACATTTCACTGACTTCTTCTTTTTTTTCAATCGCTTATCTAAGAAATGACTAACAGTACATGAGTCATCATATACTAAAATGTAATTAGAACTTTGCTATGATATGGCAATATCATTTTCTACAAAGTTGCTTTCTTAGAAATTTACGAACGTTCCCATCGAAATTAAAAAAAAAGACAAGAAAAAAGCTAACTTCGGTTGCACCGTTATTGTAATACCCTTCAGCCCAAAATACACTTTAGGTTACCTTGCAATCCTTATCTATTTATCTTAATACCCTTCACAAATACAAAAGATTCCTTACTTAAATTGGTTCTGATCGGGTAGTTTCTATGACAGCTGTATGTTATAGGGTTCCGATCTCAACAATTTCCTCGCACAATTGCAATATTCCATGCTTAATTTCTTGAAGATATCTTGCCAAATGAAAAGGCTTCCCTTAGAAGCACTTGATTCGATCGTTCAGTTGTTATGGCAGCTATATGCTACAGTGATCCGATCTAAACAATTTCTTCGGATATGTCATTACTGCCTTAGGCAATATTCATGATAAATTCCATTAAGAAATCTTATCAAACCCATACAAGTACTTGATACCAATCGTTCAGTTTGTAAGGCAGCTACATATATGCTATGGTGGTCCAATATCGGCAGTTTTGACAACTGAGCAGCTTCTTGGAGAAAAAAAGGACGTATGCCAAATTTCACAACGATATCTCAAGAACTGCGGAACTAGTGCGCTTATATACAGACGGACAGACCAACATACGTAAGGACAGACGGTTATATATAGTATAAACTTTATAAGATCTCCGACGTTTCCTATTTGCTGTGGCAAACTTAATATACCCTGTTCAGGGTATAAAAAGTAATGCAATTCAAATTGCTCCCACCAAACACCTGGCCAAGTTTCAACTTGCAGTGTGATGTCTGTCACCACAAACATTAGCTCACGCCTTGTAGTAGACTTAATAACGGCAAGAACATTACAAAAACAAGAACATATTATTCTCATTAAACTTTAAGTACTGCGACTTCACCACAACACCACCACATCCACATACATACATGTGCGGTTAGCATCCAACGCTGAACTCGCTTAAGCGATTATAAAGTTGCAGTGGCAAAAGTTGAAACATAAGATCGATATTATTTAAATAATGTCGTCTGTAAAGACTTTAGAACGCAAAACTTAAGTAACTGGGTGAGTGTGTGTGTGTGTGTGTGTGAGTATGTGTACACCTGTGTGTGACTTGCCGTCGTTTGCTACTTAGTTGTCATTGCTGTAAAATAATATTGTTGGTGTTGTTGTTGTTGTGGTTGTTGCTGCTGTTGTCGCGTTAACTTCATTTACCTTTTGCGCATCGCCTTTCACTTCGTCGTGATTTTACCGCAACGACTAAACTTAGCCAGCAGGTGCTTGATTATTTACACAAACACACACACACACACACATTTACACAAACATTCATGTATGCGAGGCAGCACGTCATTGCTGCTGCACACCGCTGGCAGGAACCCTAATGAAATTTACTGTTAGCAATTACTTTTTTCACTTTTCACTTAACCCTCACTCGACGGCATATTGTTCACACTGCTTTTTGTGTTGTTGCTGTTCTTGTTGCCTGCGGTGGTGTTACCTCGGTCTTTCAATGATTTTTATTTAACATCAGGATAAAGTTTTGCCGCAGGACGAATGTAGTGCGAAGTGAAAAAATTCCACACTGACAGCTATATACTGAGACAACAACAAGAACTGAGCCAGCAACAACAAGAATGACAGATATGTGTTTGTAAAGCTATGGGAAGTCCAACACAAGTACTTAGCTTTGTAATAGCTACCGCATCAAACGTATCACAGCAAGAGTGATGGACACATTGGCAACTGCAAACGTGCATTTAAATGACTATAAACGACGGTGTCCTGGTGTCCTTCGGCTAACTCACAACGTCCACTGTGCCAGTGGCAGTCTCTGTGATAGGTGTGACCAAGAAATTGAGTGCGATGGTCGTTGTGGTGCTGCATGTAGTAGTCGTATTGTTGTTGCATTATTCAACGTAGAATGTTCTTATGGATGACAACTACGGAATTGACGCTCTTATCAGACTGCAGCGTGGACACTTCCGCCCTGTATAAGAAAGTTCCTCCAACCAATATTTTTTTAAGAAAACTTATTAACTATTTGGTGATGGCACCAGCAGTTAGTGGGTATCGATTTTTACTTATACAAAACATGATTAACTTAAAATTGAAATTTGCACATACCATAGGTTGTACGACAATGTCCTATTGCTTGACACATACTCGTACTTTGGCGTTTTTGAGTTTTATATGAAAATACCGTATTTTCTGACTATTAAGATACAACCTTAGCTTTCATATGGAGGTGCAATTTCATAATTGAGAAATTTACCAACATTTTCAGGACACCTTCTTCACCGGAATGCTTTTGTCGCTACTGACATTACATTTCTACGCTAAGTTTCGAGCTGGTTTGCCCCAGTTTTAATTAGTCATCTGGTCTTCATTAGTCCATACCAAAACCATTCTAAACCACGGCATTCTGCATTCATATAGAAACTCAAGTAGAAAAGTATTCAATTACCAACGCTGTCGGCTATTATGAGCACCAAGACTCGCCTCTGCCAAAACAGCAAAACAAGGTCCATCACGAACGCCAAGCACAAGCAGCAATGAAGCATTAAATCACATCGTATGAAACGACACTTATTCACAATGTTGTAGAGAGCGCGCATGAGAGCCGAATTTTATTGGCTTTGATGGCATCGCTGTAGAAGTGTTATTGTTTACGATCACAGCACTTTTTTGCTCGCCTCTCGTCTAATTTTACGTCAACTCATCAACGAAATGGTCCGGCACGATTGCGCTGCATAAAGCGATGATGATGACAGCAAAGCGACAACAGCGGCACCATAAAACTGGCGGCAAGCAGCAGAACTAGCAGCATTGGCCATGGCAACCGAAGCACCATAAATATTAGCAAGCTCAAAATCATGCGCCACCACAGCAACAGAATACCTATAAATTTCATTGCTTACACTTTATGAGGCAATACACACAGACCCACAGTCGCACATCGACCAACTCATATACATACATAAGCATTTGTGGTATTTGCGCTAGAAATTGATGCAGCAGTGGCGCAGCGCGACAACAAAAGCCGGCAACAACAGAAATGCAGCTTGGCGCGAGCGGCAACAACTTATCGAGTTTAAGGGCAGACGAAAATTGCCATCAATTGATGGATATAGCTTGGGAGCGGCGCATAAATGACGCAGACGTATTCGAGTTGGCAACAACAAACAGCATGCGTGCCGGCAACCACTCTTGGGTGGCAATAAAAGTCGTCTGGGAATTATCAATTGCCGAAGCATGGTGCTTTTTAGCGCGCTTAAGCACAGAATGAATGTCGCAGTGCTTTGTGCGCGACGCATGGCGGGTAAGGAAAACGCACGAGTTCGCTCGCCTAAGCATCAGTGACATCGGATGTAATTAAAAAGTTTTTAAATTGCATAATTGATGCGCTTAGAATGGTGGAGAGCAGAGAAACTTTGCAATGAGCTTACATTAGCTTAAAAACTACCAAAAATTAGTATTTAAGAGGTGTTTCGTCATAAGTTTTGAGCTGTGGAGTCATTAAAATAAATCAATTTTAGGAGGCTGCTAAATAAAAAAGTTTTTTTTTTTTGATAATCCATTCTATCAGCTCCAACAGTTAATCTTTAAACGCATCTTTCTCAAAACAACATTTTTCTATGCTTGAGATAATCTCTCACAACACATTTTAAATACAGTTTTTCATGCTTGGATTACAAGCCTAGCCTTGAAGGTCGCTTTTTTGCTTCATTATCTTTGATAGAGGCAAGAGAGGGAAGGGCTCGCGGTGGAAGAGGTCGGTGAGCTTTTTTCCGGATGAGTGGAGGAGTACACTGTCGAAAACTTTCCATCAGCTCCAGCTTTAGACTTCCTGATCACTATAGCGTCTTCCAAGCGGAGATGGCTGTCATAAAGTTAGAAGTAGATATACTGCTTCGGGGAACGCAGCCTCCTTCAGCGTGATTACTCTCCACACTGATAATGTTTGTCCTTGAGTCATTGCGCTCATGACTGGTGAAAGTCCTTTGTCTCCAGCATCGAACTATTTTATGATTAGACTGGTTTATTTGACTGGTCACAGCGGTATTTCACGAAAATGTAAAACTGTTGAGTTTGCCACGACAGATACTTCGACCTCAATAACTGCGGAATGAGAAAGAATAGGAGCAGCGTTAGCTTCTTGTGTTTCACTTCAGCACTCTTGGACCTCAGACCGTCTCAGCAAGCATTGGTCAGCTACAAGCAGCTGCACAGTCGTAAGCTTCCTCTGACCCAGGGTAACTGCTTCAATGCTTGTAGGAGTTCTAACTGGACTGTCCGATCAAAATGATGATGCAGTAAGAATGAATATCTTACCGGTAGCCAGCTGCATCAACTGTTGGAAGAAGATAAGATTAGATTAGATAAGCAGGATTGCACTGCGACCTATGGTCCATTGTGCCCTCTCCTAAGTCACAATGACTCACCTTACCCCAGAAAATTCATAAGTTCTAATATACTGCTAGGTCCTATTAAGGCATGAATCCAAGGGCTTTTATCCTGCGCCTACAGACTGGTGTGCAGTCCATTAGCAGGTGTACTGGAGTTTTTGACTACAAGTCGCTGAACCGGCAGTTCGCAAAGAAAGCTAGAAAGAATGTTCCGATCCTACCATCAGTGCCGCTTGATGAGATGGAATCATCTCAACACTACCACGTCAAATGTCCTACTTTTACCACATGAAGGCGAAAACACCAGGGACCTCAGATTATAAGACATCCAGATGAAATATCGGAAATAGAAGTAAAACACCTAAGCAGATTTTTGACAGGTTTAGGGTTAGGTTATCTAGTTAATTATAAGAACTTTTTCATTTGGCTTTACAGAGGACTGTACTTATACGGTATATAATAGTCGAAAAGGGATCCCCCGCTACGCTGAAGAATCAACCATCTTTCCCAAAGTCCATACAATGTGCCACCAATTTTTAGATCTGATAATACCTACATCGTATTTTGAAAGGCCAAAAAGAACTAAAATTATGAAAAAAATTAATATTTTTAAACACCGATTTTTGATTTTTTTTCAGCCACCGGTCGTTGAACGGGCATGTATCGAACACTCAGTCCATCTGGGAACTACCAACCAGGCTGTAGATCAGAACAAAAATAATAACATCATCGTATAATTCGATAGTTTTGAGAGCAAATCTTCATATGTTCTCTCTTCAGGGCTTCGACCATAAAAACATCCGTCCATCAAGTGCAACCACCAAATCATAAAATGTTTACTTCGTAATGGCAAAGATAAGAAAACAGTGTATTTCATACACAGAACAGAGGGAATTGAAACTAGTGAATACATAACAAAATCAACTATAATAATTATAATTTCCTGCAGAAAATGTGGACTGTGCAGACTGCTGACTTATGTCATAGGCAAACACTTACATTTGTGCAAATAAATTAGCAAAAATATTATAGCTGCGTTAATGGCAACTGCAGCGGCGGTGTGGAGTGGAAGTGGTACCGGGAGCGCTATAATGCGCCGCTCTATGACAAGTACTATAATGACAACGACAAAACACGGAATCATCGGCAGTAGCCGCATCACTTACAGAACTAACGTTGTCAAAGAAGCAGAATAGCAGAGCAGGTCAACAAAAACAACCTACTTACAATAACACCGCAAACATTGGAAATAAAAATAAATACAAAGGGAGGAGAAGCAGAGATAACAACAGCAACGGAGAGGTCAGGCAGCCAACGGCGCAAAACGGCACACAGCACGCAGTGTCAACAGTATCACATCAACGCCGCATCATGGCCGCAGTATGTGTGGACGCGCTGGGAATTGAGAAGGGTCATGTGCCACAGCAGAGCGCTGTGATTTTTCATGGTCCAGCGCAAGTGTCACAATAGGCTCTTTGCCAGGGGCGAACGAGACAGGAAACTCGTCATGCGAACGTCAGAAGGCTGGCGTTGCGAAGCTGCTGCTACTGCCACGAGCAGTCAAAGATATATTGGGCGAAAATGAACAGCAAACCAGAAATAATGCCACAGTAATTGCCACACGAATATATGGCTAACCAAATGGGTATGTGTGCTGCTATATGTGTGTGTGTGTGTGTGGCACACGAAATTGTTGCTGAAAGGTCATGTGTGATGTGGCCAATGGGTAAGGGGAACAGGCTGAAACTGCCAGCTTGAAAACGAGGCTGGGTTGAGCGTTGCTGAATACATGAATAGACGAGGCCTTGAATGCCGCAGTGACAGCGGTGCGCACTAGGCGGATGGCAAGGCAACTACTGTCTGTCACATTTATTTGCATGCGAGTGCGCTTTGTTGCTGGCGCTGGTGCTGTTATAATGAACATTTTTCTTCATTAAATCGTTGGCATATTTTAATGAAGAATTTCGTTTTTAATTTTCAGAGACATAAAACTTCACAACGGGTCACAATGTGTGCAATTAAAACGAAAGTCGAAAGTTTTACGTATAAAAATAAATCGCAAACAAAAGGGCAGAGTTGTGCGGCATACAAGTACATATATATTTTTACAACAACAAGCTGAGCGCGTACGCTGTTAAACTGTCACTGATTTAATTATGTGGATGGTTAGATCTGTTGCACGTAGGCATATAATTTGGTAAACTCGGAAGAGTATATGCGCTTATGCGCGCTGTCGATCCGCTTGACTTAATAAACGCGCAGCATACATATGTAGCTGTCAGGAGGATAAAGCCCTGTATTAATACCATGTTTGCTGTTTGTCAAAGTCGGCGGATTTGTAAACGGAAATGTTGCTAATTTGTAAGCAACGCTTGTCACGTAACAACAGGGTGGTTCATATGTTTTCACTTCGCATACTTCAATACACCGAAATGTGAAGGAAGAGGGTAGTGATAGCCTCTCCTTAAAAATCGATTTGCACCATAATTGCACCGTTGAAGAGTTTTTCGCATGAAATAGATGCTAAGTCAATGATTTCTATATATGAGATTGTAAGAAACGCACAACATATGAACTACCTACATTTCGTGAATGTATGAAATTTTCCCACTGGTTTGCAAATGCAAATGTTTGCTCATTTGTTGTCCGGACGCTGAGATTTACGGGCTTGCTGACAAACCGTTTTTATTGCTGTTGTAGCGACAGCGAACATTCTTCCAATAATTTGAAGGAATGGTGCCAAGTTGACGGTACTTGGACGGTTAAAAATCCGGTTCCTTTCCAGTTACTTAGAACCGACTGTCTTCGGAACGACATAACGCCTTGTTCAGCGGATCGTAGCAAACTCAAATATTGTGGAACCCACCGTTTTTTACGCTAGTCAACAAATCTGAAGGAAAAATTGCATCTAAGAGGTCCAGTTTTGATGCTTAGCGATGCCAATTAGAGTGGTGTTTCGTAGTCCTTGAGAAGTAATCGTCCTTTAGGATGCCAGCGCTTGACGCGAATTTCAATAAGTTCTGTGACCCCGTTATCGATACCAAATTTCAAATCTTACTTTGCATCCCTATAGATCATTCCATAAAATTTTAACCTGCCTTGCCATGCTCCTGTTCGGATCGACGTAAAAACGCATAGGCTTACCAACGTCGGTCACATTATCGGTTAACAGCCGTACAGCACTCTTGGCAATCTCGTCTACTATATCATTACTAACGATGCCTTTGTGACCTGACACTGAGTAAAAGCAAGGTCGCTTGTTCCCGGTAACACGCCCCACTGCTCCCAAGCCACTTCTGGCGGTGTTTTCAGCGGAAAGATCTATAGTTGGCGAGTTTAGCACTAGTTTAAGAGCCAGCGTTGGAGTGGTTCTTAAAGCTACCGTTATGCATAGTGCAGCGAGTCTCTGAGCCCTCTCCATTAGCTTCCGGTAGTTCGATTAATCATGGTCGCCACTCTACAGCACCGTAAAGTACAATTGGTCGCTGTGAAGCTTCAGTGAATGAGAGAAAGAGAAAACCAGAAAGGGACGCCGTGCGTTTTTCTTCTCGCAAATAAAGCAAAAAGCCTTTCCTTCTCTTAGAAGAAAGATTTCTCTCTATCATTCGGTGTTTTTAATTTCGGTTTGTATTCCGAGGATTTCTAAAAGTCTGTTTATACGGACATTTTCCCACTAGACTGAACCCGATATATCTATGATCAAGAAAGAAATGATCGTCAAGAACCCTCCATTTTGAGATCAGGGTGGGGCTAGGAACTTTCACGAGTTCCCCAATTGCAAATGAACAGGTTTTCTTATTCAAAAAAAGACTCAGGACTCACCTACATTATTGGAGGCCACAATTTGAATGCCGAGAGTTGGCGTCGGAACCAATGATGACGCCGGTTCCTCTTCGTAACGCTTCAGCCAAGGTCTTAATCAACAATAAAGGAGTTTGTTCCACCTCACCGTCGTGCAGAGATTAACCGGACATTTCCGGTGTCGCACTCTAGCCTAGCATGGTGAAGGCTGAAGGCTTCAGCAACGCAAAGGTAAAAAAAATACCGTAAATTAATTTCATGCCTCATACAGGCTCTGGTTCTACCTGTATCTTTGGTGGCCAGCAGCATATTACCATTCATCCTCAGTCCGGAGATGCTGTTACTTATCTACCACGGTCAACCCGTATCTCCTGAGTGCCATCTGTCAGAAGTATCCTAAGGACCACCTACGCCATAACATCTTTTTCCATAGCTCCTTTCGAAAATCGCTCCGAGATCAAAGCAATCCACAAATTTTTAAAATTATTATAATTATAATTACTTTTTTCAAATTTGTACGGTACATTAAAGTCTGTAATTTTTTCTTTATTTACTTACTAAATAAAAGGCCTCCTCAAAAAAGCATCTCCAAAAACTTATTTTTCCTGAGTTGCTGATGGATATAAAGATCATGTCCAATTTCTTTGACCGATACACTTCTATTTAAGTAATTCACTTTAATAAACATTTTCTCAATTTAGAATATTTTCCTTTTTGCATTTATGTATTCATTGAGTTGATTTCGAAATGGCGCGCTTCATCTGCCGCGCAAATTAAATGCCGATTGATGATTAACATAAATGGGCATTGAATGCCATTGTATAATAGGTGTTGCCGTGGTTTCAGTGTACGTTTGCATGGAAACGCAAGCACACGAACAACAACAAATAGCGGGAGTTTGTATTATCATCCACCGCACGGGTCGCTTACAGCACTGCCTTAATTGCATGCAAATTAAGTCAATTAAAGTCGAATGACACTTCACAGCACCCCACCCACACACTCACACACACAGAGACACATACCCACATACATATGTATATGATAAGAGTTGAGTCAAGTGTAAAACGACACTGTCAATTAAGTCAAAACGTTTCTTAATGCCTGCAGCGTTTACAATTCCATAATTGGCCAATTCAATATGTCGTCGACGTTAAGTGGAAGGCGCTTCTCAAACGCGAATCTCAATTACACACAACCGTTATAAAAGGGTTTAGTGGAGAATACTGCTTTCCTATAAGGCTTTTAACTGGAATATGAATATACATGTAAAAGAAATTAGTAATAATTTTTTACTACTATTATGGTGGGCTCAGGTACTCTCATCGTAAGTGATATACATTGTGACAAAAAAGTTCTCGAAAATTTTAAATAAAATGTAAAATATTCATTAATATTTATTTCGTCGCTTTCAAAGTAATCCCCAATAGATGTAATACACTTATGCCAGCGATTTTATCAGTCTTCAAAACACTTTTCATAAGCACTTTTTGGGATGGCCTTCAGCTATTTCAGCGAATTTTGTTTAATCTTTTAGACCGATTGAAAACGGTTTCCAGGGAGCGCCAATTTCAGTTTGGGGAATAAAAAAAAATTACACAAGGATAAATCTGGTGTTTCGGCTTTTCGGCTTTAAAGTAAAAACACGATTGGTTCCAAAATCACTCAATTTGTTTGGAAAACTGCGTTGCGTTAACGTCTGCGAAACAATGGTTTCCATAAAACAGGATGGCGGTAGACGATCAATTGGCCGAATATCGTGGCAAAGGCGAGCCGAAACCGAAAAAACATTGTCAAGACAGGTCAAAAATCAAGGTAATGTTGATCATTTCGTTCAATTATCGAGGTGTGGTGCAACGCGAATTCCTTCCGACCAGCCAAACTGTCAACAGGGAGTATCATGGGCCGACAACTTTTGATTTTTGCACCACGATAATGCACCGCCTCATACCACATTGATTCTTCATGAGCTTTTTGCCATATTTTTAATCAATATCGTGCCGCAACCACATTTTTCGCCTGATTTAGCTCCGTGTGACTTCTCTTCTGGCTATTCAGCAAACCCAAACGACTGCTTCAGGGAAAGCGGTTTTAGACAAGAGAGATTACTTTGAAGGAGACGTCATAGATTTTGAAGAATAAACTCAGAGTTTTAAAATTGTGAATCAAGACCTATTATATATCATAGTAGTATACGTTTTGATGTCACATGATAACGTGACGTGTCAATTTCCTACATATATTAATGCTTAGAGGTCCTTTTATATTCAAAACTTTATGTGAGTTTTCATGTGAAAAAAGTTAAAATTTTGTTAACCAGTGTAATATTTCTGCTTTCTAAAATCACGTCAGCTATCTAAAAATTGCAATAAAAAAGGTGGCAACGCTTTATTACTTTTTTTTATTCTTTTTATTATAGTCAATTTCATTCATAATTGACTTATATTTATCGCATAACACCCGCCTAGTTTGTTGAACGTCAACATGAAATAAAAGCATGTGTTTGGAAATAACCTTACGTTGAAATAGAAAAATTCATAAAAATGCCCAAAACTACTGGAAATATAACAAACGTTGTCGCATCGCAGCAGCAAATGCATTTCAGGTAGACAATGCGTATGAGTAACATGGCATTCAAATAACAATTGAATGGCGTAGAATTATTTTTGAAAACAAACCACAAAAAAAAATTTAAATGCCAGTGTTATTGCCAAAACTAACGTTTTTTAGTATTTTTAAAATGTTTGCAATAACTGTGCGCCGCCTGCTGGTTTTCCACTTAAAATTCTGGTCATTGTGTTTCTCTCATTTGTTCTTTTGATGGCTGCCCGTCTGCATACTAGATAACAAAAAGTTGATATTGCCACTTTTCACGGCACGCCAGTGACAGAGTTTCAATTCTTTGCTGGCTTTTAGCTTAGAAGCGAAGAAAGATTAATTTTGCAGTCACAGACTTGAATAGACAAGAATAAATATGCTGCTAACGAGTTTTCGAATTTAGCGTCAAATGAAAATCATATAGTGACACTAAAGTTTAGCCCCTTCTCCAACTGCTTACTACACCCCTGTCCGGTTCTGTTGGTATTCATGTCACCGCACAAGCAAATAAGAGAAAAAACTCTTAAAACAGACATAACCTAATGTAACGGTTATGAAAAAACGGAATACAATGACATTAATGCACGAATCTATTTTACGTTTCCACATCATTTGCTCGCTTTCATTGTAACGGAAACAGATGTTCCTGTCGATTTGGGGCACTTTTATCATTTTGTGTAACCTTTTTGCCCCACAACAACTGGTGCACTGGTGTGCACCTCTCGCAACCCTTTGCGGCTACTTCATATGCTTAATTTTCCCATGTGGGATACATGCCCTCCAAAATTAGGGTAGTGAGTGTGCGCCAGCTGATGGGCAGCTGGACAACGACCATCCAATTTATACCTCAACCATTGTTAGGAACGTCGTTAAGTACACTTCGGTATGTGTAGCAATGTTCGTGCACCACTCCCCACAATTAAGTGCTGTTTTCTATGCGACTTGCCTGTCCACGCTCATTGTGTGCCGCTGGCGTACGCTGATTTGTCCTATTTCTATTTCTTATTGCTTTATTTCTTACTTTATCTTTACATTGCCACAATTTCTCAATTACTTTTTAAACATTTCTCGTTAACTGCTTCATCTGCCTACTCGTTCTTTGAACGTTTTTATCTCCCTCATCAACGGTTTATTTTTACTTATGCCATTACAGCTCATAATTTTTGATGATGGCCATCATTAGCTAACTTGTGGTACAATAATATTTGTGTTCTTTCATTCTTTCCAAAAAACAAAAAATGGAAAATTGTGAGTTTCAATACAAGTGCAAATTAAAACCAGAAACAATTTTATTTTCCATTGCACAGAAGCTATAATACATTTGCCAAATACAAAAACTTTCCATTAAATTCAGTTTTATCGCTTAGTTTGTATGGCAGCTACATATATGTTCTAGCGGTCTGACCTCAATAATTTCTTCGGAGAATGTAGAATTGCTTTAGGCAATTATCCATGCTAACTTTCATGAAAATATTTTGTGAAATAAAAAAGTTTTTCATATAAAAACTTCATTTCTATCGCCCAGTTTGTATGGCAGCTATATGCTATAGTGGTCCGATCTGAATAATTTCTTTCAATGTTATAAAGCTACTTTATGCAATTATCCACACCAAATTTCGTAAAAATATTTTGTCAAATAAAAAAGTTTTTCAAACAACAACTTCATTATTATCATTCTGTTTGTGTGGCAGCTATATGCTATAGTGGTCCGATCTCAATAATTTCTTTGGAGAATGTACAACTACTTTAGGCAATTATTCACGCTAACTTTCATGAAAATATTTAGTCAAGTAAAAAGGTTCCCACACAAGCACTTCATACCGATTATTCAATTTCTATGACAGCTATATGCTGAAGGGGTCTGATATCTCTAGTTCCGACGAATGAGCAGCTTCTTGTGGAGAAAAGGACGTGTGCAAAATTTCTGAGCAGTTTCTCAAAATAGTTCACGTATATTTCATTGCTTGACGGACGCGTCCCATTTTGCCTCCACCTTACAATAATTATTAATTCGACGCCATTATCATATACACACGTGCAGATATATCTATGTAATATTCATCATACAAACTCTTATCAGCAAATGCAAATACAGCAGCAGAGACCTACGGACGACTATAGCAAAATACATCGAAAGACATAATCCATGTTAGCTAAAAATAATGAAGAAGAATATGAAAGTTGGAAAAGGAGTAAAGATAGAACCGCACCATAAAAATGTCCTTATGGCCATATATTACGAGCTGGCGTCAACTGGAATTTTATTACCCCATAATACTAAAGCTACCATATAACTCACGTATTTAAACCGACACACATACTCGCCTCTGCTCCCAAGTGTATGCGTGTATGCATATGCATATGTGTGTGTGAAGGCAGTGAGCACACAAACGCTCTCAAAACCAGCTCAATAATTATCGACTTCTGTCGCCAAGTACGACTTTGTCGCCTTAAGCTCTGCTTTTATTACTCGCCACTTTTCGTGCTTTTGCCTCACTAAATTTGCGACATTTAGTTGCGGCCCTCAGTGTAAACTTAGTATAGTTGCTTAAGCACTTTTGCAAATGGTTTAAGGGCATCACATCATGATTACCGCAACCTCAGCTGAGTCACTTCGAAAATACCGTAAAAGTGCAGAACTCAGTGCCGTTGGGTTTCTTGGCACACCATTAAATGAAATAAATTGTTTCTTTATGAAGTTGCTCACACATTCGCTTGAGTGGTCGTGTGTGCAGCATTGCTACAAGCAGTTATATTTACGTATGTGTATCTGTATATAGGTATATGTGTAAGCAGACGATGCTTTGCAACTGAGCTTTTTACGACCAAAAGTAGCGCGTTTTTATGCACCACTAGCTTTGACGCATTCATTGCAGGAGTTGTGGAAATGATCGCTTGAACGGCAAGCGCGCTCGTACGTCTT
The DNA here is from genome assembly GCF_016617805.1 of Bactrocera tryoni. Classification (NCBI taxonomy): domain Eukaryota; kingdom Metazoa; phylum Arthropoda; class Insecta; order Diptera; family Tephritidae; genus Bactrocera; species Bactrocera tryoni. Next base: position 9,543,366 of record NC_052499.1, read on the forward strand.
CTTACGAGCTATACTTGTAGTATAACGAATTGGAATCATACGAGTATAAACGTACAAACTTTATTGGGAGTGTAGGGAATGCTGTTGAGAATACCTATATTGACATTGGCACTTTTTTAAAAATTTTAATTAATGGTTCTTTTAATATCAATAGTTACGCAACAGCTGACGGTATTGATATTTGCAGGAGGAAATACTGTATGATGAGAACCAATATATAGAGATATTAGATATGATGTCAGCTGATATAAGAGCGATTATAATGGTAATTGGAATGACAAAGCTCATTATAAACGTATTGATAATGGTAATGGTGATGGTGATGACATTGGTAATGACAAGGGTAATGGTAATCCTAATGATAATGGCAGTGGTAATAGTTATAATAATAGTATTGGTAATGGTAATCATAATAGTAATGGTAATGATAACAGTAATGTTGGTGGTAATGGTAATGGTAATAATAACAGTAACGGTTATGGTAATAATAATAGTAATGGTAATAGTAATGGCTATTGCGCTGGTAATGATAATGAAACTTATAAAGGTAAAGGTAATGGTAATGGTAATTATAATGGGTCACAAATTATTGGTTATATTGAACTAAAAGAAGAATGCGACCATATTTTTGGGAGAGATTGTAAATGCAACATTGATAAGCTCAAAGTATTGGTAATGCCAATACTATATAAATATGTTATTTCTCATGGAGGTTTTTTTCTACAAACGTAAAAAAAAAAACGCTCATAGCTATCGTAATGGTAATGGTAATAATAATGATAATGAAAATGGTAATTATAATAATGATGATATTGGTATTGGTAATTAAAATGGTGCTGGTAACTATAATATTTAGTAATGGTATTGTTAATTTAAATTGTAATGACATTGATATTACTTATGGTAGTTTCAAATATAATTGTAATTGTAATAATAATGGTAATGATAACGGTATTGATAATGGTAGTTATAATAGTAATGGTGATGCTTATAATAATTGTAATGATAATAGTAATGGTAATGATAATAGTAATGGTAATGATGATGGTAACAATAATGGTAAAGGATGACAAATTAGCGGTAATACTGAAAGAAATATTAGAGAAATGTTGCTGTATTTCTGTAAAAAGCAATACTGGTAAAGTTAAAAGTAATGGTAATTCTAGTACTTTTTACAGTAATAGCAATAAAATATAATATAAATATGTATATTGCGGGGCTCGTTATTTCTCAAGTTGTTTTTCGAACGGTCCTTGAAATAATAGTTTTCGTCAAAAAAAAAATTTTTTATGTAAAATTTTTATATTTGTCCAACGTTGTCTAAATCGTATAATTTCTGCTGTATTTCTATCTCCAAAGTGGTAGGCCTATAACTTTGATATACTGATATTCTAGTACAAAATATTCTGTTCTATAAAAGTTGTCTGAACGACTTTTTTCGTAATACCATTCCTCATCAAATGTACTGTATTCGTATGGTACAAGATGCCGTATGAGTAACAGAGATTTTGTAATTCACTTCTTTGTTATGAATACTCAGTACAATTGGTGCATAACTTTAATTGTAAAACATCCTAAGGCATACAATAGTATTTATCATAAACCACTGAGCTTACACAGGGTCCTAAAAGTCAGATTGCAGGATTTTTGTTAAAAACAAATGACAAAAGTATATCAGAACAAAATATTAAGGTATTGTTAATAAACAGTCTTAAAGACCATCAAATATTATCATCATAAATATTTAATATCAATTAAATTTCATTGTCTGCATTTATTTTAGGCTTAATTTGCTTTGCTGCTACGTTCGAATATCTCCACATTTACCTTCTTAGACAGATATAAGATATGTGTACATAAGCAAATATATGTATACATATATATACATACATATATCATGTGTTTAGATATTATCTTGATTGTCTCACTCAGCTCCACAAACAAACACTTGGACTAAGAACCGATGATGTAACGTAAGCTCATGCATAGTATAACAAAGGACTAATGAGTAGCGTAACGAAGGGCGGCTAACTGAGCGTATTTGGACTGCATTTGGGGATTGGGAAGGTGTCGTTAGCCGCAAGTGTACATAATAAGATAGTTGCGCTTGTCACATAAATTTAATCAATAAATGATGATATTATGCCACCGCAGGGACACATTCAGCGCACATGTACAGCATAATTACAGCGACGATTTACCCGTTATATACCCTATATAATATACCTTTAAGAAAGTGCATAAGCCCACCATGGCATATATTAGGAAACGACAAACGCAAACAGTTGAGCAAACAAAGCGTCAAATATACAAATGAGCAAAAGAGGCGTGCACGTGTGCATTTGAAGACATGAGTACACACAAAGCCTGCATGTCCACACTCAAGGCATAGCAAGGAGCCCGAAGTGGGTTGACCTAAAATGCTCTGAACAACAAATCGACGTTGACTGTTAGTGCTTGTTAGGTCTAAAGGGTAAATATAAACTTAAATACCTAAAGACTTCTGTGTAGATATAAATATAATGCTTCTGTGTGTATGTGTGTGCGTTTGTTTATGTGTAAGCAGGAAGTCAGTCAATGAAACACCAGCACACAGCGCTCAATGTGAAGTTCAAACAAACAAGTATTCTCCAAACAAACTCTAACACGCCAAAAGGGAATAGGAACTCCCCAGCGGGTGCTTTCGTTTGAAGCGGAACATCATTGTCATTGTCGCTGTAGGTGGCCACTTATTAAGTAAAGGATAACACGCCTCACAAAGGCAACCGCCACACACACACACGACACAATCAAATATACAAGGTCTGTCGCAAAAGAAACAGAACTTTTAAATATAACTGTTTCTAGTGGCAGCACCTATTGGTGGGCATATGAAATAAAAAGCTTGATCTCTTGGTGACATTTCGGAAAAATTTTAAGACAATTGGATAACCACAATCGATGTTATTGATCAAAAAGTGACAGCAGCTTTTGGTCATCGGTCGTAAAATGTATTTGAACAAAGAGAAAATATTAAATTTTGTTTTAAGCTTGGGAAAACGTTTACTGAAACATTTCAAATGATGAAAAAAGTTTATGGTGATCAGTACCTATCCCGTAGTAATGTGCATGAGTGGTTTCAGCGATTCCAAGAAGGTCGTGAGGACCTCTGTGACAATCAGAAGTCGGTCGTCTTCAGAAGTCAAAACTAAAGACTATGCTGATTTGTTTTTACGATTCCGAGGATATTGTACACCGAGAGTTCGTCCCACCTGGCCAAACGATTAATGCTGTGTTTTACCTTGGTGTTATGAAGCGTTTTTTGTCACGCATTCGTCGTGCTCGACCCCAATACCGTGAGGCAGAGTCCTGGTCGACGCTTGTCACTGATTTTTTAACAAAAAACTCCATATTAACCATTAATCACTCACCCTACTCACCAGATCTGGCACCCTGTGATTTTACCTATTTGGAAAACTTCATTTGCCCATGGAAGGACACTGGTTTCAGGACATTTCAGCTATCTAAAAGGCGACGAAAGATATTCTCAAGAGCATTCCGAAAAATGACTTTAAACACTCATTTGAAATGCTAATTGACCGGGCTAAACACTGTATCGAAGCACAAGGAAACTACTTTGAATAAAAAAGTATAACTTTTGAAAAATATTAAGTTTTTGTTGTTTTTTTAACAGTCCGGTTTCTTTTGGGACAGACCGATTTATGCTTGGATAAGGCAGTTGTAGGTGGAATATGTGGCTCGTATAAAGATTGCACCAACAGAAGTGACTTGAAGGATAGCAGCAGCGGCCCAGCAAAGAATGGCTACTAAATATTCATAGAACTAAATGGTTTCAGCACGGCCATGTGTGCTTTCGAACTTACACAAATTGAGGGAGAAATTCCAATGCTTTAAGCTGTTACGCTAGTGTACGTACCGCTCCTTAAGCCCACTTAAGCGTTAGTTTACCACAATAGCCGCCGCTGTCACTGATTACAAACGACACGTGTAGGCTATGTCATGGCCGTCGATAACGAAAGATGTTAAAACTTAATATTTATAATTGGTCGGCTACATACACTCGTACATCACACAAAAGCCTTTCATTTTTGATGGATTGTTAATATATTTATGGTCGCTGTGATGAAAACTGGAACAAAAACTATTTAGAACATCCAAGGAAAAATCGAAAGCCATAAAAAATATAAAATAAGTTTTTCAATCAAAGTGCTAAAAAATAGAAAAAGTACGTTCGATGCCATTATGTATGCAACTCGCTTTGCTTTGCATGGCACGCTTGCAGAAGTTCAGACGCTGAACCCCATTTTCGACGATTTCCAAGCATAAATCGGCCGATACTGCTGCAATTTGACGCTCGATATTCGTACGTTCATTAGTCGACGCTGGCTTCTTGGCATAGATCATAGACTTGACGTAGTTCCACAGGAAATAGTATAACAGCGTTAAATCGCACGACCGAGGCGGCCAATTGACTGGGCTATTTTGTGAGATAACACGTGACTCATGGAGTACGTGTGGATTGCTGCCTGATCAATAACTCATTGTTTAAGATGATTCGATGAAAATTCGGATCATTTACAAGTTGTTGCAGAGCCCGATTCTCGAACAATCGACGATTCTGGTGGCCAAGCGGTTTCAGTTCTTGCGTCAATTTGATCTTGCAAGGATGTAGGCCAAGATCTTTTCGCAAAATTTGCCAAAACAACGTCACAGAGCTGTTCAGCGCTTGAAAACAACGAGTGAGAGACTGATTTGGGTCTTCCTCAATTGATGCGCTAACGGCAGCAATATTCTCGACACTACGGGCATTTCTCTGTTTCACTGGGACAGGAATATTTTGTACTTTGTCTGTGGATTCAAATTTTTTCCACTAGACGCTCAATTGTTGATCTGACAGGATGATTATGATGACCATAAATAACTTAAAGTTTAGGCCACTGACTCCGAATTTCGGTAGTCAATTTAAATAATTTCGACTAGTTGTTGGATCGTATATCTGTCGGTGATGAAATGGCAAACCTTACTGAAGAGAAATGTCAAAAGTGCGGGAAAAAATATGACATCGTAGCGTCATAACTTAAAGTTGTAGCGTCCCTATTGAAAAGCCCGTTATATGTATATAAACTATAAGCATATTGCGCTGAATCTATTTAGTCATGTCCATCTTTCTATCTGTAGATACACAAAGTAGCCTCTAAGTTTTTGAGGTACCGAACTGAAAGTTTACATACGACCTTTACTTGCCAAGGAGCTGCCCATTTGTCGGAACCTTCAAAATCTGACCACTATAGCAGATAGCTGCCTGACGAACTGAGCGATGTTCTATATTCTATCTAATATTACACGGTTTTTTTTTGTTTTCTACTATTTCTATTAAATTATTATTATTGTTTAAATTGAACTGAAATTAAGTACAAAAGGTATATTACCATCAATTATATATACTTTTCACATCAAATTTGAACTGGAGTTTCTTCAAAGACAGGTAATTAAAGTAAGCATGTTCTTGTGCAACTCATCGCTTGGTTACAAGGCTAAAAATTCCATTATCAATCAACACATAATAACAAAAGACAATGCACTTGCCGTCAAGTACACAATCCAGCGCTTATGCAAGCCTATTCACTTGAAGTCTAAGGTTATTATACGAATCGCGCTATAACAATATCTAACCGACCGAACCAGCAGTCAATCAAAGATTCATGCAACTAACAGGTCAATTGAAAAGCCCTCGGCCTACCAAAATAAAACACTTTTTTTGGGCAAAACTCGTTTCTTTTATTCAACATTGTTTCCTTTAAGGGTGATACACTGATTATAGCAACCCCTTAGCTTTTCGATACCATTTTTGTAGCACGATTTGTTCTTTTCTTTCTCAGTTACGCCGATCAGCTTTTCATTCGACGAAAATTTTTTTGCATCGGGCGTTTATTTGAGGATCTGAGAACAGGAGGTAGTCACATTTTTGGGATATGAGCACAGTGGAGAGTCACTAGGCGTCAGATCTGGGGAATAAAGTGAGCTCACGCGGCACCCACTGTATCCAGAGTTTTCTCATACTGAAATATTCGTGCAAGATATATGTACGTACATATTCATTTGATATCTTTAGAGTGCTTGCTATTGCGCACAACTTCACTTTACTAACATCCAAAATTATTTTGTGGACTTTTTTGATGTTTTCGTCGGCAACAACATGTTTTGAGCGTCCGCTGAGTTCACCATCTTCGGTGCTCATTTCACCACGTCTAAACTTAGCATAGGATTGGCCTTGTCGATTGATTTCCATCGTGTAGTATTTTGTATGGCTATGAGAGCTGTCTATATAGGGGGGCGTGGCAAAAACATGGGTTTAAAATGTACTCTTAGAGACAGAGGGTTAATTCAGAACTACATTTATACAGAACTAATAAATGTGAAAAGCGTTCGCATTCAACTGTATGTTAGGACCTCGAAGCGTACACACGTCTAAAAAATTGGAGAGTGTCTTTCGTTTATCACAACATGATTGATTTGGTTGGTGGCTTGCGATCTAGAGACTGAGACTTGGTGAATTGGAATATACCATATTTCGGGCACCGGCGAAGTCGAAAACGGAAGTCAAACGAATGATTTTCGGCTACCCAGAGGATACTTGGGCTAGAACCGGAACTGGTGAGCTGCTTGAGCTCTATGAAAGAATCGTTTCGCACCACTCCCAAGTAAATGGCTCGATTCTCCATTACGTATTATTCTTAAAAAACTTTCCCAAAACTCCACAAATGAATAAGAATTAAAAAAAAAAAACGAGAAAAACAAGTTGCACATAATATTATTAACACATTTTATGAAATCTTATCTATTTATCTGAGATAATTTTAACGAAATACATATTCGAAAATAATGTTTTGGCCGGTCATTGGAACTTTCACCCGTCCGGTTGTGGGAATTGGTTTTGTATGAAATCGTTGTATTCATGAAAATTGTTCAGTCATGGAAGTTGTCGGGTTAAGCGAACCGTGCCTAATAGAACATTTCACTGTAAAATCACAAACTAATGATCCGGCAGCTGGGTACAGGCAGCTCAATGTCAGGCCAGGGACTTTACAATTGACGTGTTACATTCACTTGAAGTCCGAAATGACTCTACGAGCATTATTTCGACAGCGACCGAAGCAACGTGTGCCCGCCAAGGGCCGCAGATTGCAAACTCCCCTTATTATTAACTCCTCGTATTATTAAACATTCATCGTTTAAATGAAGATTGCTCGTGATGCGAGGCATCTGTATATACTGAAGAAGCAAATTACTGTTATCGCGACGTCGACAGAGACATGCAACAGAAATGGGAAAATGAATGTCTTTATTAGAGGCAGTGTAATTATAATCAAAGTGCAATAATCTGCAACTGTAGTCGGTATACTATGCTGCAACGCGTTGGTGAAGCTCAGCTTACTTCCCAGCTCGCGCCTACCTATTATGCGTTGCTTTACTCCTCGCTGTCATCGAAAGCCACTCCGCAGCCATTACCGCAAAACTGCTGCTTACTCAACTCCACACATACATATGCACACACTGCTGCATAAATAACGTGAACTTAAGCTGTGCGGCGTGAGCAGTCATTAAGCATTCGCCCAAATCCACACGCCGATCGGTGGATTCTATAAGCCTTGTGACTTAAAGTGCGTTGACATCACCGAACGAGTGTAATTAAAGGAGTAGAATGTGGATGTATATATATAATACGTTATGGGTATATATTTCGGTATATACTATGTACATATATACTCTGTATAATGCAGACACACATAAAAACCTCTTTAACTTTCCATATTTTTTATGAAAAAATAATTGATCTCAATGAGTACGCAGCCAAGAAACTATCTGATATCTGATGTTATACACGCGCACTAAAGTATATTCGTAAGCAACTTTGCTCGGCTTTTGTTTCGAGCATTAAAATATATCCTACGAATCCTCAGACGATATTTTAAATATGACTTTTGTATATTTTCTTGATAAAAACTTCAAAACTGCTTTTCACATTAAATATACATATTTTAATAAATTCAAGCGCTCCTTCTATGCCTTTTGCTGAGCTAATATTTGTTGTAATTTATTTTCAATTAAGCCACATGCTGCGAATTTAATTCACAAAGTCAGCTGCAGTACTCGCTCGTTTCCTTCCTTCGCGCCGCACTGCCATATTTACCTCTATCAAAGTTCCATTCAATTACATATCAAAGTATTTAGCTTGGAAATTAATTGAAATTTGAGGCAAAAAAAGCGGCCAAATAAAAGCCTACGCTACAACACTGACGCGAGTAAACAGGGGGAAAGGCTTATGGCTGACAGGAATGTGCTTGTTAGAGCGTCGACAGGATTAAAGTTTGATTGAAACAGGTATTTGCAGTTATTGGTGATGAAATGGAAAAATTTTCCTCCGCTAAATGTTTACTTATGGAACGGACGTCAAGTTGGCGTGTGGGAAGCTTGCTATTCGCGCGCAAAATTTTTTGCGATATTTACTTATACTTTATAGTAGCTTTGCGGTGTTATTGTATATGGGAGAATATGGAAGAGTCTCACTCTATAACCTCAAATATTGACAAAATAATTTGCGTAAACTGTTGAGTATCTGTACAGGAACCACATATCAAGTATTTATGAATTCAGCTGCAAAATAGTAAGCTTAAATCTATATGATAAATCAACTATCAGTTTCTTATAGAAATTTTACGAGGTGCGAAGTTTTTCTAAGCCTAAACAAAAACAAGTTAATTACGAAAAAGATCAGTCCACAAATTATAATAAGTGCTGCTGCAATACGTTTGGTTAAGAGGCTTTATTCACGCACGAATATAAAAAAAAAATGTCTTTCATTTTTATATCGGATGTTTATAAATATCTGAAAATGTACTCCAAAAACTTGAAGTTGATCGGTCAAATAGTTTCGCTAATTCGAACGTATTTGAAAAAAATCTTCTTTTTTACTGGCTTACTGGTAATAACCGAGTTAACAACAGCACGCCAGTCCTTTCTTCTCTTCGCTATAAGTGTTCTCTTCCATCGCGACAACATGACCTAGCCAGCGCAGCCTATGTCTTTTGATTCGCTGAACTACATACTATATGTCAATGTTGCCGTATATGTATTTTGTACATCTTATCATTTCATCGACTGCAGGATTCACCGCTGTCAATGCGAGAAGGGTCATAAAACTTCCTTGTAACGCTGACTCACCAGATATTATCATTGTAAATGCCTCCGCACCATAGCAAAACGGAAAAGATAAGGGACTTCTAGAGTCTGGTCTTTGTTCTTAGAGAGAGGACTTTAGTTTTCGCTTGCCTACTCAGTCCGAAGTAGCTCCGATTGTCGAAAGTGATTCTGTTTTTATGGATGTTAAGGCTGATATTGTTGTTGGTGTTAATGCTGGTTCCAAGCGAGACGAAATTATCTACAACCTCAAAGTTACAGGAAAGTAATAGGACTGGATCGATTTAAAAATCTCTGCTATCGCGCTAGCATTGAAGGCGTCACGGAAGGCATTCTCCGGAATAGCCTTGAGAGCCAAGGTGCATGCTATTTGGATCCGCTATGCCGTCTCAAAATGCTTGCCTTTCATCGGCCTTTTCAGGCAGGAAAGAAAAGTTCGAGGGGTCACATCTGGGCTGTGGGGCGGCTGCGGAAGCGTTGGGATGCCGGCCTTGGTTAGGTGGCTGTGCACAAGAAAGTCGATGTCTTGTGGGACCCGATTGACCTTTCGTTTGAGTCTCTTGAGGACTTCCACGTAAAACTTGGCGTTGACAGTTTGTCCAAAAGACAGGATGGCAGGACATCTATACCATCCTCTGAAGTTGCGCAACTATTATGCCATCAGGTCCCGAAGACTTGATTAGTTTGAACGAATAGTCCAGAAAATCTAATAAGGCCTCCCTGAAGCTCTCCGAGGGACACTTCCTTTTTGGATTTGTTCCTTGGAATGTGAGCTTCTAGGAGAAGTTTTAACGACTCCTCGCTGCTCTTAGTCCGCTCACCATTCTCGTTCCAAGGGTAATCCTTAAATAACAATTTGTATCTTATGCAGTAGCCAACCACCGCTGGAATTGCTTTTGAAGGCTTTGTTGAACTGGAAGATCTGATCTGTAATAGTTCCGATGACCATCAAAAGAGTTTTCCTTTGCCTTTCTGAGTGTTCAGAGTACACAAGCTTTCAAGAGAGTTTCAGCAAGCAGCACTAAAGGTCTCGAAATATTTATGTTGTTGTTGTTGTTATAGCGGCAGAAATCTGCCAAGTTGACAGCCCCTGGCTAGATAAAAGTCCAGGTCCGTTCCGGTTACGTAGACCCGACTATTGAGGGAACGTTCGACATATTCATCTATTGCGACAGTGGTGATTACTGCATCCGAACCTGCCAAGACCGGAAGATTTAAACGAAGTTTCCTGCAGTAAAGATAC